>NC_087461.1:8800378-9103409 GCF_036321535.1 Camelus dromedarius
TTAATTAATCATTCCTCTTTTATATGCTTTTTCCTTCCATTAAGAATGGCTTGAGAAGAAATCCTGTCATATCACTTGACTTTTGTCACTATTTTGCTTTCTACTGTTTCAGAAACAAATGACTTTGTATTAATTAAACTAAGTGCACCTTCCCTGACATTATAACAGAGAAAGAGACTTCTTCAAAAATACTCTTCTAAACAGTCTTAGAGAAAATTCTCATATTCTGATATAGAAATTGAGAGACTAGTACAATGAACCAACACGTACCCATCATCCAACTTCAACAATAATCAACCCACAGTCATTCTTGTTTCACCTCTCCTGCCACTCATTTCCTCCACCCACCACAATGGTGGTGATATTTTTCAAAACAGACTTTATTTTCTTTAGAGCAGTTTTCAGTTCAGGGCAGAAAGTACAAAGATTTCCCATATATCCCTGTCCCCACACATACGTAGCCTCCCCCATTATTATTAACACCCCCCACTAGAGGGGTATATTTCTTACAATGGATGAGCCTATCCTGACATGTCATTATCACCCAGAGTCCACAGTTTACATTATGGTTCATTTTTGGTGTCAACCAGAGTGTTTTCAAGCAAATTCCAGATATCATTTGATTTTACCAGTCAAGATTTCACTTGTACCAGAATAAGAACTTAAAAACCATAAGCCACAGTTAAACACTTAACAGTAATTCCATGACAAAATCAAACATGCAGTCAGGGTTCAGCCTACCCCAGTTATCTCTTAAGTAATAGCAGGTTTTATACTTTGTTACTGTTGTTTTTAAACATCAGGATCCACATAAGGTATATGCATCCACAGACACGTCTCTTAAGTCTCTTTTAATCTCTAGGTTTCATTCTCTCTTATTTCTCCCTTGCAATTTATTTGCTGAAGGAATCAGGTTGGTTATCCTGTACAACTTACCACATTTTAGATTTTCTAATATACACTGCAAAATATAATTCTCCCAAATGAAAGCTGTTGGGTTTTTAAATATATATATATTTGTTTTGCTTTGTTTAACCTACCTATAATCAAAATAGCAGACTTAGAGAAATCAGCACCATAGAAGGAAGTAGTCAAAATCCCGGCCACTGCATTGCATTCCCCAGCCCACCACAGGCCAGGAGGAGGCAGTGGCTCCTATGCCCAGAGGACGCTGAGCAGGCAGCGAGGCGAGGCCTGTGTCAGGGGTGCAGACAGTGTGAACTGAGGTGTTGAACTGAGAGTTGGGAAGCTCTAGTTATTCCTCCAGTGAAAATCCACTAAAAACTCACTGCATCCTGCAAGTAAGGAAGTCTCTTATTTTCATGCAAAATTGTAACTTTTTCAATGTGTTTTTCTTTAGAGTTCTGTGTACTCCTTCTCAAACGCATTATATGATGCAACTTCAAGAAGCCCGGAGACCATATCGAATCATCTCAAATAGCGCCATCAAGATCAAGTACGATCTCGTGTGTATCGTTTACAGAAAATTCCAGTCCGTGAAATCTGATAGAAACTCATCTTATGCAATAGTAACAATAGAAGGGATTCAGAATACCACTCTAATTATTACATTTACAAATGATTTTTCTTACTGAGTATACTGAATGTTTTCATGGAATGTGAATCAGAACCTTATGTTCATTACATATCCAAATATTTTAATAAAATATTCCACTTAAGTTTCTTGGTTTCCTTTGATTTTATTATGGTAATTTTTTAAATGGTGAATCAAATCGTTTCAGATCCTGAATATAAAGAAGTTTAAAAATGCTTATTTCTATGCCATCGGGCTTAGAAATAAAAGTGAACTGATTTAGTATACAAACTAGCAGGAGTGAACTAATCACATAATTTTAATCAACATAACCATGAGTAAAAGTTTTTTCTGCATTTTGGAAAAAAATGTGACAAATTACCATCCTAAACTTGCCTTCATTCAAATAATCATTTAACATCTATCTTAATATAAATACAAAAATAAACATTTAACATCTATCTTTACATAGATATAAAAATAATGCTAAAATATATGTTAAGAAGCTTCTTGTTCTGAACAGAATAGAGAGCCCAAAAATAAATCCACACACTTACGGTCAATTAATCTACAACAAAGGAAGCAAAGATATACAATGAAGAAAAGATAGTGTCTTCACAAAATGGTGCTGGGAAAACTGGACAGCTACACGTAAAAGAATGGAATTAGCACATTTTCTCACACTATATCCAAAAATTAACTCAAAATGTATTAAAGACCTAAATGTAAGACCTGAAGCCACAAAACTCCTAGAAGACAATATTAGCAAAACACTCTGACATAAATTGTAGCAATACTTTTTTGGATCTGTCTCCTAAGGCAAAAGAAACAAAAGTAAAAATAAATGGGACCTAATTAAACTTAAAAGCTTTTACACAGCAAAGGAAACCATTGACACAATGAAAAGACAACCTACTGAATGCCAAAAATATTTGCAAATGATACAAACAGTAAGAGGGTAACATCCAAAATATATAAACAGCTCATACAACTCAAAAAACCCCCCAAACAACCCAATTAAAAAATGGGCAAAAGACCTGAATAGACATTTTTCCAAGGAAGATATATAGATGGCCAGCAGGCACATGAAAAGACGCTCAAATCACTAATTATCAGAGAAACGCAAGTCAAAACCACAATGAGAGATCACCTCACACCTGTCAAAATGGCTATCCTCAAAATGTCTACAAGTAACAAATGTTGGCAAGGATGTGGAGAAAAGGGCACTCTGGTACACTGGTGGTAGGAATGTAAGTTGGTGCAGCCTCTATGGAAAACAGAATGGAAATTCCTCAAAAAAGTGAAAATAGAATTACCATATGATCTAGCAATCCTACTCCTGGTCATATATCTAAAGATAATGAAAACAGTAATTCAAAATGATACTTGCACCCCATTGTTCATAGCAGCATTATTTATAATAGCCAAGATATGGAAGCAACCTGTGTCCATCACAGATGAATGGATAGTGAAGATGTGATATATATATTTTTATATATATATAAAATAGAATATTACTCAGCCATAAAAATGAAATTCTGCCATTTGTAACAACATGGACAGAGAGTATTATGCTTAGTGAAGTAAGTCAGACAGACAGAGAAAGACGAATGCTTTATGTTATATGTGGAATCTAAAAAATTAAGACATTAATATAACAAAAAATAAACAGACTCACAGATATAAAGAACAAACTAGCATTGCCAGTGAAGAGAGGGAATGGGAGAGGGGCAAGATAGGGATGGAAGATTAAGAGATACAAATTACCTATGCATAAAATAAATAAGCAACAAGGATATATTGCACAGCATAGGGAAATACAGACATTATTTTGTAATAATTTTAAGTGGCGTAAAATCTACAATTTTTTAAAGCAGCAGCTTTGGGCTGCAAGAAACAGAAACCTCCTTACTCAAACAGCTTAAACAATGTGGCAATTTTTATCCCACAAATTGGGCTACTGGGAGCTAGGGCATCTGTTTGCTTAGTTATTGTAACAGCTTTGTGCCTTCAGCAAGGACTCTGATTGTTTACAATTTCAATACTCTCACTATGTTTGGGACTTTTCTGAGCTCACTATAGGGGAAGTTGTACACTGTAAGTTTCACTACCAACATTAGTGCCTTTTCTGAGAATACAGACTGGAGAGAAATATTACTTTTCATTAAACTTGCAATAAACTTAATCTGAAATTTTATCCAAGTGAATTTTTCAGCCCCATTAACTGCATTCTAGCTTTGCTTTCTATGAATATCTTGTTTTCTAATTGCTGCTTTTCTATTAACAACAAAATTCTGACCTTAGAAAAATTCACCCAAGAGCATCAGTTGTTGTTGTTGCTGTTGTTTTGTTGTTTATAGTCATGCCCCTGGCATTGTGGGACATATGCATTTTGGGATGTTTCACTTATTGTAGCTTAAAACTATCATCGAAATATGTTGAGGATCTTTGTGTAACCTTACAGGATTTGTAAAGAAGCAGAGAATTAAAATTCAGGTATAGTTTTAGCAAAGACCTCAAACCTACTGCATGGAACATGCAGAGAAAGTGTACTTTCTTACAAAAGAAATAATAAAAATGATAATCCAACCTAAATTGGCATGTTTCATAGGCACATTGAAGGAATTCATAACATACACATAGCTCCTGACTGCGACTAATTACGGAAAATCTACAGAAAATGGAAATTAAGAAACTCGTAAGAGTATTTAAAATTTTCTTTAGGTGCAAGCTAAATGTCCTCTAAAATGTTTAAATCAAACATTTGTGAGGTCTTATAAATACACACAGCAATTCTATGAAACTGAAAGAATGAAACTGATTTTTCTTATTCAATAAGTAGATGAGGTAGGTGCCTGTGTTGTTTTCATAATGTAATGTGAGATTTAGCAATAAAAATGTATTTTTATTTGCATCTTTCTTCCTCTGAAAACTTTCTGATGTAAGTCCAAATTTGTACCATTGTGATTTTTAAAATAGGCAAAAGAAGAAAAATAGAGGAAGGAACAACAGGAAGCATACAGGATTCACAAATTACATAACTCAGCTTTAAATCATGAAAATATCTCAAATACTACAATGGACAGATAATTTACTGAAAGTAATGTTTTTGCTTTGTTTTGTTTTGTTTTTTTTTAAGCTGGCAAATGTCGGGAGAATGGATACCAGTGAGTTGTGCTGACAGATTCTCAGGGATTTAAGAACACAAATATTTAAGACAGCATCTTATTGTTGTCTGGATTCACATGACCAACCTTCTCTTTCCCAAAATATACTTTAAGCTTATTAGTAACAAACTAATAAGTACTGATTATCTGCCAAGTACTGTTCTAAGTATTCCATGTGTCTTCTCTCATGAACATGGATATAATGTGCTGTGCATTATGGTAGACAGCCACATGTGGATATTTAATCTGAAATTTAACTAAAATTAACTGAAATTTTAAAATGCATTTCTTCAGTTGTACTGGCCACATTCCAAGTGCTCAACAGCCGCATGTGGTTTGTGGCCACTGTGTTAGGTAACAAGGAGAACATTTCCATCATCACATAAAGTTCTCTCAGAAAGCACTGGTTTAGAGCAATGTCGAAACATTTTCCTATAAATAGTAGAGCAGTAATCTCCATAAATCTAATAAGCACTAAAAATATTTCTCAGGATGTGTATTTTAACTAGAATCAGCCACTTTAAGCATGGTGATGATAGTAAGTTATAAATAAGACAAGGCATATTTAGCTATAAGCAAACTAGCAAATGTGATAAAGAAGTTTATTTTAATAGTGCTTTCTTGGCATATAAATATAACATATCATTCTATTATACCCAAATCATCTTTGCCTATTTTTTTCTACATTTAGATGGCATTTTGAAAAAAATGTGTAAGAATTTGCTTTTCCTTTTTCATCTTCTTGACTGTCAGTCATTTTTCACCTTTAGCACACCAAGAACTGAAGATTCATGAATCCTTTAAATAGTAACTGCCTTCTATTTAGCCTTAAAGGGCAGTACTTTAGGTAAACCAACTACTATATTCATGCCAATGTCTTCCTCAATAAGTAGTCTTAAACTTTATTCTTAAAAATAAAAACCAGGGGAAATCCATAAAAGGACTCTGAGGTGTTTTTTTTCCAAAAAGCATTTTAAAAAATAAGATTTCAAGTATATATTTCACTGTGTCAACAATGACAGCTTGCTAAGTCTTCATGTTATTATCCTTTTCTGTCAACTTGCAAAACACCTGGGATTTTACTGCTGATATGTCTAGAAAACCAATGCAAGTGTTATTATCTAAAATAAGAATCATCAAACCCAAGACTTTGCTCTTTAAATAATTACAAGTGAAGGCACCACTTTGTAATAATCATCCACTTTGTGAAATTTCAGTGAAACTGGTTACATGCCACACCCTGAATTAAAAAACTCTAACTATGAATCAGTTGAAGTATGCATGAAAAAAAATGAATTAATGATTATAATACTTAAGGATCCACTTAAAAGTCACTCTAGTACATGTCATTAAACATCCTGAGAGAGTGAAATGCTCTAAAGGAACTCATTTTCAAAAAAAAAAGAACTCATTTTTTCTCTAGAACATGGAAGCAATAATAAAGACCAGTTTTATTTTCCTAATTTTTAAAGTATTTATTTAGTCCTAGTTCTAGTCCCTTTCAAGACAAGTTCCTTGGAGTTTTATAGTATTTGCCCAGAGCTGTGTTACTGAGAAATCAGCTGAGGGAATTACCAGTCAGTATATAATTTGGGGCCAGTAAAAGAAATGCAGCAAAACAGATCAGGAATAACAAACAAGGTTGTTATTTGTCTAGCTTGCTGTTTGTCTAGCTAGCTTTTTTTTCCCCCCAACAGATATTGACCATTTAGTCCATCACTAACCATAAACTAGTGGCTAAAGAAAAAATTAGTCACTGTGGGGTAATTATATTTGTCATTAATTTGTTCAACAAATATTTGTAAAGAAATATTTATAGTGGAAGACGTGAGACAAGGCAGTGAGACAGTGAGAGGAGATCTGAGTAACAAACACGCTATGTAATGTGGCCTCGTCCCACCTGGGACTTCTGTCTTCCCCTCGCTGCTGACCTCAAAACTCTTCTCCCCAGCTTCTTCAAATATACCAAGTAGGAAATTAATAAAATTAAAAATTTATAAAATAAAGTGGATCATTAAAACTAAGTGTTGGCCCTTAAAAAAGAGTAATAAACCCCTGATGAAACAAACAAACAAAAAACTTTGGGGAAATAAATCATAAAATAAAAAAGCTCTAAGTCAAAGAAAAAAATATACAGCCAATGTCAGAAATGTAAATGATAAAATCATCACAGATCCTACAGATAGTAAGAGGATAATGATATTAAAAAAAAAAAAAGACAGAAATCTTTACAACCAAAAATATTACAATATCAAGCTTTAGAAGCCAGTTACAAGTAATTTTTGGACATGTAATGTACAGCACAGTGACTGTAGTTAACAATACTGTATTGTACATTTGAAAGTTGCTAATAGAGTAAATCTTAAAAGTTCTCATCACAAGAAAAACAAACTCAATATGCAAGGTGATAGATGTTAACTAAACTTATTGTGGTTATCACTTCATGGTATATACATATAGCAAATCATTATGTTATACACTTTAATACAATGTTATATGTCAATTATATTTTGATAAAACTAAAAATATAATTCTTCATTATAAAAAAGTAATTTATATTACTGAATACTAACAAATTTGGAAATCTGGATAAAATTCATGATTTTCTAGGGAAGTGCCAATTACAAAAATTGATTTAAGAGATGACAGAAAACATGCAGTAATAATCATGGAGGAATTGAGAACTCAAAAAGCTGGATGGCTTCAAAGGAAATTATTTCAAATCTTATAGAAACAGAGTTCTATGCTATTTAAACTATTCTAAGCCATCATTCCCAATTTTAATCATAACACCTACATTATGATGTTAACAAAATTAGAAAATGGCAAAGAAAAAAGTAATTTGGACTCATGTACTTATAAAAATCAACAAAAAAAATCCTGCATTAAATTTTACCAACTCCCAAGCAAGCCAAGTTCTCTCTGATGGGAAGTTGCATGTTAAGCAAAGACACATGAAAATGGAAGATGGCTGGACTGAAGGCAATAGAAACTGAGACATCTGAAGGAAATGCCTAGAAAGATGGTGATCTTACTCTTGCCACTACGATGCTCAAAGCAACTCTGCTTCAAATCTTTCACACGTTCTGATTGTTCTTTTTCTTTAATTTTGAGAGCTCCCTGGTATATAACTAGGAAATGTATTCATTTAAATGGCATTAATTCTGTCCAGGTAGGTAAGTAGCACACTCAGACTCATGTATCATCCTACCCTACATGTATACACAGATGTTGCACTGTTTGGAGAGAAAGGAAAAGTCCTTATGTTCGGACAATGTGCAGTCCAACAGAGAGCTTTGTAATGGTGGAGCAAACAAGCTACTGATACAAGTTAGGCTCTTAAGAACAATACATAGATATAGATGTAGGCGCAGATGTAGCTGTAGATATAGACACATGTATATAGATGTGTGTGTGTGTACATGTATATACACATATATACACATAATAGAGAGAGAGAGAAAGAGAGAGAGCATATTGTTCTAGTTTGTGTTAAATTATAAGACTGAGTCCTAAGTCCTTTCTTTTGCTATCCTCTTTTTAATCCATTCTAGTCTAATTAAGACAGCTTGACCATGGCCATCATGGGAAGAGGTCATCTCTCCACACAGGGTCAGCTGAGCCAAGACAGAATGTCTGGTGGCCACTTCTATGTCTGCACAGTTCTTAGGTTCATGGGACTCTGTTCCTCAAGAAAACCCACGGTAACAGTCTAGAGGCAGATCTTTCCCCTCCATGTAAAAAATGTTAAGGAACTTACACAGAAGCTAAAAACAACTTCTCACAAGATTTTTCTTTTTTAATTCAATATCGGTCGCTTTACGTGCTTAATAATGTGCCCATTAGAAAATGTATTTTTTTTTTTGTAGTGCCTAGAAAGCTACAAAAATCTCCTTAGTTTGTGACTAATTTATACATCTTCCTACCACATGAATCCCCCGGGAAATTTTTATCAGAAAAAGATTGGAATTTCACTTTTTGAAGGACTTTTGATGAAGTACATCATAATCAGAGATATTATACTATAAAATTAAATAGAATAAAATATTTAATTTTCATTTAAAATTATAAATGTTAGCAGAAGAAAATGGTGCAAAGTAGCCTCTGCCCTGTGTATGATGAAGACAAGACAAATTATGCCTGTGCCAAGCAGGATTATCATGACCTAGAGATTTCTGAAAAAGAATTTCAAGATTCTCAAGAGCACTAGACATTTTGCTCTCAATGGATACCTATTTGGCAGATACCCATTTGCAGTTCCTTGAAGCATCTGCATTTCTCCACACTCAAATTGCTTGCCAGATATAAATATGAAAATAGACAATTTCTAATTCAAAGGAATTCCAGTTCCATGCTTGGTATAATACATTTCAATGCTTGATCATTTGGTATTGCCACAGTCATTAAAATCAATTCTTTGAAACTGAATTACTCATTTGATGTGCTTTACATTAACTGCAGCACCACCTACCATACTGAAATGTATGTCAGAAAGAGAGAGGGTATCTTCCCCAGGAAAGCCTGCCTCTGAATGATTATTTCTATCTGATGTTACAGAAAAAGCTTTGACAATAGGCACATATCAATTCCGCACAATTCAGCTCGTCCTTCTATGATTGATGCATAATAGATACCATTGTAGCTGCTCCAAACATCCTTGTTCCTCTTCGTCACTCTCTATCACACCATGACTTGAAAGACAATGAGCACGTTGCTGCATTTGAAAAGCTTTGATCTACTGCAGCATCTAGAGGCAGAACTGAAAAGAAAGAAAGGGGGATGGAAGGAGATTTCAGAAACCCAGCCCAGTGCTGCTCATTCCCATGTGGAGCATAAACCATCACCAAGCCAAAGATGAGAATGAATGAGTTCAATTAATGCAAGAAAACGGCCCATGCTGGATGTGTTTCTATCAACCATATTATACCAGTAACTATAATTTGAAAGTTGAAAAAATAGGAACACATTAGTATTAAAATCTCAACTTCTTTTATTTATATGTTTTATTGGAATGGAATGTGTTTTACAGCAACTGAAAAGACAAATATTCTATTTTCCCTATGTCTTTGGATCCAAAATATCAATGTAAGTGAAAATGAAGCAAAAAGTATTAGGAACAAATTAAGCAGTGTTCTTCCCATTGAAAGCTCTGCATTAAAAATTCCACTTCTTGCCTGGGGCGCCACACTGATTGTAAATTTTCAGTGGTATATTTTGAAACATGATGCCCTGGAAGGTGATTTTATAGTGCCAATTTATTATTCTCCTTACCATTGCAAGGAATAGAAAGTGGAAGATTTCATCTAATTGCTTGTTGTTTAGAATAAAATACCTTTTTAAAAATTAAAACCTTTTAATTAAAAAAACTGTGATAAAATTCACATAACATAAAATGTACCATTTTAACCATTTCTAAGCATACAGTACAGTGGTATTTTGTATCGTGACATTATTGGGCAGTCAATCTCCAGAACGTTTTCATTTTGCAAAACTGAAACTCTGTACACATGAACACTAAATTCCTCGTTCCTCCCTCCCCTCAGCCCCTGGCCCCAGTCATTCTACTTTCTGCCTCTAAGAATTTGTCTACTCTAGGTACCACATATAAGCGGAAACACACAGTATTTGTCCTTTCATGACTGGTTTTATTTCATTTAGCATAATGTCCTCAAGGTCCATCCATGTTGTAGCAGGTGTCAGGATTTCCTTCCTTTTTAAGGCTGAATAAATAGAATAAAATACTTTAAAACTTCTACTATTATTTTTCATATTGCTGAGACTATATATAGAACAAAATATTGTCTACCTTGTCCACTGGATTCTTTACTATATTAATCTTAGTTACTTTATATTTGAATTTGTAGAGAGACTATGGCATGAAAAACGGATGATGTTTATTGACTTTAGAATGAAGCATATTAAAATAAATTTGTAATTTCAATTTATAACTAATGTTTTATAAGAAGAGAACATCAGGTCTTCATTAATTAACAAGGCTTTTTTAAAAGCATAGCACTTTTTATTCTAGAGATTTCCTGTATTATATAGGTAAATAATTGTATTTTTATTGATTGCTGTAAAGTATAGAATGTATATTAACTTATCACAGCCAACCTTCAAATACCATTTCATGTACAGCATAAGGATCTTACAATAGCATTTTTCCATTTCCTCACTCTTAATCCTATATGCTGTTTTTGTTGTAATTTTTACATCTATGCATGCCAATACATTGTTAGTACTTCTGCATTATCTTTTAAAGCAATTAAAATTCTGAAAAACATCTACTATAATTTACCTTTTTTTATATTCTTTTCCAATCTATGTTATAAGAAATTATAGTTCCCCATGCTATACAGTAGGTCCTCGTTTTTATCTATTTTATATATAGTAATGACACTCTTTTTAAAAAGTTCATTTTTAATTAATTTATTTTTAACTTTTTTTATTGAGTTATAGTCATTTTACAATGGTGTGTCAAATTCCAGCGTAGAGCACAATTTTTCAGTTATACATGAACACCATTATTTTTACCCTTTTCAATACACGATTTCTTTAGCTACATCTTAATTTCCGTCTGACATCCTATTTGTCTGCCTAAGTAACTAGCATTTCTTTTAACATAGGCCTGATGGCAGTACATTCTTTCACCTTGTGTTTTACTTGGAAAAGTCTTTATTTTGCATTCATTTTTTAAAAGATATTTTTGCTGAGTATCAAAGTCTGAGTTGACAATACAAAAAAAGGTGTGCTGAAAGATTTTCTATTATTACTTTGAAATTTCATTACTTTGAAGAGTGAAAAATATGTCATTCCATATTATTTTGGGTTGTAGAGTTTCTAGCGAGAAGACTGGTGAAGTCATTATCTTTGTCCCTATCTATGTAATGTATTTTTTTTTTCTGTTTGCTTTCTAGATTTTTCTTCTTATCATTGACTTTTAGCTTTTTGACTATAGAGTGTTTAGTATTACATCTTCCTTTGTAATCTGGATGACTTTTATTTCTTTTGGTTGCCCAGTTGCCCTTACTAAAACCTCCCGTACAATGTTGAACAGAAATAGTGAGAAAGGACATCTTGATGTTTTCCTGATCTGGGGTAGAGTATCCAGTTGTTTATCATTAAGTATGATATTAGCTGTGGTTTTTTCAATAGATGACCTTTGTCAAGTTGAGAATGATCCCTTCTATTCCTAGTTTTTTGAGTGCTTTTATTATCAAAAAGTATTAGTTGTCAAAACTTTTTTCTGCATCTGATAAGCTGACCTTGTGATTTTTAAATTTTATTTTTTATTATATTACTGTAATATAGTATTTTCAGTGATTTTCAAATGTTGAACCTGCCTTGCATTCCTGGGATAAACCCCATTTGGTCATGGTGCACAATTCATTTTTCATCCTGCTGGATTCAGTTTGCTAGTACTTTATTGAGGGCCTTTGAGTCTGCATTCGTAAGAGATATTGGTCTGCATTTTTCTTTTCTTGTAATTTTTTAAATCTGATTTTGATATCAGGTTAATACTGGCCTCATAGAAAGTTGTAACGTTTCCCTTCTCTTCTAATTTTTAGAAGAATTGGTGATTAGTTCTTTCTAACTTTGAATGTTTGGCAGAATTTAGTGGCAAAGCCAACTGGGTGTGGGCTTTTTTGTGTGGATTCAGAGTTCAGATGTTAACCTGCATATCTACGGTCTCTTTATAAGTTAGTAGAATTGCCTTTTATTTTCTGGAGTCAGTTTCAGCAGTTTGTACATTTTTAGGAATTTGTCCATTTTATCTAAATTATCTAATTTGTTGGCATTCAAGTGTACATAGTATTCTTTTAAAATCTTTTTTATTATTATATGGTCAGTAGTAATGTCTTCTCTTTCATTTCTGATTATAGTAACTTGAGTCTTCTTTTTTTCTTGGTCAATCTAGCTAAAGATTTGTCAATTTTATTGATCTTTTCAAAGAACCAGCTTTTTCATTTCATTGATTTTCTCTATTGTTTGTCTATTCCGTATTTCATTCATTTGTGCTCTAAACTTTTTTTTTTTTTTTGCTTGCTTTAGGTTTAGTTTGCCTTTCTTTTTCAGTGTCTGAGGTGAAACTTTGGATTATTGATTTGCAATCTTTCTTCCTATTATAGGGATTTATTACCACAGATTTACCCTAAGCACTGTTTTAGTGTCATCCAATAAGTTTCAGTACATCGTCTTCCTTTTTATGTAACTCGGAATATTTCATTTCCTTTTTGATTTCTTCATTGACCCACTGGTTATTTAGGAGTGAGTTGTTTAATTTCCAAATATTTATGAGTTCCCAAATTTTTCTTGGTATTGGCTTCTAATTTCATTCCATTGTGACCAGAGAACATACTTTGTATTTCTTTTCCTTTTAAACTTTTTGAGCTTTGTTTTTCAGCCTAGCATATGGTACATCCTGAAGGATGTTCCACGTACACTTGGGAAGAATGTATAGTGTGTTATTTTTGTTGGGGGAGGTGCGTGAGAGTATTCTATAAATGTCTGTTAGGTCTAGTTGGTTTATAGTGTGGTTCAAATCTGTTTATTTGCTCATCTTCTGTCCAATTTTTCTATCCATTATTGAAAATGAGATACTCAAGTCTCGGATTACTATTGTTAAACTGTCTATTTCTCCCTTAATTTCTGTCAGTATTTGTTTCTTATATTTTAGTAAAGTGTCATTGAGTGCATATATATAATCCTTAGATCTTCCTGATGGACTGTTTTTATCAGTGTAAAACATCTCTTTTTATCTCTAGTATTTTTTATTTTAAAGTCTATTATGTTTGATAGCAGAATAGCCACTCCAGCTTTTATATGGTTGCCATTTATTTGATATATCTTTTTATCTTTTCTATCAATCTGTTTGTATCTTTGAATATTCACTGTGTCAGTTTTCTCAAACAAATCTGAAAATCCCTACCTTTTAAACGGAGAGTTTAACTCACATTGAATGTAATTACTGGTATGACAGACCTACATCTGCCATTTTTATGTTTGTTTTTTATATCTCTTATGTCTTTTTTCTTCTGATTTTTAAAAAACATTTAAGTGAATATTTTCTAATGTAGCATTTCAATTTCTTCAATTATTTTTTCACTACATTTTTGAGGGGGTTTATTTTTGTTTTTGTTTTTAGTAGCTGCTAAGAGCTTACCATAAATATCCTATTTAAACCAGCTTCTTATTTATAATAGCTTAATTCCAGTGATATACAGAAATATTACTCCTGTACAGCTCTGTTTGCTTTTACTTTTTTGAGGTATTAATTTTACACTTATTAAGTCTGTTAATATTACAGACCCAACAATACATTACTGTAATGATTACTTTACAATCTAGTCATTTCCTTAGCCCAGTACACCTTTACTCCTACCCACATCCTTTGTGCTGTTATTGGCACATTTCTTTATGTTATAAGCCCAATAGTACATTATATACATACTACTTTATACAATTGTTTTGAAATCATAAGATATGGCAAATTAATAAAGGACACTGCATCTTGATAAGGAGTTTGGATTCTAGCCTATATTAGCCAGAACACTCATGGTGGTTATTTTAGCAAGGAAGTGGCATGACCACATTTTAAAAATTATTATTTTAGGAAAATAACTCTGGTTTCAGTGCAATAGATGGTTTTAGATAGGGAATAACTGGTGGCAGTGAGACCAATGTGAAAGGTGTCATATGTATCAACAGTTATTTGGACTTGGACTAAAAAACATGGCTCTGTGGATAGAAAAATTTTAAGACTCACTTTTATGGGATAATTGCCAGTTTCCTGCTTAGTAGGCTACGATAGGTTAGGGAAATGGAGGAATGTAAAATGGCCCTTGGTTTCTGGCTTGGGAAGTAGATATTGATATAATCAATTAAATTAGGGATGCAAGAGAAAGAAACTGATCTGGAAAGGAAAATGACAATTTAGATTTAAACATATTAAATCTGAATAACCTAGATATCCCAGTGAGGATTTTAATAAACAGCAGGTAATACAGGACAATGTGAAGTTGAAAGCAAAAAATTTACATACTGGTTTTCTTAAGCAAGTTATTTTAATTTCATTTTTAAAACTCAGATAATACTAGTACCTCATAGTCTTTAGTGGACAATTAAATGAGATATATGCAGTGCCTGAATAAATGACAGTTATGTTGCTATTTATTTTTAAAGTTATTTGGATTAACAGAAATGAATTAGATCATCCAGAGAGAGTATATAATGTATTTGAAGTTAAGTTCAAAGGAGTGCTTCAAGGTACATTTTTGTGGGTCAGCAAAAACAACAACAACAACAACAACAACAACAACAAACCACTTCAACTTCAGATTAAATTTGATACTTTGCGCAGCAGAGCAGGAGAAACCCTAGAGTTTGAAATTTGTGTAATTTTGCACTTTTCAAAGTACCTTCCCATGTATCATCTTGTAAAATTCAGAAAGTCATCTTTTGAAGCAGGTATTATCATCCCAACTTTATAAGGCTTATGACTTTACCTAGGATCAGCCACAAATTATAGTTATGGATCTGAACCTGCAGGTCTGGCTTCTGACTCTTAGCCTGCGGCTCTCCCACATCAAATCTGCCACTCAGTGGCTCAACATTCATCTTATTCTGGAACTTACCCTGGACCTCAATAAAATAGCTCTATGAAATACTGCATTTGGAAAGCAGCTCTGATGAACAAGCTTCTTGACCTTGAAAGCATATCAGTAGTTTATTACTCTCGTCAAAAATAAATCTCCAAGATGGAGACAAAGGTTCATAATCTACAACCAAATTTAGGTGTTAAGCACACAATTCAATTAAATATTTTGGAGATACAGGTGTTGAATTTTTTCAGAGTTGGTGTTGATGCTGTTATGATATTAAATCAATCAAAATGTTCAAAGGTTACTGTTATCTCTAAGAACTTAGCCAGACATGTTCAGTAGTGTCTTGAGTAACAGTTACCCTTAAAGAAAAACACATCTAGTTAGCTCTATGCCATATGATAAAGTTTAAAATGAAGCAAAAAAATACGACGTAGACTTTGTTTTTACCCCTTTATGCATTCCACGTTACATTTTCCCCCCTTGGGTCTTAAAGATAAGTATTCTTGTTATATGAAGAAAGTTAAGCACAGGAACAGTATTTTGCCACCAAGTGCATGATACATCATTTCCTGAAAACCTACCCCTCTAGTGGCATTATTCACTACTCATGTGAACAGTTTCATCATCTGTAAAACGGAGTTTATTTTTTACATGCGTTAATAGTGGCATTTGGCAGTTTCCTGTCTTTCAGGAAACTCAAAATGTTCCCAAAGTGCTACTTTTGCTATTATAAGAACAATTTCTCTTCAAGCTAGTTTCTTTGTCACTCTTGTCTTTCATGAGATAATATCCCATGACACAGGATGATGGGGACTTAATTCTGTTCAGGCACATAACTGCTCCAGTCCATGGAAAATAACAGCAATAGATCTGGGATTCATCTAAAAGGTGTAATTACACATTAAATGGTCCAGTTTATGTTGGGCATCTGCAGCGTATCGTTGTAATTAATCAAGAATGGGAAAGTGTAAAAATACTAAGAATGAAGACGAGATAAGCACGCTCTCTCTCTCTCTTTCTTTTTCCCCTCCTTCCACTAAAAGAGAAAACAAACATCCTGGAAGTATCAGTAAATTATGAAAAAGCTTATAGAAAAGAAAAGCTTGAGTCTTCAGAGTTGTTATATAAATAACCCTCAAGAAAATTGATTCGAAGTAAAATGTTTATTGGTAGGTCCAAAATGGAAGGAATAAAGAGGAAAAAAAAAACATGATGGAGATAAGAAACAGAAAAAGAGAATGGAAGTGAGGAGCACTTTGGGGAAGTTTCAGGCTAGCTGTCATACTTGGAGGAAAAATTAAATGATCAAATACATTCTAACATTCTACATCTGCTCCATTCTAGGAAAAACTATCAGGTATGCAAAGTGATCCAGGGAAAACACTCCCACTGTAAGTCCCAAAATAATGTGCATTTAATGAGAAGCATTCCTGCCCACCCCTAAAGTGTAACTGTAACAGTCGATGCTCTGGTTTCTACACAGAGAAGGAATTTAAATCAATAAACAGCTACAGGGCAACTGCCTTCTTACCTGTGCTGTTCTTAATACTGGGGATATAGAGATGAGTAACTCCTGGTCCCTGTAGCTAGGCAGCATGTTAAAGCCCACCAACCAAGCAACCAACCAACCAGCAAACAATCGAACACTCTAATAAACCAATGTATTAGTAACAGGAACAAATTATCATCAGGACACAGAAAAAAGTGTTTACTGCTTTAGCCTAGAGAAAGCAGAAATGCAGAATAACCAACAGCCTCTCAGAGGAAGTGGCACTTAAGCTGGTATTTGACAGATGAATAATTGTCTCAAGGTAGGCCTGGGGAAGAGTTTCTTTGTAAATTCGATACTCTTTGAAGTGCTTAATGTCATATCAAGCATTTTTAAAACATGCCCATATCAGACATTAAAGTGCACTTTATAATTTCTACATAATCACATGAGCTGGATTGTATTTGACAAGATGTACATTTTGTCGACAATGAATGAAATGTTTATTAATTCATTTTTTGTGATTATTTTTCATATACTTGGTATGATATATTGTCCCCATTGACATTTGCTTTGGCTCTTGGAAAACTCATAGCCTCCAAGCACTGTTCCTGTGGTACCTAATGGAAAATGATGACCAGGGAGAAGGCAGACCAGCCATAGGATTCAGCTTGAGCAGAGGCTCTGGAAAGATGTGTATTTGAGTAGGGAACCTCTCAAATAGTAAGATGACTGACTAATCCTATATAGATGAACTCATTTCCATACTTGCAGAAGCCATTCTCTCTGCGCTGTGGTCAGATGTCATCAGCAAAGTGCCTGAATAAGGGTTCTCTCTGAGAATTTAGTTCCCTACTGACTCTGGTGGATGTTATAGTACTACAACACTATAAATGTGATGTATTTGAAATTTCATATGTAGGCTTTCTAGAGATGTGAAGCATGATAGCAGCTACATTAACCAACCCAGTCCTTTTTATCAAGCACTTTTCTTCGAGGCCATAAGTGGCAAAAGTCCTTAAAATATTCTCTTCTCTAGAAAAACAGTATGTAATAATATGATGAGAAGGATGCCTCTCTTCTTTAAGCAAGCATTGACAACGTTGATTTTGTCAATTATCATATGCAAAATCATGCCTGACTGATGTATGGATGCTCTTGACTTTGAACTTTTTTTTTTTTCCCAGGCAAGGAGTCCTTTTATTCATTCGGGGTGGGTTTTTTAAACACGGTGTAATATAGAGTTCAGGGAGCCCGGAGAGCAAGCCTCCCTGGAGCAGAGAAGCATAAGAAGCTTGCGGGATCTCCTGCCTTTTGGGCACCCTTGTCTCACCCTGGAAGGGGCCAGCTGGTCCTCAGAATGAGATGGGGGTGCCTGCTCCCTCCAAAACCCAGGACTGTGTCCATCTGCCCTCCTTTTGTACAACAGTGCGTGCGCGCGCGCGCACACACACACACACACCCCCCCGAAAATATCCTCACACGGCTGTGCTTGGCATCTTCAGGCTAAGAAGCACTCTGGCCCTCAGGACGGGTCAGGCAGTTTCCATCCTTCCAAGCTCTGGGGCATCTCCAAGCTGCCTCTGGCCCTGCCAGCCCGGCCTGTGTCATACGGCATCTCTCTGTCACCTTCTTCAGGAGTCCGGCTTCCAGCGGGGAGAGCTGGGCGCCGGCGAAGCCCTGCGCATCCGGCCTCTTCGGGCGCACTTCCCAGCTGGACCTTCTCCGCTCAGGGCACAAAGGCAGGGCAGCAGGAGGAGACGGCGTCAGAGGCCTAGACAGTGAAGAGGCCGACGGTGAGGCCATGAGCCGGGGCCTCGAGGCGATGGTGGAAGCGGCGCTCCATGCAGGCCCGGTTAAGACGGCGGCCAGCGGCAAGCAAAGGATGCTCGCCCGGGCGCAGCCGCCGCACAGCGCTGGCTTCTCCGAGCGAGGTCCTGGGGCCTGCAGCCCGTCCGGGAGGGGCCAGGCCGCTTCTCTGCCGCAGACGCCACGTGGCCCAGCTCGCGGCAGCTGCTGGTGGACGTGGAAAGCCGGCTTTCTGGACAGCTCTGGGCCAGGGGGCCAGTGAGCCGGGCAGCCGCGCCGAGACAGCAGGCTCTGCCCGTTTGCTCCCTCCCGGCCGATCCGCAGAGGGGCCCGTGGTTTGGCGTGTTCGAAGCCCGGATGCCCGTTGAGAGGACCAGGCCGTCTGCTTGAAGTCACCTGCGCACAGACTGGGGCGGCGTGAGGCCCGTGGCCTCCAGGACTTTGGAGAAGGTAGGGCCGCCGGAGCTGTCGCTCGTCCTCATGGACACAGAGAGCCCCTTGTCTTCAAGGCCTCAGCCCCATGGTCCCGGGGGGCCTGACCTATGGCCGGCCCGTTGCCCACGCAGGCCCGTCTCATCCCGGTCCCCTCCCGCTCCGCCACCTGAATCCAGATACCAATTAAGTTTGCAACGCGATACATGATTGCAATACCTTGAGCTAATGAAGAGTAGCCTTCGTAGTTCAAGCTGTGACGAATCGGGTTGGCGCTCTTCATGTAAATGTAAAGAGGGACAGCAGTATGGTCTGAGGCATTTCACATGGGAAAAGATGGGCTAATGCTGTTGACGTGGCAAGCTAGAGATTTTAAAACCATAATATGCAGAAAATTTTTAAATGCAGAAGCTAAATATTTTATGGAAAAAGTCCACAATTGAAGTATCGTGTCTAATTTACACACTTAATCAGCGACTTTTACTTCATGTTAACAGCTCTTACAGAGCTCCTCTCAATAATCCTCGGAGATTGGAGAACAAATTTTGTTCTTTCCAGGTACGTTGTTGTTGAGTATTGATTGACTGATGGATGGATGGATTTTTAAAGGCCTTTAGTTATGTACTTCAAAGACCAAAAAGCACTGGAAAAATATACAGTGAGCAGTTCTCTCTGGTCTCTGTCCCTCAGCTTTCTAGTCTGCACCCTTCTCTCCCATCTTCCTAGCCTTGCCCGCCGCCCTACACGTAGTCACCATTATTGATGATTGATATTAAACATTTTGGTTAAATAATTAGAATTTGAACATTTAGTCACTTGTAAGAGAAAACCGATGGACATTTTTGTTGATTGAGAGAGTACAATGGCAGAAGAAAAGTCCTTGAGAGGTGAGGGAGGGAAGGGATGTGAGGATGAAGCCGAAGGACCATGTCTTCCTAAGAATCTATTGCCTTTAACAAATTCTTCCCCGAGAAGGAGCTGTTGCAATTAGCCTTGGGTGTGCCTGCAGCTGTAGTTTTTGTTTTTACGAGAAAAATCCAAAAACACTCTGAGAATTGTTGGGATTGGGTTTATGCCTTGTCAAATTTATGATATAAAATTTTCTCGCAGGGTATGGCAGAACTCCTTCACCAGCTTCTTGTTTTGGGGATGAGGGAAAAGGAGTTCAGACATTCATGAGACTTTTATTTCTTTCCTTCTAATCAGTGGTTATTTTGAAATAGTTACATGATAACTTTGGTCATCTCTTAAGCTAGGAAAAATTAACATAATTTACATATATATCCTGTATTGATGAGTATAAAAATGTATATGTTTAGTGGAATTAATTGTTATATCTCAAGACAGAGTCAGTATTAATAAATCAAGTTTAAAAATATTTTCAGGTTTCTTTGGGATGAAATATGTATAAATTGCAACATCCTTTAGTTATCAGAAAGGCCTATTTATATTTTTTAATTGACTGAGTTATTCTTGGTTTGAAAGCTAGTGTTTCTTATTCCAGCCAAAAGCATTTGTTTGTATCTGCTCGAACACCTACCACAGAGCCTGGCACATAGTAGGTGCCAAATGAATATTTGTTGATTGTCAGACTAATAATATTGTACAAAATTATTGTTAGTTATTTTCATTTGATATTTAATGTTGTCCAGTACTTCAAGAGGTTTTATTAATACAAAGCTAGCATTTATTTACTGTAGGAAAAATACCCAAAATGGAAAATGTCATGAAAGCTGATTTTTCAGTTTTATATTCTTTTAAATCCATAATACAATTAGAAAATTACAAACATAAGCAATTAATACCATTGCCAGAATGACTTCATCCCACAGAGCACTGCATGCTTCTTTGTTTTGAGATTTTTCACACTAAAGAGTGGAGAATGGATAAATCCTAGTCAGACTGCAGTATATTTCCCCAAACTTACCTTGTGCTAACTCTCAGTAAACTTCCTTTTTATGTTACTGTACCCAGTCTTTATCACTCACAATCATACAGCCATGTTTACTGATTAAAACTCCCTGTCCTATCTTTACCGGCCATCTGGTACCACCTCTGTCTTCAGTGTCCAGCTAAGGTCCTCCGTCTTCTGGGAGGCCTTCCCTCCAGCACTCAGCCTGCAGTGGACGCTTTCCTCTGAACTCTCACAGAAGCAATCACACTCATAACACACTTAACATCCTTTGTGTTTTGACATTATTGGCTAAGTCTCCTGTGTATACATTTGACCACTCTGGTTAAGTTGATTTTTAGGGGTACGTACAACCACAGTTCAGCCCTGTTGTCTGAAGCCCACCAGGAGGGATTAAGCCAATGGCCCAAGTTCACAGCTTTACAGCAGGAATGGAATAATTTTCTGTCCCCCAGTGTTTCCCCTTCATGACTGCCTACCCAGAGAGTACAGGTCTTTGCACACCTTGTGTCCATGTCAGTGCTAAGCATGGTACCTCATGTGTAATACATTTTGGGTTTGTTGTTGTTGTTGTTTTGTGGTAAACTTGATGTAGAACATCCATCCCACTACAGATTTTAAGAATATTTTCTCAGCGATTTGATAGATGTTTGTGCAAATGTGCTTTCATGAGGTGAACAAATAGTTGTTTTTTTCAAGGTTATTTGACAACAGTCTGTCTATTCATGTGTTTTGACAGTCTCACCACAACCAACTCATTTGGCTAAACAAGGTCTGTGTTGATACAAACAGAAAAGAGGGGAGGGAGCTTAGACAATTGAGTTAATTTACAATTTTTAAAGAAAGATAAAGGTGTATTGTATTTACCCATAGCCTACCTTCTTGACACCACTCAGGAAAAAAACTGGAGACATATATATATATATATATATATATATATATATATATATATATATATATATATATATTTTTATATTCAAACCTGTGATGTGGATTGGTGCCTACAAAATCAGCTGGAAGTGTATGGGAAGCAGGGAGAAGGAGGAGGGGATGCTGGCAAAGAAGAGTTCACTGTTGTACACTAAGGTCATTTATTTGAATCTGTATTCAAAAAGGTGTTTCCTTTTAAATATTCACAAGATGTTCTGGCATTTTGAGCCAAAAAGGGAGACCTTTAACAGATGTTGGGTGAGAGCCAGGACTTCTGCCCTTCACCTTCCACTTGTTATAAGCCCTTTCAGTAATGTATAACCGAGGAGAGTATGGTGTCTTAGGTGCTGGAAAACAAATCACCCAAATACCCATTTTCACTACTTTTAGTGAAAGTCAAACTTCATGAAACTACACACCTTGAAGTTTCCCTCTTGATGAGGTATTTTTTCCTACCACAAATCCTTTACCTGAAATCTTTGGCAAAAGTTGTGTAGTAGAGTCAGAAACTCAAGCAGATATTGAGATTGGCCTTAACTCCCATTGCTACCAATGAAACTCAGCTTGAGGCATCTGCCATCATCTGGAGGTGGAGGTAGGGGGCAGGGGGCAGGGAGCTGAACACAGAGGAGATGGTGTAAATCTGACAAAATATTATTAAACCTCCTTGAAGTTGTTAGAGAGAGGCAAGACTGAATATGTGGCCTGTTGCCCTCCAGTGGCCTCACCTTTGTCCTCTGTGCCACCCCTCACTCATCATCATGCATTTCTCACACCACCTGGCCTTAGATTACAGTGATGGTAGTTAACATGCACTGAGGACTTCCTAGGCCGTAGACACTAAGCACTTTTTTTTTTTTTTACATGTATTAACTCATTAACCCCCTTAGCAGTTACAGTTCTCCAGGTATATATCTCCTGTTGGTTCTGTTTCATTACATATGTACGGAATTGGATCATGCAATTACTGAGGCTAAGAAGTCCCATGATTCACTGTCTGCAAGCCCAAGACCTGGGAAACGTGGTGGTATAATACAAATGGAGTCTGAGGGCCTGAGAAATATGGTAGCTGATGGTATAAATCCCAGTCCAAGGGCAGGAGAAGGTGAGATGTGATGTCCCAGCTAACGTAGTGAGGCAGGGAAAAAGGGATGAATTCCTTCTTCCTCTGCCTTTTGTTCTGTATAGGCCCTCAGTGGATTGGATGATGCCCATCCACACTGATCATCTACTTTGCTGTGTCTCCCAGTCCAAATGCTGATCTTATCCAGAAATATCCTCATCACTGTAATTTCCATTACTGTTACTCTGTAACCTAGAGAGTAGGAACAGCTCAAAGATTTACGGATTTTGCCTTAAGAAAGAAGGCCAGACAAGTCATAATTAAATGAATTCAAGAAATAAAAACATGTCATATCCTGGAAACTAGGGCTGCTGCAAGGGTGGACTGTGAAAGAATCAGTATCCAGAAAGGTTTTCTCCATGACTTCCTGTACTCGGCAGGAGATACTCTACTAGCAGGAAGGCAATCCCAAAGATTTCTCACACATAGTGGGAAAAGATATGGGACGCCTCAGTGAGACGCCTCTACCCACTGTCCACCTCCAGAAATAACGTTTAATCTTGTCACTGTGTGGCAAGTCAACACGTAAAACTAACCGTCCCAATCTCCATAGATTGCTAAGTAGACACATTATTATTCCCTTTTCACAGTTAATGGTTTGGAGGTCCAGAGTAGTTGAACAATCTGCCCCAAAGCATAGTTTATAAATGGTGGAGACAGGATTCACACTCAGTCTGGCTCCAGAAATTTTATTCTGAACTATGTTTAGCTGCCTTTCTTTCAAGATGTGCATTCCATTGTAATACTGACGATGATAAATGATGACATAGATACCCATTGATAAGATATGTGCTTTGAATTATTTTTCAGTGAGTTTAATGGTTGGCACTGAGCTAAAGCCTTTACACCCTCTTCTTGTTCCTCTGAGTAGGAGCATCCTGATGGAGGTGGCTGCCTGAAGCTGGAAGAATGGTCTGGAACTATGGAGCATTAGGGTGGTGGTGTTAAGTCTCAGGCAATTATTAATATCCTCTTTAGATGTTTGAATGTTTAGAGAGCACTCTTCCAAACTGAGTCTGCTTCAAAGTATAATTGAAGGGTCAGATGATTTGCTTCTTACTCAACCTTGTCATAATGAAGAGAATCCACTCCTTACCTGCAAATAGAAACCCTGAAATTAAATTATTATTTATTATAGGAAAGGAGAACATAAAAGCACAAACTTATTTTTTTCCCTTTCCCTTTGAAATCTGTTTCCTTCCTTTACTGTGGAGACAAAAGATTATTAGGAAACTTTTTTTTTCATGTGCAAGACTTCCTGGCTTTAATATTTCATAAATTTGAAACGTTATGAATTTTATGGCTTAGTAGTTCTTGAGGAAGTGTTTATGTTTACTGTTTATTTTTCTGAGAGCATTTAGAAGAAAGGAAATACTTTAACTCTCATTTGTTATGTTGTAACAGTTCCCAAGCATTCCAATTTATTCTTTAGAACCTCCTGTTAGTGTGAAGTTGGAAGCCTTATTATTTTAGGGACATTTTTAAGCTTTCTTGTTTTTCTTTCCTGGCAGCTTCTAAAACTTCTAGCATTAACTTGAATATTGCAGTTCTGAAATTCAGTGAAAATCATTTAGGACTTGATTATTCCCTGTAGAAACCAACGTAGTGACCAAGTACACATGTCTTCACTCTCATTACCTCATTTGCTTGTAATCATCAGGGAAAAAAAAATCTGAATAAGAAATTTTCCAGAAATTACTGATTTAAATATTTAAAACTTAGAAAGTATATATGGTTGATAAACATTTCTTTGTTTCAAAAAGGATACGTGAAGCACAAACTAACCACTTTGTTTCTTGGTTGCAGTAGAGAAACATATTCTGGAGGGCAAAATAATATAACAGCTGTGATTTCGTTTATAGGACTTCTCCCTCTCACCTTAAATTCAACAAAACTTAGTCAGCAAACATATTTAATGAGAACCTCTAGTATTTACCCCATTCTCAGTTAAGATTGCAGAAATGAATAAGACCACCCACATAAACAGCACTCAGATCAAAATGTAGAAGATCAGGAGCCCCCCCCCCCCCCGAAACCTCCCTCATGGTTTCTCATGATTCTTCCCGTCATTACTGCTCCCTTCTTCCCAAAGGTAATTACTCTTTTGACTTCTCACTCCATATGTGAGTTACTGTACTTTTCGAAGAAAAATGGATGATATATATTATCTTGTGTCTTTTTGTTCAACTTTATATTTGTGAAATTCATTCATTGTTGTTGCATTTTGCTGTAGTTTTCATTGTTGTAAAGTATTAGCTATATGGATATTCTGAAAATGATTTATCCATTGTACTATTCATGGACATTTTGGTCTGTTTCTAATTTAGATAGTTTGGAGTTATATGAAGAATGATGCTATGAACATTCTTGGACATGCTTCTTGGTAAACATGTATAGGTACTTTTGCTATGTATGCACCTAAGAATGGAAACATGCCTGAGGATAAATGAATGCTTAGCTTTAATGCAAACTGCCAAAGAGTTTTCACAAGTTTCTGTATCAATTTAGTATCCCACTAGCATGACAGATTCTGCTGTGCCACATCTTTTCCAGCATTTGTCATTGTCATTTTAAATTGCGGTCATTCTATTGTGTACCTCATGTGGTTTTCATTTTCATTTTCCTTTATCTTTAATGAGGGCAAGACCTCTTAATTTTTGGCCACTTAAACTCCCTAGACGTTCTTAATCAGTTTTCTTGCTAATTTTTCTATTGGGTTGTCAAACTTACCTATTTGTAAAAACCCTTTGAATAGTCTTCATTACAAACTCATTGTTGGATATATGTGTTGCAAATACTTTCTCTTACTCTTCGTAATCTTTTGATGAACAAAAATTTCTAGTTTTAATGCAGTCCTCTTTCATTTTATGGCCAGTGAGTTTGGTATCTAATTTGAGAAATGCATTTGTACTCTGACATTGTGAAGATTTTCTCCTGTGTTATCTTCTAGATCCTTGATTGTTTTACCTTTTACATTTAGCTCTCAAACCCACCATACTATTTTTTTTTTTTTTTGTGAGTTGGGTTAGGTAGCGGCTAAGTGTCATTTGTATTTTCCAGTTGGCCTGCACAGTTAATGACAAAACCATCTTTTCCACACATCATCAGTTACTAAATTATGGCTTCATGTAACAACATTGATAAACAACAGAAAAACACAATTAAGCCAAAAAAAGCAAGTTGCAGAAGAACATAAAGACTGTGAGTTCAGTGAAATATAGATTAAAACTTGCTGTGAACACGTTATAAATAATAACCTGTTTGGGCCACAGCTTTGAAACTATAAAGAAAGTGAAGGTAGTAATAACATATTTGGGAAAGGGGCTGACTCTTAGCAGGGAGGACAAAGGGCAGTATGATAAGTGGCTCAGAGGAGACTTGAAAGGCCCTGGTGAGTGTTCATTTCATTATGATTATTTTCATACATTACAAATTTTTCTGATCTATTCAGTGTTGAAGAGAAATTTAAATGGTGACTGGGAAATGACCCAAGGGCAACCAAAGAGTTTGAATTTCAGCTTATCCCTCTGCTTTCTAAGTCCCTCTTCGCACCTCTTCATTGTCTACCCTTCAGGGTTCTCCTTAGCTTCTCATAGCTTAGCTGTATATTCAAGAAGGTGTTTGTTATACTTTGCCCAGTATTGCTAAGTTTTCTCTTGGGAGGTTTTCCAGGATATGTATTTTTCCACTTTGCAAGAAACTAAAGCCCTCCCATGCACTCCTTCGTCTCTCCAATCCGGGCTCCAGTCCTCCCTGCCCCCGCATTGTGTTGAAACTGTTCGTGTCAAAGACAAAATGTTTTCCAGGTTAGCCAGTCCTACAGATACTTTCTTTCTCTACTCAATTCACTGAATTTAATTTTCTACTGAATTCATTCAGAACAATTGACGGCTCCCTGTATGTTGGTATATTTTCCTTTCTTTGCTGCTATGAAAGCACAATGTTTGAATTTTAGAAGAGTAGGACACTATTACTATCCACTGGACTCTTTTTCTCAGCTTCATTCTCTGTCTCCTCTTCTGCTGATACCTAAATGTTGGGGGTCTCAGGCTTCAGGACTGGATGGGCCATTTTATCTCTTCAGTCTACATAATCTTATCAGTCCCATAACTTTAACTCAACTTACCAATAGCTCCCAAATGTATACCTCCAGCCCTGCTCTCCCATTTTAGGGCCAGATTTGTATATCTGATTGCTTGACACTTCCATCTGCATGTCTAATAGACACCTCAGATTAGCGTTTCAAAAATAGTTCTTGATTTTCCAAGCCTTCTCAAGCCAGTTGGTATCAGTGGAGATTGAATTCAGCTGAAAATAAAAGAATCAGTAAAAGTGGCTTAAAAATACACATTTTAATTCTCTCTGAGAATTGCTCTGAAGGCTTCTTTTTATGTTTCTGATTCATCATCTTGGCAGGTGCTTCCATCTTTTAAACCATTTCAATATCCTTGGTGGTCTTGGCATGCCCGGGTTTCAGGAAGGAAGATGAGGAAAGAGAAAAGGGAATATCACTTAGCTTGAAACAACCTTTACAGAAATCTCACACATTATTTCCAGTTATATCTTGTTGGCCAGAACTGAGCCAGTGCGCATACACCTAGCTGCAAAAAAAAAAAAAAAAAAAAAAAGAAAGGCAAGCAGATTTTAGCTGGACCCATTTCCATCTTTAATAAACTCAGAATGTTGTTACCAAAGAAGGAGAGATTTGGAATCGTGTGGCAGGTAGAGGTCTCTTCCACACGATTTCTCCTTTAGTTCTGCTCATCTAAGTAAACAGAACTCTTGTCCACATAGTGGTTCAAATAAAAATCGTATGGTCATTCTTGATTCCTCCCCACTTCTAATTGATGAGCCAGTCCTTTTATGTTCAAGATGTACTATGGAAACAAAACTAT
This sequence comes from Camelus dromedarius, assembly GCF_036321535.1. Classification (NCBI taxonomy): domain Eukaryota; kingdom Metazoa; phylum Chordata; class Mammalia; order Artiodactyla; family Camelidae; genus Camelus; species Camelus dromedarius. Next base: position 8,828,274 of record NC_087461.1, read on the forward strand.
CCCTTTCTCCTTTTCTCCACTATCCCCTTATTATAAGCCATCATCATCTCCTGGGTAAATGTACGATTTCAGTGGACTCCTGTGAGGTCTCTTTTCTTCCAGTCTTTATCACCCATCCTCTTTAAAGCAGCCAGTGTGGTTTGCTTTTGCCTGTTTGCTGCTTTCCTCAGTAAAGCCACATCCGCTTCCTACGTAAGAGCTTTCCGTGGCTTCCTATTGTACGTAAAGTAAAAATCAGCTTCTTCACAGTGGCCTGCACGAGCATCTCACCCTCTGCTCACCTTTTCCAGCCGCAAAAGCACATCAAGGTCTTGCCATTTCAGGACTCTTGTGCCAGAACATGCTCCTTCCAGCTGTTCAGGATTTTGTTTGTTGTCTGTCTCCCACCACTGGAACATCGGCTCCGTGAGAAAAGGAGCTTGTCCGAACTTTGCTACCATTTTACCCGCACCTGGAGCAAGAACTGCCTGCCTCCCAGTGGTGCTCAGCATTGCTGAGTGAACAAATCTCTTTGTGGGCTATATGAAATTTTTATTTCTTATTATGCCTTATATTCTAAATATTCTGAATATTCCATAATGACCATGAGGTTTGAATGTTAAAAAGGTTTACTTTAATGACAACATTAAATGATTAGTAGGGTATAATTATTATATCTGAAGTTAATTAAAGTCTACTAATACTTTACAGCAGCACTTATAATATGTAAAATGGGGGCTAGGAACCACAGGTAAAACACATCAGGCACTCATTGTAACCTCAAGAAGCTTACAATTCAGGAACTTAGGAATAAGCATAGCTATTTATATTCTAACCCAGACCCTGGTAAGCACTAAGATACATAAATCAGATGCAAATTTATGATTTATGTAATAAATCATACTGGTACAGCTAATATACTGTACTGTAGAAACATGGTCTCCCATGCAGCGGTTACACAGGCAAATTCAAGTTGTGGCTTGTTGCAGCAAAAAGTTTCTTCAATACTGATTGACAATTTTGTTATTATTTACCCCAGAAGCAAATTGAAAACAAAAATAATAAAAAACACCACTCCCTGAAGCAAGTTTCCGAGCGTACCTGCCATTACTTTGCAGGTACAGGGGGAGTTCTTTCCCAGCACGTGGCCTACATGCTATTTAGCTTACTTCAGAGAACATGAGCAGCATGCCCCGAATGTGCTGATTAATTTGATTTTTTTAAATTATATTAATAGCCTCAGGGAAAGGCACCATTAGAAATTCAAAGTAGAAAAACTTTAAGACCTCCAGAGAGTTCTAGAGGTAGGGTATAAGTGAATTAAAAAGGGAAACAATAAACTCAGTTTATTTTAAAGAATAAATGCCTCATGACATTGAGAGGTGTTCAGTAAGCTGTTAATATATTAGTCTTGCTTCTTATAAATAAAGTGTTGCAAAATTCAGTAATGTTATGTTATTTTAAATTCACTTTGATGATTTATCTTCTATTTTCTTAGTTATTTCTTGAGAGGTATTTATAGTTATAGTTTTATTAATATGAGGCATACTAGATATAAACTACTTAGTAATAATAGATACCATCTAATGTACAGTGTACTCTGAAAAGGTTTTAGTGTGCAAACAGTGTACTCTGTAAAGGTTAAGGGGTATTTAATATCTCATTTTTCCTATATTCTGTATAAAGCCTAAACATTGCTGGGTTCATCTTAAGTATCTAATATTTATTTGTTTTATTCTAATTTTGAGAAAACACTGTATTGAGTATTATAAATGAAAGTATTCTCCACTCTGTCATTTATTAAATGGAATAGTCTAGCTGGTTTTTCATATACTGCATAACTGCTAAGTTTTCCCCTAGTTGTAAATCGTATAGTTTTCTTTCTTCCTCTGCCCCCCTCCTTCTTTCTCTCCTTCTTGTTCTTTCTCATTCTTTCTCTCTGCCTCTGTATCTGTCTTTTCTTCTTTTCCCCTTCCTTCCTTCCTTCCTTCCTTCCTTCCTTCCTTCCTTCCTTCCTTCCTTCCTTCCTTCCTTCCTTCCTTCCTTCCTGGGTCTGTGAGCATCCTTTCCCAGTTCTACATACAATCATTCACTCACAAATATTTATTGAATGCCTACCACTAAAATACCAGCTGTTGTTCCACTTACTAGGATTCAGCAGTGAGTGAACAAGAATAAGCAATGAACAACCAACTCTTTGCATTTTGGGGGAGTTCAGAGTTTGTAGTCCTGTGAGGGAAGACTGATTCATTCACTTGTTCTTCCACGGTGCCTAGAAGAGGACATTTATTCTGTTGATACTTTAAGGGAAAAGCGATGAATACTTTGAAAAAGCAGTTTTGTCCTTGATGAACTATGAACACTGGATGGCCTCAGAGAGATTGAACCAAAGAGACAAAGAGTAGGTAATTAAAGGCAATTTCTGTTTTTTTTAACGTGTTCACCTTCCATAGACTTTTCATTTTCACAAATTATACACTAATGTCCCTAAACACCTTTCATTACTCTGAATTCAGACCTGTATATGTGTAGCTGACAAACATTTCAAGCTGTCATCAAAAAAGAACTTTCCCAGACTGTAGTTCAATTTCAGTAGCATCACCATTCATGCCTACCAGTTTTTGTAATTATTTTAATGTTACTATTTTGTCTTCATCACTTTATGAAAAATATGAAAAGTGGAAAGCATGCTAACTCAGCGGGCAAGAAGTATGACTCATGAACCCAATATATTTGAAGTAACAGTGGACAATTTAAAGTTTGAAAAAATTATGCTGTAATCAGATTCTCAGTAGATTTAAGTTTACTATGTATTTGATTGTCAAAACAAATTTAAGAACATGTGAAATGCTGGAATTTCATCATTAATGATTTCTAACAAAAAAAAAAGGATAGCTTTATTCTTTAAACTCTGAGAAGAGAAACTCTTCCTGTATTTGCCTAACATTTGACTGCCATACATGAGGTTTTAACACATGTTATCAGAAACGCATGAAGTGTTAAAGTGAGCCCACAAGTGGGGGTGTCTGGGAAACACTTGGTGGTGGTATTGCCACTCTGCACCAAAAATACACCTTTCCTTTATTTCTCCTTTTTTCTTTTCTTCTTCCATAACCTTTATTGTTCCTATATGCCTTTTCTCTGCTAATGCATTAGGCCTGTTACTGACACCTAAAGGGACCCTCAGGCATTGCAGAACTCATACTAGAGCTAGAAAAGCTGGAGTGGGTTAACTTCTATGAATTTTAAATACTTGATACTTTTTGAACCTGTGTGCTTTTTTTCTTTCATTTTTTAAGAATGCTCCATAGAGTTTGAGGAGATCTGTTAACCTTAGAAATGCTTGACTGGCATAGCATGGCATAGAGGGAGACGTGTATGTGTAATAATTCTGAATTAAAAACTTGGCTCTGTCATTAATCAGCTGCATAACCCTGAGCTACTTATATACTTAGAAAGGCAGTTTCTTTCTTTATAAAATGTGTATTAAAATATTGATCACTCATTGTGAAGGTTAGATATAGATGTATACAAAGCATCTGCATATAGTAGATATTCAATAAATCATATTATTGCCATGATGCTCAATATCGTGATTATTTTTCCTATTATACTGGAGTAAATTACTATTATATTTAAAACATGGATACAATTTAATGAAAGTAAAAATTCTCCCTTTAAAAAACTTAAAAGTGAGGCAAGATCAACACAGCAGAGTAGAAGGACATAAAGCTCACCTACCCCCACAAACACATCAAAAATACATCCACATATGCAACAGTTCTCACAACAAACCAACTGAAAACTGGTAGACCTCTTACACGACCAAAGCTGCAAGAAAAAGCCCCGCACAACCATGTAAGACCACCCCCCCCCAAATGCATTTTGCCAGGACTGGGGCCTCTGGGAGGGAGCTGTGAAAATGGAAAGGTTCCCTTTCCCTGGGAACCCCCCTCACTGGCTGGGAGGTCCGCTGGGACAGACAGAGGGCTGAAGGAGTCTGGTCTCTGCTTGCAAGGAGTATGCACATGCTGACTTGCTAGCATTCAAGACAGAGAGAGACAGGTGCTTACGGCTGCCACTTTCCAGCCCAAAACATGTGCCAGGTGGTGCTGAAACTCGGCCTCAGCAGACAGACTCTGGGATAGGACTCAGTCTAGCTGTGCAGACAGCCCAATGGGCCTGGACTGTGGTCCAGACTGCCGTTGTCAGCATTTGCACAGCAGGGAGCAGCTCTGGTGGCAGGCTTTGTGAGTGCACACACAGCAGAGGCAGGGCTGAAATTAGAGCCCATTATCAGTGCTTCCACAGTCAGGGTGGGTCCAGCCAGCAGTAGGGGACTTTGTTGGTGCAACACTGGGTGGCAGGCAGTGTCAGAGATTCACATGTGCCCTGCAGACAGCCCCTGGGTAGGAGTATGCAGCTGTCCCTTTCCCAGCAGAGCACTCCACTTCCACCTGCCTCACACTGAGCTAGGAGCCAGATCTGGAGCAGGCAGTCCCTGGAAGAGTCTTAACATAGAGGTAGCACAACCACCTTGATTTCTGCAGTCACAGTGCCCTGGCCTGCAGCTCTAGCCTATCATTAAGTCTGAGAAATACAATGGAGAAAGGGATGAAACACTGAACTGCCTCTGGGTAGAAGTGAGGACACCTGCATGATCAGTGCATAGGCTCATTGTGACCAAACACAAGCCTCACTAGCTTCAATGCTCACCCCTTTGGGGACAGAACACACACTTAAGGCTCTGTTTCACCTATTGATCCTAACCCTCAGAGCTTCTACTCCAACAACTGGGGAGCAGACCCCACTCCCAACAGGACTGTGACAGCCATAGCAAATAGGGGGCCCCACCCAGCTTCCAGTGCAGGTAATGTCACCACACACCAATTACACCCCCTATTAAGGAGATAATGGCCAGCACACTCTGCAGAAAGACATGGCAGGCATTGATACCAAAAACAGCCTTTGCACCAAAAATATTGGACTCACACTATCTACACAGGGACGCTGCTACATAAAAACAGCCCTTCAAGACTACAGTAGATAAGTGTTTCTCCTAAATTCATAGAGACAGAGAAATTTAAGTAAAATGAAAAACCAGAGGAAATAAACCCAATTAAAAGAGCAAGAGAAATCCCCTGAAAGAAAAAATGAAACAGATCTGTTTAGTCTACTAGACTCCCAAGTTCAGAAAGAAGGTAATAAAAATGCTAAAGGAATTAAGAAAGCTTATCAATAGAAATGCAGATCACTGTACAAGGAACTAGAAGCTATAAAGAAGAATCAAGCAAAATTAGACAGCTGCCAACGTAAAAATTGAGCTAAAAGCAATGAATAGCAGACTGAATAATGCAGAAGAATGATTAAGTGATCTGGAAGATAGAATAATGGAAATCATCCAATCAAAATAGCAGACAAAGACAAAAATTAAAAAAAATATGAAAGCAACATATGAGATCTATGGGATAATATAAAAAGTATGCCAACCTACACATAATAGGGGTTCCAGATAGAGAAGAAACAAGGATCAAAATGTATTTGAAGAAATTATGGCTCAAAACTTCCCAAGCCTAAAGAAGGAAACATATCCAGATACAGGTACCACAGAGGGTCCCAGACAAGATGTACCCAAACAGATCTGCACCAAGACATACAATTAAAATGGCAAAAGTTAAAGATAAATGGAGGATTCTAAAGGCAGCAAGAGGAAAACAAAGAGTCATTTACAGGGGAATCCCCATAAAGCTATCAGCTGATTTCTCTACTGAAACTTTGCAGTCCAGAGGGGAATGGAATGATATATACCAAGTCCTCAAAGGAGAAAACCTGCAACCTAGGATACTCTACCCAGCAAGATTTTCATTTAGAATAGGAGAAACAAAGAGTTTCTCAGCCAAGCAAAGACTAAAAGAATACAGCAATTCTAAACCTAACCTAAAAGAAATTGAAAGGTCTTCTCTAAATAGAAAAGAAGCCAAAATCTATAGGAAAGGGAAAAACACAACAGGAAAGGCAAATATATGAAAATACTGAAGATCACTTAAATAAACCAGTACATTGATTAAAAACAATTTTAAAAATTGTAAAAAAAACCCTGTAATTAACAGTCAGAGGATAAACATGAAGATGTAAAATAGGATATCAAATCACAAAGTGTGGGGGAGGGGAATAAAAATGTAGATCTTTTAGAATATGTTTGAACGTATATGACAATCAGTCTATAAAAAGCAGATATAGTTATAGGTTAGCATACTTGAAAACCAAGATAACCACAAATCAAAAACACACAAGAGACTCACAAAAACCAAAAAGAAAGGAACTCAAGCATAATACAAAAGAATACCATCAAACCACAAAAGGAAAAACAAAGAGAAGAAGAAAGAAGAACCATAAAATCAACTGGAAAACAAAGTTTAAAATGGCACTAAGTGCATACTTAATAATTACTTTAAATGTCAAAGGACTAAATACTCTGATCAGAAGACACAGAGTGGCAGATCAGATAACAAAACAAGAATGTACAATATGCTGCCTACAAGGGACTCACTTTAGAGCAAAGACACACAGAAACTGAAATTCACTTTGCACCAAAAGATGGAGAGGATGGAAAAAGATATTTTATGCAAATGGAAACAATTAGAAAGTGGGGGTAGCAGCATTTGTATCAGACAAAATAGACTTTTAAAAAGAGTCCATACAGAAAGATAAAGAAGGATACTATATAGTGATAAGGGGGTCAATACAAGAAGAGGATATCACAGTCATTAATATATAAGCACCCAATATAGGAGCACCTAAATATATAAAACAGATACTAATAGACATTATAAAGAGAGAGATTGATAGGGATACAATATTAGTAGAAGCCTTTTACACCCCACTAACATCAATGGACAGGTCTTCAAGACAGAAAATCAGTAAAGTAGCAGCCTAAATGACACAACAGTTGGACTTAATTGATATTTACAGGACACTACATCCAAGAAAAACAGAATACATACTCTTTTTAAGCATGCATGGAACATCTTCTGGGATAGACCACATGCCTGAACACCAAACAAGCCTCAGTATATTTAAGCAAACAGAAATTACTGCAAGAATCTTTTCTGACCACAGCAGTATGAAACTAGAGATCAAACACAGAAAGAAAAAAAGAAAAATGATTCCATGGAGTCTAAACAACATGCTAATAATAATAAAAAATAAGGTCAATGGTGAAATCAAAGAAGAAATCCGAGAATACCTTTAAAAAAAATGATAACATTACTTTACAAAATCTATGGGATGCAGCAAAAGCAACACTAAGAGGGAAGTTCAAAATGATAACGGCCTTCCTCAAGGAACAAAAAACATCTCAAATAATCTGACCTACCAACTAAAAGGATTAGAAAAAGAAAAAGCAAAACCCAAAGCCAACAGAAGGAAGGAAATAATAAAGATTAGAGAGAAAATAAATAAGAGATCAAAAAGCAGTAGATAAGATCAATAAAACCAAGAGCTGTGTTTTTTAAAGAATAAATAAAATAGACAAACCTCTGACCAAGCTCACCAAGAAGCAAAGAGAGAGGACTCAAATAAAATAAGAAATGAAAGAGGAGAAGTAACAGCTGATACCACAGAAATACTAAAGGTCATAAGAAACTACTGTGAACAGTTATGTGCGAACAAATTGGACAACCTAGAGGAAATGGACAAGTTTCTAGAAACATACAGACTGCCAAAATTGAATCAAGAAGAAACATAATTTGAACAGATTGATCGCTAGAAGTGAAATAATCTGTAACAACAACAACAACAATAATTAAAAAAAGAAAAACTCCATGTATACAAACGTTGAGAACTGGCTGGCTTCACTAGGGAATTCTACCAAACATACAAAAAAGAACTTATATCTGTTCTTCTCAAACTATTCCAAAAGATTGAAGAGGAGGGAACATTCCCAAAGTCATTCCATGAAGCCACTATCACCCTGATACCAATCCCAAAGGCACTACAAAAAAAGAAAATTACAGGCCAATATCTTTGATGAATATAGATGTAAAAGTCCTCAACAAAATTGTGGCAAAATGAATCCAACAATACATAAAAAGGATCATACCCCACCATGAAGATGGATTCCTTCCTGGGTGGGAGAGGTTGTTCAGCATATGCAAATCAATCAGTGGTGTTGGAAAAACTGGACAGTCACATGCAAAAGAATGAAACTGGACCACTATCTTATATCATACACAACAATTAACTGAAAATGGACTAAAGACTTGAATGTAAGACCTGAAACCATCAAACTTGTAGGAGAAAACACAGGTAGTACGCTCCTTGACATCGGTGTTTGCAATTCTTTTGATTTGACACCAAAAGTAATAATAAATAAGTTTGAGTACATCAAACTAAGAAGCTACTTACTACATAGCAAAGAAAAGATGACGTATGGAATGGGAGGAAATAGTTTCAAATCATCCCTAACAAAGGATTAATGTCCAAACTATATAAGGAACTTACACAGCTTAAAAGCAAATAAACCCCAAACAATTCAACTAAAAAATTGGCTGAGGATCTGAATAGACATTTTTCCAAAGAATACATACAGATGACCAACAGATATATGTAAAGATATTCAACATCATTAATCATCAGGGAAGTGCAAAAGAAAACTGCAGTGATATAAGTATACATTTGTTAGCATGGTTATTATCAAAAAGACAGGAAATAAAAATGTTGGCAAGGATGTGGAGAAAAGAGAATCCTTGTGCACTATTGGGAGGAAGATAAATTGGTGTGGCCACTCTATAAAACAGTATAGAGCTTCCTGAAAAAATTAAAAATAGAACTATCATATGATCCAAACACTCCACTTCTGAGTATTTATCCAAAGAAAATGAAAACATTAACTCAGAAGGATACATGCATCACCATATTCATTGTAACATTATTTACTAAGATATGGAAGTAAGTGTCCATTGACATATGAATGGGTAAAGAAAAAAAATATATATATACATATATACAGTTTACACACACACACACAACGGAACATTACTCAGCCATAAAAAATAATGAAATCTTAACCATTCGCAACAACACAAATGGATCTTGAGGGTGTTATAAGTCAGACAGAGAAAGGCAAATACCGTATGATCTCAGTTACAGGCAGAATCTAAAATAAAAAGCCAAAAAAACAAATCAACCAATCTCATAGACACAAATAACATACTTGTGGTTGTCAGAGGCAGAGGGTCACAGTTGGGCAAAATGGGTGAAAGGAATCAAAAAATACAAACTTAAAGTTAAAAAGTAAGTTTCAGTGATATAATACACAGTATGGTGACTATAGTTAATAATACCATTTTGCATATTTGAAAGTTGCTAGGAGAATAAATCTTAAAGATTCTTACCAGGAGAAAAAAACTTTATGGTGATGGGTGTTAACTAGACTTATTGTGGTAATCACTTCACAATCTATGCAAATATTGAATCATGTTGTCCACTTGAAACTAATATAATGTTCTATCTATTATACTTCAATTTATAATGAAATTTTTAAACAAATAAGGCTGAAATGATTAATGAACTGGTCAAGTTTGTTCTGTATGTACAGTTGATTTATTTTATTGCACATTCAAACCATTAAACATATGAAATCTCCAAATTACGCACTTAGAAGCCATTACTAATTTTGTCACAGATCCCAAATTAGCCAGATTGACCCATGTTGTGAACTGGAAAGAAAAGGATATTGTTTCCTTTACTGTAATTCTACTGTTTTATTAGAGTGTCACAGTGGCTACTTTCCAATCTAGTTTTGAGAATAGATCTCTTTGTCAAGCTTGGTCAATTTGGGCAAACCCTCTTCTTAAGCAGAACATAACTCAGTTATGAGGATGAAGATTCATTCCTTTTTGGAGGCCATCGAAAATTCAGAAGTTTAACTTAATGGACTCACCAAATAAAAATGTCTCAATTATAAAATTTTCTCAAGGTCTGTAACTTTTTAATACCATTGACATTCTAAATTGAATACCTGATGACACTATCAGTTTTTATTGAAACAATCATTTTGATTCATTTGAAAGAACAATTCTTTTACTTTGGTCAATCTGAATAGTCTAACATTTAAATTTTTAGATAATATAATTTACACAACAACCATATGATATGAATTAATACCATTGAAAGGTGTACATTTTGAATTAATTCTGATAAAATATCTTAAGCAAATGTCTATAAGGCTTAACACGAGTATTTGTGCAATATTCAAAACAAACTTTTATTTCTTACATTTCACAGGAATACTAATTTGTATTACCTTTTCAGATAAATATATAAACAACATGGTTTATTAATTTCAGTGCTAAAAAATTTTAGAGTAGAAATAAGCAATAAACAGATGTCTGTCTGTTACACACACAATGAGAGGCTGTATTTATAATTTAAGGGCTATTTTCCCAGATAGAAATTATATATCTTTAAATTAATAAAAAAAATGTGAATAATGAACTGCCCCACTTTTTTCCCTTCTCCATATTCTTTATTTTGCAACCATTTTTCTACCCCACGTATGTTTAACTTATTCTGATCAATGAAATGAGGAGAAAATTTCTTACAAATATCTCTAAAAAGCCCTCAAAGTGAAACTGTTGTTTTAGAATCAAAAGGATTTAAGCTCTGACTGGTATGTTAGCTCATAACCAAGGAGGAGCTATTGAATGAGATGGGCTTGTCCTCAACTTGGCCACTACGTTCTAAATTCTGAATTACAGCACCTCATTATATAGATGGATTTAATCTTAGAAGAATGTGCTTTGTAATTTTTGATTAATGCTTTTTACTTTCTAATCTGACTAATAAAACTGCAGAAATTTACATACTAGAGAAGATTTTCTTAAAATTATGTCTTATTTTATAGAGGTGTATTTTCTTTTAATTTTACTGTCATTTACCATGAAAACTGATAGTAAAAAAATGAATTTATACACACATGAATGATAAAAGGTCTCTGTCATCCCTTTATTCTAGGACAGTGTTTGTAAAGTGTGGTTTTAGGATGGCTTGAGCCATTTAATCACCTAAAGAGCTTGTTTAAAAATTTCCACCGCAACTCAGACTCATTGAATCAGAGTCACCAGGCAAGGGTGTGGCTCAGAAATATGCATACAAAACAAGTATGTTTGGTGATACTGGAGCTAATTCAGGGAGTGATCTTAAAGTGGCCCTGCTTTAGGGGCCATTACTACATTTTTTTAAGATGTGTTCTAACCAGCTTTTTAAAAATTGAAGTACAGTCAATTACAAAGTGTCAATCTCTAGTTCACAGCACAGTGTCCCAGTCATGCATATACATACACACTTGTTTTCATATTTTGCTCATTAAAGGTTATTACAAGATACTGAACATAGTTCCCTGAGCAGCTTCTTTTTTAAAGTACACTTTGATGTCAAATGTGTATCTAGTGTATGTTTTGTGAGGCTTCTTTTTAAATTGATAATTTGTGGAACTACCCATAATGATGGCAATAATTATGGATTTTAAAATATCACTTAGTCCAATTCCTGTGTTGATAGTAGGCCAAAGCTACTCAGATGTTGACTGGAGCACACACTTCAGTGACAACACTGGATTAGCCATTATACAATGCTAATATTTTCTGCTTCATTTCATGTCCTCCTTAACATAAAATTCCACTTCTCATGAAGATTCTGATATGACGCCTGCCAGTGTGTGCCCTCTGCACCTCAGCCCCAGTTACATATCATCTTCTTAATATTCCCATTAGCTGAGAAGATGGTTTTTTTTTTTTCAGTTTGTTTTAAGAAGTAGACTTTTGGTTTCCAAATACAAAATTAAAACATCCATTTTTTTCTATACAACCTCCTTTTCCCTAGACATCCCCCCACAGCCCTGCAAGAAATACTAACATGCTCATCCTGTTGAGAATCACATTTCTATTAAACACTATGTCTCAAATGAAAATTCAGATAATTGAGCATGCCATTATTAATCTTGCCATTACAATCTTTCAAGTTGTCATTATTAATCTAAGACCCAACTTAACCTACAAGATGACTCCAGAAGCCATGAGTTTAGTTCATAATGCTAGGATTCTCAGGTATCACTTGAAATTAAGAAAGATCACCATATGGTTTTAACTCCGTGACTGTCTTTTGATGATATTTTCTATGTATATCTGTCCTCTATCTGGAATCACTGTTCAGTGTTGTCTCCAGAAGCTCTCTGTATACTATTTGACATGTCAGTTTTCCATGGTCATCGTTTGCTTGTATACATCTTTATTTTTGACTATGCTCCATCCTCACATCTCCTTTAGTACCATCTTAGTCTTTAAAATGCAACCTCTTTATTTTTATCATTCAATGAGTGGACTTCCTTGCTCCTTCTCGTTCTCTACCTCCACGTTTAGCTACTACCAAGGAAACTATCATGTATGTCATCTATTCTGTAAACATTTGAATTTTGATCTTGGTTGACCTTTACCAGGAAAATTCAAAAGTTAATCTTCAATCCCTTTCAATCCCTATAAAGTCTATCTCTTTTATGTTTCAGTCTGCCCCAAAGAAAATTTAAATGGTCTTTTTAGGAATACAGAACATTCAGTAGTTCATAAAACAAGAAAAAGTAGCTAATGATCATCTAAATCCAAAAACATTAGAAATCTTACTCCTAGGTGTCACAGGATTTAGGCGTTATGGAATATTTACAAGTTATATAATGACAATATTTCTTATTTGGGAGGCTGCTTATTTTATTGAAGGTCCCAAATAGATAACAGAAATCCAAAGACATGAAAAGCATGAAGGATAAGAAATAGAAAAGTGAACTGCAATTAAAATATTACAAAACTTGATATAAGAAAGTTACAGAGAGATTTTCAAAGTGACATATCAGGAAGAGAAAGTAGCAAATAGCTAAACTACTGAGGCAGTACCGAAAAGCCAATAAGGAGAAAGATTGCCCTAAAAATGATGTATGATTTAATCAGGACAACTAGAATTAAATCAGAAGGAGAGAACGCACACAGGTAGTAAAATGTGTCAGACCAAGTTCTGTAGAGCTAGGAAAAAAATGGGTTATTGGACTCTTTAATAATAAATGAAATCCTCTAAATATTAAAAAGAACAAATAGACTTTCCCAGCTATGTGCAAAAGGCATTCACCAACAATAGCACATTAGTGTTCATTAAAATTTTTTTGATGCTCTCGAAAATTTTAAAGCTTTCATTTGTTTTTAATATACAGATTATACTGTGATTTCTCTGTCATTTTAAGTAGGTCACAGAACACGTAAATTTGAATGCTCCTTTATTTTTCTTCAGACTTTCAGTAACACTGCATATTTCAAGGAATCAGCCACAAATAATACCGATGTTCTACCGCAGAAGTGCAATGGCAACAAAACTGTAAATTCCTTACTCTGGAAAACTCAACAGGATTCTGCAGGAAATTTCAGTGTGCACTATTACTTGAAAATTTCTTTTGTTGCTCTTGTAGTTTATGTCATAGTGCTTATATCAATGTAATATTATCCTACTTATTTCCATGATATATCCTTCACACTTTCCTGTTTAATAGGATATTTTTAGATATAATCTTAAAATATAATACTGGTGATTGTATGTTTCTGTTGACAGTCTTTTTTTCTGAAATAATTTCAGTAGGATTATAAACTAAAAGGTTATTTTAGACTTGTCCTGGGAACTTCTTATGACGTTAATATACCTTATAACATATCCCAATATATTTGCTGTAGGAACATTTGTTCTAGGTTAATAATTAAAAATGGCAGAATTGGTCCTTTGTAACACAGGATTGTGCATCTTCTTCTCCTTAACGATGCTGGCTAGATCCACCTGGTTTTATTAGCAGATGCAAACTACTATATATAAAATAGATTAACGATAACCTCCTAATGTATAGCACATTCATTATCTTGCAATAACATAATGAAGAGAATGAAAAAATACACATGTAACTTAATCACTGTACTGTACACCAGAAACGGACATTGTAAATCAACCATACTTCAATAAAAATAAAAAAGACACATTATGAAAAGAAGTCATATCCAATCTGACCATGCTATTTCCATCAACTCTATTTGAAAGTTACTTTAAACTTCTTTTCCACTAAAATGGGGACTGCCCATTAGATTACTCTGAACTAGTTTCCTCTGTATTTGTTTACTAATCTCAGTATAATAGAATTTATCCCATATTTACTTAACAGAACAGGGAACAGAAATACTGTCTTTTACTTTGAAATGTGAAACTTGATCTGCTGAGAGTCCATGTGAATATGATCTTAAGTTTGGGGTTTATCTTTTCATTCTGACCAAAACAAGGGCACACTTAAGGATCCCTGAGATGACTGTGGATGACATTAGCCTGTTTATGTGGGCGTGTGGAAACTTGCTGAAGCCATCAAGTTTCAGTTGACTGTACAGCCCAGTTTTCACCACACCCTTTGAATTCAAGATTTTGCATCACATTGCATAAGCAATCCTGCCTCTTGTATGTGTTGATTTTAATCATCTACATCCCATGTGAGGGTTGACCTTCATTCCTTAGTGAAAGTTCCTGCACTCATGGAAACCTTTAAAATTTCTCAAATTTAAGTAGTGTACATATGTAATTATATTGATATTAATTTTTCTTCCTAGGAATAATATGTTGTTTATAGTAAATCAACTGTATGGTAAATCAACCCTGTGGAATTTTCTTATTGAAGAAAATGAAAGAGAAACTAGAAATGGAAATACAATCTCTTATTAGAAAAAAAATTGTATTCAAGGAAGCAAAGGAGAACTTTAGGGGGAAACCAGATTACCAGGGAATTCTGAAACAAGTGACAATGAAGCCTAGGTTAGAATAAGGGCTAAACTAATAAGGATACAAAACAAAATATGCCTATTGCAAAAATCAGTGCCATGAAGAATATGTTAGCAAGTAGTCTTCCCAAGTTTTGGTGTATGTTCTGCTTTATGGATCTTTATGGATTTTACACTGTATATTAACATGAAATAAAAAATCAGGTTAAATTTCATCCAGCATTCAGCATTGTATCCATGTCCAGGCAACAGAAAAAAAACTCAGTTTTATCTACATACTAACCATGTAAATAAATATAAATCCCTTAGGACACAGGCATGTATTAATATCTTTTTTTCACTTGCTGATATTTTCTTTTACAGCTCGTTTATTCATCCTCACATGGACTAGTTATATATTACTGTCCTTATTGAAGTAGTCTCAAATGTATGTCAGTGGACAGATGGATAAACAAGTGATAGATAGATCATATTTTTAGTTATTATTTAGCCTTACAAAGGAATGAACTTGATATATATTATAACATGCATAAACCTTGAAGACATTATGCTAAGTGAACTATAAGCCAGACAGAAGGACAAATGTATGATTCTACTTATGAGGTACCTACAATAGTCAAATTCAGAAAGACATCAAATAGAATAGTGGTCACCAGGGGCTGGGGGGAAGGGGTGGAGAAGGAATAATGGGGAATTATCTTAAAAATAGAGTTCTAGTTTTTGATGAAAAAGTTCTGAATATGGATAATGATGTTGGCTGTACAACAGTGAATATACTTTTAAAAATGGGTCACAAATTAACTTATTTACATAACAGAAACAGACTCAGAGACATAGAGAACAAACTTATAGTTACCAGGGGGTAAAGAGGGTGGGAAAGGACAAATTGGGAATTCAAAATTTGCATTTCTTGGGGAGTGATGGAAATGTTAGCTATCTTGATTGTGGTAGTGATTTCACTGGTGTATACGTCTATCAAAAGTTATCAAATTGTACATTTGAAGTATGTGTAGTTTACTGTACAGGAATCATACCCCAGTAAAAATGTTGAAAGACCTTAATTAAAAAAAATAATGAATATACTTAATGCCAATGATTTGTACACTGAAATGGTTAAAATGGAAAATTTTATTTTATGAACATTATATTACAATTTTTACCAAAGGAAGTTAGAGACCTTGAAACAGCTTCAGTCCATTTGGGATGTTAGTGTCACTTCAGGGACATGGTGAAATCCAACTAGAAAGGATGTTGAGAAGCACAGAATAATTGGATGAGAGATGAGATCACTATCAATTAACACTAAAATAGTTGCCTAATGTAATTGATCATTTTAATGACTTTTCTAAGTCAATATTTGCATATAAAGACATTTAAGGAAAATTCTACTTTAAAGAAGTGTTCAGAACATTATACTGCATTCTTTATCTGTTTACTTGTTGAAACTGGACAGATGTGAATCAGCTGAAACAGCTTTGTTTACAGAGATAAGTAGAATAAGTCAAGTGAGAAATTTAGTTGAATTATATGCTGAGATTTCTAATAACACAGGTCAACTTTCATGTATGTAGTTTATTTATATTTTAAAGGTTAAAAGTGAATAACTTTAAAATTACGCAAGAGTGGGCTGAGCAATAGATGACAAAGCGCTTTAAGTTAAGAGCAGGCTTCATGAAGTTAATGAGTTTAAAGATACAATTATTTTATGCTATGACATTAAATTTTTAAAAGTCAGGTGTATTAAAGGTAAGAGAGCCAGTGTATTTTGTCAGTCTCAACTTCTTTATATCAGATTATACAAATGTCATCCTATTCTCTTCTCCCATATTTTCAAATAAGTTAACCTAAACATTAAATTTGATATTTTAAACTTTACATATTTTTCTGCCTGTGATACTTTAATTCTTTCAGATTAATTTATTTATTACCCTCCTTAGTCTTCAAAGTTTTCATACGGTTTAAAAAAAATGCAGGGGTGGATGTCAGCAAAAATAGAGGAAGGGCCTCCAAAAATTTGTTCTTCCATAAAAGCAACTGGCACAAATTATAAAATAAAGGCAACTGGCAGAATTATAAGAATATTTTCAGAATCCTGGAAATTAACCAAAAGCTTGCAACCACCCAAGGAGTGTTATGTAAGAAAAATGGTTGAATCTCAAGAACAGTGAGCTATTTGGCATTTTATAATGCTCTAGTTCTAGCCCTTGCTCTCCAAATCACTAGTAGCTTTTAATTTCAACATTCTGGATTCCTAGTGCGGCATGGTAGCCACTGAAGTGAGCAAATAGAGCTGAATCTCTTTCAGAGCCTATTTCCAAAATATGGTCATTATTTTTCCTGTCTAAATAGACCCACTTTCAAGGCTGACTTGGAACACATCAAGTACTAAAAGCCTTCCTTATAGTGGGGTGGAAGGCAGGTGAGGGGGCGTATTTGTTGCAAACATTTTGAGTCAAGTGCTTTTTCTTTGCAGCTGCCTGGGGAGATTGATAATATTAGGGAAAACAAAAGAGTAACCAAAAATCTTAAAAAAAGAAAACCTGGAGAATGAGAAGCCTAGTGGCTTTGAAAGACTCAGACATATTGCAGGGACTCTAGAAGGCCACATACATGTGTAGAGCTATGTGCCTGCTGAAAGACCATAGGAGACTATAATGGCTCATGTATGGCTGACCATAACGCCGTGCACAAGCAGCGAGTGGAGACTTAAGATGGGCGTCAAAACTATCAAGCTTAACAGTGAAGGTATACAGCAGACATACAAGCCCCTCAGCAAAGACAGAAAAGTTTTGGACCCTTTAAGGAAATCTGATTATTAACAACTGCTAGGCTTACCAGGTAGAGACTTAAGTGTCCACACATGACAAAGAATACAGATTTCACCCACTGTTCAAGAAAAACCACTCAAGAGCAATGGCTATAGCAGATAATAGCAACAACAAACCCTGAGGAGGGGATATAATCTGAGTTACAAGGTTGTCACATTATTTAAAATGTTCAGTTTGCAATATATGTATACACACACACACACACACACACACATATATATATATTATGTCCATATACATATATATGACATGTAAGGTAGTAAGAAATGCATGGGGAAAAGCAATCAACAGAAATAAGCTGAGGAAGATCAGATATTTTACTAAATGAAAACTTTAAGTCAGCTGTTTTAAGTCAGCTGTTTTAAATAATGTTCAAAGAGCTAAAGGAAACTATGCCCAACAGAGTTTAAAAATGATGAAAACAGTATCTCACAAAAGTGTTGATAAGGAAATACAAATTATAAAAAGGAACCAAATAAAAATTCCAGAGTTGGAAAGTGTAATAACTGAAAAATTTACTAGAGGGGTTCACCAAACAATCCTCAGCAAATTTTAAAATGTTGAAATCCTTTTCTGACCACATTGGTATCAATCAACAATAGAAGGACAACTGGAAAATTAACAAAATGTGGAAATAGCATACTCCTGACCAACCAATAGATCAAAGAAGAAATCAAAAGAAATCAAAATTTATCTTGAAACAAATGAAAACTGAAACAATACACCAAAATTCATGGGATGCAGGAAAAGCAGTTCTATGAAGGAAGCTTATAGTGATAAGTGCCTCTATTAACAAGACCTTAAACAACCCATCTTTATACTTTAAAGAACTAGAAAAGAAGGAACTAGAAAAGGAAGAAAAACTAAGTCTAGTTAGTAGAAGTAACAAAGATCAGAGCAAATATAAATAGAAAATGGAAAAGATCAATGAAACTAACACTTTTTTGCAAAAATAAACTAAATTGACAAACCTTTAGCTAGATTTATCAAGAAAAAGAGGGCTTAAAAATTTATAAGTCAAAGAAGACATTGCAGTTGATACCACAGCAATCAAGTGATAAGAGACAACTATGAGTAACTGTACACCAGTACCTTTGACAGTCTAGAAGAAATGGATAAATTACTAGAAACTTATAGCTTACCAAGCCTGAATCATGAACAAAATCTAAACAGACCAACAAGAGATTGAATCCTTAATCAAAAACCTCACAACAAAAAAGCCCATAACCAGATGGTTTCACAGGTGATTTCTACTAAACACTAAAATAATTAATTAGAAATTCTCAAACTCCCCCCCCCACCAAAAAAAAAGAATAGGAAAAAATACTCCCAAACCATTTGAAGAGGGCAGCATTACTCTGATACAAAGCCAGATAAGGATACTACAAAAAAGAAAACCACAGACCAATAGCCCAGATGAATATGGTTGCAAAATATACTCAATAAAATATTAGCAAATAGAATTCAACAGATTTCAACGATCACACACCATGATCAAGTGAGGCTTATCCCTGGAATGCAAGGATGCTTACCATATGCAAAGCAATCAATGCAATACACTAGATGAATAGAATGGAAGCAAAACCATATGATTATCTAAATGACCTTAAGACAACCACTTAGATTGTTTTAAAATCCTAAAATTCATATGAAACCACAAAAGACTTCAGATAATCAAAGCAATTTCTTCTTAAGCAGGAAGCATCACACTTAATGATTTCAAACTATATTACAAAGCTATAATAATCAAAATGTGTACTACTGGTATAACAACACATAGACCAATGGGATGGCATCAAGAGCCCAGAAATAAAGCTTATCATACACAGTCAACTAATATTTGAAAAGAGATCCTGGAGTGCTCAATGGGGAAAGGATCGTCTCTTCAAAAAAAAGCTGGGTAAACTGATATTCACATTCAAAATGTTGAAATTGGACAACTGTCTTATACTGCTCATGCAAATTAACTTAAAATGAATTAAGGACTTACATGTAACACCTGAAACCATAAGATTCCTAGGTAATACAAGGGAAAGCTTCTTGACTTTGATATTGGCAATGATTTTTTTTTGGATTTGACACCAAAAGCACAAGCCACAAAAGCAATGATAGAAAAGTTAGACTACAGACTAAAAGGCATCTGCACAGCAAAGATAATGGTCAAAAAACTGAAAGGGCAACCTATGGAATGGAGATAGTATCTGCAAGCCATGTATCTGATAAGGGATTAATATCCAAAGGATATAAAGGGACTTAAAGAGCTTATTAGCAAAGAACCAAATAATTCAATTTTTAAATGGCCAAAGGACTTGAAAAGACATTTTTTTAAAAACATAAAAATGGTCAACAGGTACATGAAAAAGTGCTTAACATCACTAATCATCAGAGGAGGAATGGAACCGCAAGATATCACCTCCAACCTGTTAGAATGACTTATCAAAAAGGCTAGTGATAAATGATGGTGAGGACGTGGAATAAAGGGAACACTTGTGCACTGTTGGTGGGAAAGTAAATTGGTTCAGCCACTATGGAAACTGTACAGAGATTCCTCAAAAAGTTAAACAGAGCTGTCCCATGATCTAGCAATTCCACTTCTGGATACTTATCGAAAGGAAATAAAATCACTGTCTCCAAGAGTTATCTGCACCCCCATGTTCATTGCAGAAATATTCACAATAGCTAAGACATGGAAACAATCTAAATATCCATCAATGGGAGAATTGATTATTGATTAGAAAATATGTATCATATAATGGAATACTATTCCACTATAAAAATGTGAATCCTGCAGTTTTTCAACAGCATAAATGAAGCTTGAAGGTATTATGCTAAGTGAAATAAATCAGAAAGAAATACTGAATGAGCCCATTTATGTGGAAACTAAAAAGTTGAATTCATAGAAACTGAGAATAGATCAGTTGTTGTCCAGGTCTGAGGGGTGGGGATAGGAGATGTAGATCATTGAGTACAAATTTCAAGTTGTAAAAAGAATAAATTCTGGGGATGTCATGTACAGCATAGTGACTCTAGCTAACAATACTGTATTGTATATTGAAAGTTGCTAATAGCGTAGATCTTAAATATTCCCACCTTAACAACATATTCCCACAGTAACAGCAAAGTGATAATTGAGGTGAAGAATGGATTAACCAATCTTACTGTGGTAAACATTTCTTAGTATATACTTGATTCAAATCACATTGTGCACCTTAAACTTACAGCGTTATGTGTCAACTGTATCTCAGCAGAGCTGCAAAAAAGAAATGTCTAAAGTCAGTAACTTAAGTTCCCACCTTAAAAAAAAAAAACTAGGAGAAAGCAAGCTAAATCCTAGTCAAGCAGAACCAGAATGAAGTAAATTATAAGGATTAGAGGGAAATGCAACAGAGAATTTAAAAACAGACAAAAACAAAAAAGTTGATTTTTTGAATGATCAAAATTGACAGACCTTTAGCTCAATTGACCAAGAATAAAATAGAAGACTCTAGTTAACTAGTATCAAAAATGAAAGAAGTAGTCATTACTACCAAACTTTCAAAAATAAACAAGTTTAGGGGGACATTACAAATAATTCTATGTCAACAAATTAGGTAACAAATGGACACATTTTGAGAAAGATACAAAATACCAAAATAGACTCAAAAATAAAAATCTGAAAAGTCTAATAAAAAATAAAAAGTTATTAGTAATCAAAACAACTTTCCACAAAAAAACTGATTAGTAATCAAAATGACATTCCACAAAGGATAACCGAGATCCAAGTGGCTTCATTGGCAATTTGACCAAGTTTTTAAAGAATATCAATTCTTCCAACTATTCCAAAAAAATAGAAGAGGGAATACGTCCTAACTTTTGAAGCTAGTTTTATCTTGATATCAAAATTAGACAAAAGCATCACAAGAAATACAGACCAGTATCTCTTAGCAATATGGCTTCTATACTCCTCAAAAAATACTAGAAAATTGAATCCAGAGGCTTAGTAAAAGGACTATATCCCATTACCAAGTGGAATTTATATCATGTTATCAATATAACACTATACCGATAGAATAAAAGGAACACATGCATAACCATATTGGTAGATGTAGAAAAGGAATTTGACAAAATCCAAGTCATGATAAAAAGACACTCAAAGCAGGAGGAGATGTTCAACCTGATAAAGGGCATCAGTGGTAAACCCACGGCTAACACACTTAATGATGAGAGAACTAAAGCTTTCCCTCTGAGATCAAGAACAAGACAAGACATCCACTCTCAGCAGTTTACTCAATATTGTACTGGAGGTTCTAGCCCGAGTAATCAGGCAAAAAAAGGCAGTCCTATTGGAAAAAAAGATGTTGAACTATATTTGCAGATGACATCTGACATATAGAAAACCACACAATCCACACATATTAAGAAACTATTAGAACTAATAAGTGAGTTCAGCAAGGTTGCCGAATACATGACCAATAAGCAGTCATTTGTATTTCTCTATACTAGTTGTTACTGGCTGAACTGGACCTCCCACTTCCCCTAAATTCATATGCTGAAGTCCTAATACATAGTACTTCAGAATATGACTGTATATGGAGATAAGTTCTTCAAAGAGAATGTTCTATTAAAATGAAGCTGTTAGTGTGGGTCCTAATCCAATCTGACTGGTGTTCTTACAAGAGGAAATTTGGACATAGACTTCAGGGATGCACTTAGAGCCACGGTTACGTGAGGACACGTAGAGAAGGGAGCTATCTGCAAACCAACGAGAGAGGCCTCAGAATAAACCACACCTGCTGACACTTTGATCTTGGACTTTGCCTCCCAAACTGAGAAACTGTATGTTGTTTAAGTCACCCAAGTGTGTGGTATTGTTTTGGTAGCCATAGCAAACCTAATACGCTAGCCATGAACAATTCAGAAATGAAATTAATTCCATTCATAATAGCATCAAAAAGAACACTTAGGAATAAATATAACAAAAAATACAAAGCTAATACACTGCAAACTACAAAACAGTTTTTGAAAGAAATTAAAGACTTAGATAAATGGAAAGATATTCCATATAAATGGATTGCAAAATTTCTTACTGTCAAGATGGCAAAGTCTAAATTAATCTACAGAGTAAATTTAATCTCTATCAAAATTCCAACTACTATTTTTGCACAGTAACCAAAATAGCTTGGTACTAGCACTACGATACACATATAGATCAGTGGGATAGAACCAAGAGTCCAAATATAACCCATACATCTATGGCCAACTGATTTTCAACAATGATGCCAAGTTCATTCCATGAAAAACAATTTTGTCAACAATGGCTGAGACAGTTGCATATCCACATACAAAAGAATAACTTTGGTCCCCTTCCTCACACTGAATACAAGTATTTAAACAGACAAAATGAATTAGAAACCGAAAAATGTAAGAGCTGTAACTATAAATCTCTTAGAAGAAAACAGGGTGTATGTAAGTCTTTATGACCTTGAAATTAGGAAGGTGTTTCCAGTGTATGGTATCTAAAGCAGAAACAATGAAATAAATATATAAATTGGGTTTAATCAGAATTTTAAAAAATTGCACATAAAAGGATGCTGTCAAGAAAGTGAAAAGACAGTACAAAGAATGAGAGAAAATGTTTGTAATTAATTTATCTGTCAAGAGCTTAGTGTCCAGAATAAATGAAGAACACTTATATTTCAGCAAAAAACAAAACAAAACAAAACAGTGCAATTAAAAGGGGGCAAAGGGTTTAGATAGACAGTTATCCAAAGAAGACAGACAAATGCCCAGTAAGCACATGAAAAGATGTTCAGTATCAATAATCAGAAGGGCAATGTAAATCAAAACCACAATGTGATACCACATCATACCAACCAGGATGGCTGTAATTAAAAAAAAAAGGGGGGGGGGATAATAGAGTGTCCGTAAAGATAAGAAATCAGGACCTTTATACATTGTTGAAAATGTAAAAAGGTGTAGCCACAGTGGAAAACAGTTTGTCATTTCCTCACAAAGTTAAATAGTCACCATAGTGTCCATATATCCACATATATTGTACAGATTGTACACGCCATTCATAGCATCATTATCCGTAATGGTTCCAAAGTGGGAACAACTCAAATGTCCATCAGCTGCTAAATATATAAAATGTAGTATATCCATTCAATGGAATATTATTTGGCAAGAAAAAGGAATACAGTAGTGATATATGCTATAGCATAGATGAACCTTGAAAATATTATGGGAAATGAAAAAAGTCAGACCCAGAAAGTTATATATTGTATGATTCTGTTCATATGAGGTGTCCAGGATAGGCAAATCCATAGAGACAGAAAGTAGATAAGTGGTTGCCAGAGGCTGGGGGGTGGGGTAGCGACTGCTAATGGGTATGAAGTTTTTTGGGGTGATGAAAATAGTTCTGAAATTAGAAGGTAGTTTTGGTTTCAAAACCTTTGGGTATACTAAAATCCACTGAATTGTACACTTTAAGCAAGCGCGCCTTAAGCTATGTATGTCAATAAAAAATTCATAGAGTGAAGATGAAAAAGAGGAAATTTACAGGAAAGAAAAACAAGACGAATGCAAGGAGAGAAAAGGGAGCGCAGAAGAAGCCCTCAGGGCTGAGTATCAGTCCTGTGGTCCCATGGAGCCGAGCACTCCAGCACTTAATATGAGCCCGTGATCTGTGCTGGGAGGGACAGCCTCCGCCAGGGGCTCTGCAAAAGCACTTCGGCTGGGTCTGACACTTAGGAAACACATTTCCTAGGGTTCAGACATTTTTATCATTTCAGAAAAACCTGGGCTAACAACAATGTCCACAACAATCAGCATTTTCAGAACTTTTCTGCCTGCTCCATATTAGGCATTTTGCAGCATACTCCTTAACATTTATTTCGTTTATTAATTCACTAAGTGCTTGCTGAGCACTGGCCCATTTTCCTTTTTAGCAAAATGCAGGCATTGAATTTATCTCTGAGTATAATTGAGGAATAAGGTCTGTGTTTCTAGTATACACTGTTGCTACGTGATGAGAAATGTCAGATAATGCCCTTGTCCTTTTTAGGAGTTGCTGGGCTGCACCTTGCAGGTCTGCGAGCCTTGTAGCTGCTCAGTCCCGAGACTGAAGAAAAAGCCTGGAGACCGCAACAGAGACATTAATGATACTGGATAGGGGATCTCTCACGTCTGAAACGAAGGGTCCGGGGGTGATGGCCCACGGCGTACAACAGACAGGACCCAGCAGCCATCTTCACTACTCAGGGGAGGCTGGGGCTACCATTTACAGGGGGAAATGACATCAGACTTGTTCATCAGTTACCAGGGAAATCAGCAGTGGGGGCCACATCTGTTATAGCCCCTTAGGTTAATAAGCATCACGAGGGCATCACTTGAATATACTTCAGGTGGAGCCATTCTGGCCTAAGGATTAAAACTACTCATAGCTGGAGCAGGCAATAGGCATGTTCACATGAGTAGGGTTTAGGTAAAGCAGGGACTGGTCAAGCAGGGGATGCACAGAAAGCAAGAGAACAGGCACGCTGAGTGGCCTGACCAGACACTCCACCCCTGCTTACCCAGTACGACCCTTACAGTCTTGGTCCGCCCCTCTCCTGAGGCACCCCTGGGGTCAGGTGTGTAGAGGTGTACTGCAACTTGACACCACAAATGCGATACAGAGCCCAAGAGGCGGGCAGGCTTCGGAGCCAGGGACTTACGGGGTCAGTTTTTCATGGAAACCCACAGGAGGATGACAATGGCAGCTCGCTGTGGACCCGGTGATGCCACTGTTGTTGCTCAGGCCACTAAGAGATTCCCTCCGTGCAGATGAACAGTGAAATGTAAGGTACTGAACAGGCACAATATGGGGAAGATCACGACCATTAAGCAAAACATGCAAAGGCAGTAATGGCTTTCTGAGATCACACCACCCCTCCCTGCGGTTGTTTTTGTCCTGGCCTGCGGCACCATGCCCCTGTCCACCCTCATTCCCCACAGCTGGTGTCGCATACTGGCGAGGCGGCAGGGCAGACCACAGGTTAATAGAATGCTGCCTTTCTCTAGTAGGGGCCTGGATTAATTACCTTAGTAGTCTTAGGTGGGGCCGGGTAGGAGAGAGGCGAAGTCTGTAAGTCCCTTTCTAATCCTGTTCCCCACAGGGTGGCAAAGCCAGACTACGGAGGACTCATGTGCCAGTCCCAGGGCCATCGTGTAGTATGT
This sequence comes from Camelus dromedarius, assembly GCF_036321535.1. Taxonomy (NCBI): domain Eukaryota; kingdom Metazoa; phylum Chordata; class Mammalia; order Artiodactyla; family Camelidae; genus Camelus; species Camelus dromedarius. The sequence goes on from NC_087461.1 coordinate 8,854,120, forward strand.
TTCTCTGGGGGTAGAGGAACTCTGATGGTGTTGACTAGTTGCCTCTGGGTTAACATGGCACAGCCAGTGGGATGATTGCTTCTGGGATGTTCAGTGATAGCACACGGCGCTTGACTTAGCCTCCTGGTCCACACGTTGAGAGAGTAATTTATGTAGTCCAGTTGATGATATTGGATAGGGGATCTCACACGTCAGAAACAAAGGGTCCTGGTGTGACGGCCCACCTCGTACCGCAGACAGGACACAGCAGCCATGTTCACTACTGGCGGAGGAGGCGGCTACTATTTATAGGAGGAAATGCTGTCAGGTTGGCTCACCAGTTACCAGGGAAACCAGGAGCTGGGATATGTCCCTTATAGCCCCTCAGGTTAACTACCATCATGAGGGCAGAGGCTTCCCTCTAATAAACTAGCAGGTGGAGCTATTAGGATCTAATAGCTCTACTCTAAGAATTAGAACAATCACTAGCTGGGGCGGGAGCAAGCATGTTCGTGAGAGTAGGGTGTAGGTGCAGCAGGGACTGGTTGGACGGGGATGTACAAAGAGCAAGAGAACAGCCATGCTGAGTGACCAGATCATACGGGAGTGTACAATTCCATTTTAATAATTTGTTTTCTACTATATATTTTGAGTTGCACATTTTTTGTACTTTGCTATTTACTGGTCAAAAAACACTTTAGCTTATTAAGATTCAGAGAGAAGATAGTATAAACATGTATGCCATTTTAATGCAATGTATTATTTCATTATGAATGAGCCAAATATAATTCTATGTTAACTTCATCTAAACAGAAAATGTAGTATTGATATGAGGCTAAAAGGCATTAAGTATCTTGCATGCTAAATGTTCCTATTTGAAAAACAAGTGATGTTAACTGTTAGGTGGGTTTTTAAAAAATACTTATTTCATTCAAGACACTCTATTTATAAAATTTTTACTCAAGATTATAAAAGAGCAGAAAGCTAAAGTATCCATCAACAGTATAATGAAATCTCGGTTGACTCTGAGAGCAGAAGTCAGCCAAGATGAGCAAATGAGTCTCGTAATTGCGTACCAGAGGTCAAAAAATTAGCCCTATCAAATGAGGGAGAGGAAATGCCATAGACCTAGAGAAAAAGGTCATGATATTAGTTTAGGACTGCATTAAAGCAACCCACTAGGGGCAATTTCCCTTTATCTGACAGCAATTGTAGAAAGTTTTAACAAATCCTATTAAAATGGATAAAAACTGCTTCCTGAAATAATAATAATAAAAAAGATTACAATAAATACTAAGTACCCCCCAGCCTATATTACATCTCAGTTTCTTCCAAGTGAGCATAATGTTTTCCTGAGTATCCTGTTAGCCAACTTTCATTGCAGGACAGGTCCTTGGAAACATAGCAGTGATGGAATTGGAAGTGGGATGAGTTGGGTAATTGTAATTACCTTTATGCAGATAGTATTGCATTCGGATTGTGTAACAGTGGCTCTGAAAGTTGGCATAAATAAAGGGTTGCAAACAGGTTTGGAAGCTGCACAGACACTAGCTAAGGTGCTAATGTCTGCCCAAACTTACCTGTTGGTAAGAATGATCCTAATATAGTCTTAAGATCTTAAAGGAGGGTGTTCAGTGAAGTCCAGATCTTTGTCATGCACAAAGAACTCACGTGCTGCTCCTTTGTGATTCCAATCATGCATGATGATTTAGTGCCTAGAACTAAGTAAGAAAGAGCAGCATTGTAATAAACTTGGGCTTTGGTACATTGCCTTAAATGCCAACCAATAATTATTTGTAAAAGATTACTTTTCCTCTATATTATAGCAAGTAACAAATAACTAAAGTGCATGTAGGATGGTATGTTCAGAGTGAAATGGAAAGCTCATTACTCATATAATCCTGGCTAATTAGAAGTAGTGGACTTTGGGGCCTAAATGATCTGAGTGTGCCATATATATTTCACCACAGAATAGCCTACTTCAGTTGCACAGAGAGACATTAAGAAGTGTCTGTGGAAAAAGTTGCATCTTCCATCTGACTTGAGACAAGGGCTGTAAGGAGTGAGGTTTGTTTTTATTTACTGTAGTTATAAGAACTGAATTGCTGTTTTGTTTCATTTTTTTCCCCCACTCACTGGCTTACTTTTAGCTAACCTCTCAAGGATGATAGGCAGACTCTGCTTTCCAACTTAATATTAAACAGATAAGTATTCCAGGTACTCGCTCAACTTCAGATGTACTGTTACATAGAACTTAAAAACTCGTAGTTGAACAGAAGTAAAAATCCAGGTTTTCTAAGTTGAGGAAGAAGACATCAACTGGTTGGGAGAAAGCTCAGGAAAGAGCAAACAACATAAAAACTGTGTGCGCATGACATATGTATACATAAAAAAATGTAATATATATATATTCCAAAATAAATAGCAAATTGAATATTGGATTGAGAAAAATATGTTACTCTTCCCGTTTCTTTTCTCCTCACCAGCTAAGTACTATGAGAGAGGCATTCTTTTGGAATCAAATTAGCAAAGTAGTTTGATTATTTGGGTCCACTTCCAGTGGATATTGAGACAAAATTAAGGTGGTTATTCAGGGCATCCATAAAATTTTTGGAGCATGGAAAAGAGTGGACCAGAATAGACTAACAGGATCTTTTGCACTTAGAGCACTGAAGCAAATTCTCCATTTGATGTATGACATCCTTTCTCCTCTTCCTTCCCTCTCTTCTCCTAATTTATTAAGAAACATAAAGCCATTTACTTGTGCCAGGATCTGGTCTCAATTCTTTAATTATACACTAGTAACTCATTTAATCTAATACAGCAACCTTATAAGGGCATAACCAGTTCTACCCACTTGATGGGGAATTCAGGCATTTAAGGAAATTGCTCAGTCATATAGCTATTTAGTAGGGGGTGGAATTTCAGCCCAGTCTGGTTCTAGAATTTGTACTTTCAGCCAATATGCTTTCCTTCCTTTCTTTGTGTTTAGCCCTTTAAAATGAGGTTAACTGTGTAAAATAAGGTGTAAACTATTGAGAGGGCTGGAAAGGGTTAAGCTGAAGCACTTCCGCGAGCTGAAAAAACAAAAACAAACCGGCTAGGGAAAAGCCCGTTAAAGCCCCCATTGGAAAACCAGTGGGCCTCCTGTTTCTTTAAACTCTCGCTTTCGCTCCCCCTGACACTTTACAAAGCAACTGCGGCTGAACCGAGCTCCCGCGCGGTACCTTCCTCCACCCTCCTGGAGGGTTTGGGTTCCGAAGGGGCTTAGTAGGGTCAGTAACCAAACTGGCTCTGCTTTGCTTTCTTCACACCCTAACCACCGCCGCACACGCCCTCCCGGGAATGGCGAACTGTAATTAACCCTTCGGCGTCCAGAAAGCCCCCACTGGCGGCGCGCGCCCGCTGGGTCCGGGACTGGGCCGCGAGTCCTCGCACAGGCGCGCGAAGGCGGCCGGGGGCCCAGGTGGGTGCGGGCGCCGCTGGCCCGGCTTCAGGGGGTGCCAGCCGGGTGCAGGGATGGCGCCCGGGCAGCGCAGAGATGCCATCTGGCGCTCCCCTTCTCGCTCGCCTTTCTCGCCTCCTCTCCCGGTGCTCCAGGCCGCCGGGTGCCGGGGGCACGCCGGGCTGGAGTTGCCCTCTCACTCCCTCTTGCTTTGCTCCCCCGGTTTAATCTCTCGGCGACTCCTCTGCCAGCCCCGAGGAACGTGCAGCCATTGGACAGGTCGGTGCTAGCTGCCGGTTTCGGGGAGGAAGGTGGGAGACGCCTGGAGGAGCGAGGGGGAGGGAGGAGGGTGGAGACAGGAGGGTGCAGCGGCAGATCTGGCAAATTGCGAGCTGCTTTCCCTCCCCAAAGTGTGGAGCAGGAGCGCGGGGGAGCGCGGCGGCGGCGGCGCCTCCTCTGCCACCAAACTCCGGGGCTCGGCGGGGCTTGGGGCCACCTCCTCCTTAGCCAGGAGGAACCTTCTCCCAATAGGTTGCAGCCTGACTTTTTCCTTCCCATTTCTTTCTTCTTTCTCTCTCTTTTTAAAAAATACACTTTTCCTGCCTTTGGACCTCAGACTGCTGCAGCCCGAGCATTCCCGGGGCTCAGTTCTTGGGGGCTGCCCATCCCTCCGGCTGCAAGCAAGGACGCGCGCCCTGCGTCGGGCGAAGAAAAGAAGAAAAACTTGTCAGAGGGGTTTCGCTTGCCCACAGTAACCCTCTTCCCACAAACCTAAACATCCCGCGGGGGCCATCCCAAGACTGTGTAAAGTTCCTTCCGAGCCAACAGCCCTCTTGGATTTGGAGGAGGCAACGGCGCTAGCTGTGGAATTAGATCTGTTTTGTACCCAGTGGAGCGCATCGGGGGAGCTCGGAAGTCACAGTCTGCGGGTACCCGGGTGGCGCTGCCTGTGCGGAACGGAGAGTTTGCCAGCCCCGGCTGCAAGTGGCCTTTCGTCTCCGCAGTTGTTGTTCTGTGTCTGGGGTGAGGGCTGCGAGTGTTGTGGCAAGTTGTGAAGAGAGACCTGGAGGTCCGGAGAGGACTGCACTCCCCCTGGCACTCCCTTCTTCCTCTTCCCGGCTCCCCGGTGTGAAATCCCAGCGAAATTTACAAAGGCCTCTTGCGTCCGGCCGACACCGGTCCTCGGCGTTCGGCCCCGTTGTCCCCATTCTCAGCGGGAGCCCCGGAGCACAGGGCGCCAGGGAAGGACTGGCGGGGAGGAGGAGGGAGGTCGCGGCGGCGGCATGGCGAGGTTCCCAAGGGCCGACCTGGCTGCTGCAGGAGTTGTGTTACTTTGCCACTTTTTAATGGACCGGTTTCATTTCGCTGAAGGGAAGCCTGGAAGCCAAGTCAATGGTAAGATACACTTTCGCTTGTTGCTTTTGTGCCCAGCTGAAGACCTTTCTGGCACTCCTTTCTCAAGCCACCCCATCTATCTGCCCTTGGCAAAGTTATTGCAGTTGCTTTTCTAGTAAACTTGGGCATCTCAAATGGGAGAAGAAGGTTGGCTGGATGAGTATGGTGGTTAAGGACTGGGGGTTTTCTTAAAGATTTCTGGCTTGCTTCACCTGAGCGGCAGGGGGTGTACTGTCTCACTCAACGCTCCCCGAGAGGGCTCTGGCCTAAGAGCAACCTTCTGTGGATACCTCGCCCAGGAACTGGTTTCCTGGGCTGTGTCCTCTCCGGCTCCTCCTCCTCCTCCTCCTACCCTGCTGCCGCGATAAACCAAGCAAGTGCGGGATGGGGGCAGTGGGTCGGGGACGTGGTGGCAGCTGGGGATTGCAGGGTTCCCCTCTGCTGGAGAAAATTCCCTGTGGCCTCACCTTCCTCCCCCAGGCGATCCCCACCTCGGCTCCCTCCTGCTGTCTGGGGCTCAGCGGGAGCTGGAAGGGGGGCGGTGTAGGTGCGGTGGGGCGCGGAGGAGGGTAGGAGATGGCTGAGGTGAGGAGGGCGCGCCTCTGGAGACCAACCCCTGGTCCCATTGTCCTCCGCCGGCTGGCTTCCCAGACAGGCCTGAACGTGCCAGGGGTTCCTCCGAGTGGCCTGACATTGCCCCCGCGCAAAGCCCGTGCCTCCGCACATCCCCAGTGGCAGCGCGTCCTGCTCCCGCGGCTACTCCAGCCAGGTGCGCGTCCAGCCCAGAGCCGCACCCCCGGGGGCCAGTGAGGAGCCGGGGACGCCGCCCTGGGCCCGAGGCCCGCTGGCTCCTCCGGGCGAGGCGCTGCTGAGCCGCTGGTCCAGCTGCCTTCCAGGACCCTGCCCACTGTGAACCTGGCGCCTGCTCCCCGTTTCTGCCCCTCAGTGAGAAATGTATAGACTTTGAGAAGTGGATGAGCAAAAGCAGTTGCAGGGAAAAGAAAAAGGAAATAAAAGCTTGCTGATTAGGATAGTCAGGTTTTGTTTGGTTGTGTTTTAATTCTGAGGAGGGGAAATTGTGATTCCTGATAAAGTACACCGGCGTCCGCAAATGTCAAACATGAAAGTCACAGATGGAAGGTTAGGGAGAGCACCTGGAGATTTCAGGTGAGGTGAAGCTTGAAGAAGCCCTTGAGTGAAATTTTCCCGAGCTGAGACAGCCAAAACACCGTGTCTGCCCCTGGTGTAAATTCTTACAGAGAAAGCAGAGAGTCTGACCCTGCACTCCGATTATGATTGGAGATGTTTGTGTGTGTTGGGGGTAGGGGGTGAAACAAGATGACACCACTTTTAAAGCTGTGAAAACAATGCAGATTTCCTGGATGTTGATCTGTCTTTGTGGCATATAATTGTTCTGCATAAATGGACATAAGTTGTTCTTGACCAGGTATTACTTATATCAATAGATCATACCTTCTGTTAATTTCTCTGATATATTTGATTGGTAAAAGAAAAAATATGACTTTTACTCGCCTGGGAAGCAGCATATTTATTTTTAAAAGTGCAACAGTAATTTTCATGGGCATATTCATTAAATAAATAAATGCTTAAAATAGTTTACTTCATCCCAAAGGAGGTTAGAGAGCTGTGTGTCCCAAAATGCATCCCAAGTTGTTTATTTGGAAACTTCTTTCGCACTGAAAGTAAATAATGCATTTACAGTAAAAAAAAAAAAAATTAAAAGGTCAGCAAATCTGTATTTTTTCTGAACTTTTTATTCATTAAAATGTAACTGAGAAAAGAATAATATATACAATAAGTTTACTATCCTAAGTTCGCAAATTGAGATTAAAATTCATTCCATTCTAAAACTTGTCAGATAGTTAAAAGCCTTTGCTTTGAGAAATACAAAATACATAAATTGTTCAACATAAATCTACAGCTATTATAAACCAATATTTCTGGTGGAAACTAAATTTCTTGGCATATTTTTTGAGATTTATTACAAACTGAAGTAGCTTCTTTCCTGGGTATCAGTCTGCATTAGTTTTATGAAATAATCTTGGACACTGAATACATAAAATATAACAATGAAATGGAAGAAAAAATAGCTTCCTTTGTAAAATAGTCTAGCTAGAAGTGCAATATGGGAAATTTTTAAAAAGTCTAGCAGCCTTGGAATTAGGCATGTAAAATTCAGGATTTTTTGTAACAGACATTTTTGCAGGGGTGAGGGGTGGAGGGGGCGGGGAGTCTGATTTCATAACAGACATAGAAATGCTGCAGTTGACTTTGTTGCCACCAGAGGTCAGAGAAACTGCTAATTTCCTTCCCATTCTTTCCCAAATCTCAGATTCATGATCCTCAGTATTTTGTTTTTCCTATGTGCAATATTTTTTGATATTTCAACTTACCATTTGTAAATGACTGGCAGTTTAAAGCAATGAGAGTTTATTTATTTCTCACTTTCATTGAAATTAACTAAATATTTATTCACTTAACATTTTATATAGCACCTCCTACCTGTAAAGATCTATACTTTGAGTACATTCTTGTGGTGTAATAAAGTACAGTGGAAAAACCCAAATACTCTTTTTTTTGCATCATTGTTGGCGATTATTGTGGGCATTCCCAAGAATGTAATTTTAAAATAGCTCTCCTGTGATTGAAAGTTCATTACTATATAATCAATTTATTTGTGGTTTGAATATACTCTATGTGTATCTGAAAAGTATTTGCTTGTACTAAGTAGAATATCTCAACCAATATTTAGAGAAAAATAAGCTTAGAATAATGTTAAATTTTATAAGTCTCAATTTATCTCTGTATTGGTATATATTCATCCTTATATCCTAAATTGGTTGAAAAACAGTTCAGCAGCAGTGTTAAAGCAGAAAGATACATTAACACCTTGAAGATTCTAAAATTTAAATCAGGAAAAAAGACATAAAAATACGTAGTTATATTTTGGCCTGATTACTGCTCTTAAATGTGATTGAATGCAACGAGAAGTTCATTACCACTATAGAGAGAGCAAAAATAGTTTAGGACCCCAGGGAATTTTCACTTTTTAAACTTTCTATGACTGCTGTGTTCTAGAGAAAAGTAGTTTATTTTTGAGCAGATCATTTACATTTACTTTAGTTATTTCTCTAGTTGGGTATTTTCCTATTTTCTGCTTTCATTGGAGTTAAAAGACTTAGTTGGAAATATTACTAAATTGTGGAGTTTGCTATGAGAGTATCCCTGTTGAGATATACTGTCACTATTATAAATTTTGTAATTATTTCCAGACGTAACTTGGAGCAAAAGATAACAGAAGGTTAATGCAAGTGAATATTCTCTATAAAATGGACATGGGTCAGATTATTGGACAAATGATGTTATTTTTTATCAATGACTCTTGACTGCATGTTAAAATTTTCAAAATATGAAAGCTGACAGTCTTTTTCCTTTAGAGGGTGCAGAGAAGTTGAAGCCTGATGTTGGGTAACTTTGGACTGACATAAAAGTGATCTCGAACATTCATGTCAGAGATAAAGTCTGAAGTTTGTGGATGTCTGCAGAGAGATTTGGAATTATATAATTAGGATAGTGTACATTTCTTATGTTTGATCTTTAGAAACAGGTTCTTACCAAGGAGAATGTGCTTGAATAAAACTTAGGAATAGAAGACACTGATTTGCTCTATACAGGTTTCTTCTCTGCAAGGATCAAACTTTCACACAGAGATGTAGATACTGTGGATTCTTTTCAATTAATTTTTATCTCAGTTTTTCGTTGCCTAAAAGGTCTCTCCTGTGGTAGAAACAGCATATTTATAAGATGAATGAATTGATCAACTCTGATCATGAGATCTGAAGTCTTGAGCCATTTACCCCCCACATCAAATAGTCTCTTCATCTTGGCCTTCAACACCAGTACCGCCTGGCCTCTGCCTGCTCTCCCATCTCTCTCTCCTGTGTGTTTTAACTCTCTCACCAAATGAGGCTCCTTGATGTTCCCAGGGTATGTACTACGTGGTACCACCTCCATGCCACTCCTGCATCTCCATTCATCCATCTTTAATTTTTCCTACAGGCTCATCTCCAGTGACACTGTTCACAAACGGATGTGGTGTCTTAACCCTCAGAGAGCTCTAGGCCTTTTTTAAGGCGCTTGTTTGACTCTGCTTGATTTTGTGGAAGGTTTTTTTTTTTTTCCCTTCTCATTTCAGCATCTTTTGCATATATTCTCTTAGACCATATCACATAGTTGTGAGGTCAGGCTCTGTTGTAATTCACTTCTGAACCCCCTGTGGCATCTACCACCCATGCATGCAATACGTGGTCATCAAGTTGACTGAACCGACGGGAATTACAGCTCAAGCTGGACCACTGACTTAGTGTCACCTTGGGAGACCTACACTGCCTGTTCCATTTATGACTTTTTCCATCAATAAGATGGAAATGAATATAGGGACGGGCTTCACAAAACAGCAGTTTAAAATGAGAGAACGCGGAGGATGCAGAGGTCTGTCAGAATGGTTCTGGTGGATGATATTTACCTTAAACCTTCTGTTATTAATCAGAACTTGCAAAAAGTTCATTCCACCCTTCTACTATACTTCTGGTTTCGGGCTGTATTTTTCACTCATGTTCTTAATTTAATATCTTGAAGTACAGTGTGTGTATGTAGTGTGTGTGTGTGTGTGTGTGTGTGTGTATATGAAAATGTATGTGTGTATATGTGGTGCTCTATTTTCAGTGGAGATGAACACAAATTGAGTTCTTTGTGAAATTATTTTTGAACTGAACTGTGCTTAGGCTTCGTGCCATTAACCTACTCTGAAGGTGGCTTTAAAAACACAGTCTCCTAAAACTTGGCTGTGGTGACTGTTACGGGTGAGGGGTGGGTGTTGGGCAGATTGTACAATGCATGACAGAGTTAACTGCTCCCCACGTAACGGGGAGAGAGAGAGAGAGATCTCGTGTCTTAATAACAGATACAGTTGTTCTTCTGAACTGGTTTGTTTGTATCTTCTGGACATGATGACCAGTGACCAGAAACATTACTTTTTAAAAAATGTGGTTCTTTGAAAGCTCAGAGCACAAGTCGTAGTCCACCTCTAACAGGTACATAAACCTGACCTGCATTTTGTCCCCTGGTTTACCTGGGTCTTGTCTTATCTTTCCTTTTCTCATTTATCTTTGTCCAGCTTTTCTCACTTAAAATCTTTGTTTTAGAGATGAGAAATAAGTAAATGAAAAGCAATCATCATAATACATAAGTTTATCTGTTACAAAGTTGCTTTTCTGCTTTCTTTTTTTCTCACTACTTTTTTGGTTTTCTTGAGGGGGGGCATGGAGGTAATTAGGTTTATTTATTTGTTCATTTTTAATGGAGGTGCTCGGGATTGAGCCCAGGGCCTCTTGCATGCTAAGCATGCGCTCTACCACTTGAGCTATGCCCTCCCTACTCTGCTTTCTTTTAATCTGACTAATTCTAGTCCTCTGCCTTTATTCTGAGCACATAATTCTCAAAGCTTTAATTATCTCTTTCCAGTATTCCACTCTGAGGAGTCTTTCTTCCTCACTGAGGTTCACACAGGATGTCTTCCCTCACCACCCCCCAGACAATGATTCTGCTCAACTGAGGACGTTGCTGCGGAACGACAGACGTAGTGACGCTTTTACTAGGACCGCTTCACCCACTGTATATTGTGTCCCACTGTATACTGCCTGGCCGACCTGACAGAGTAATACCTGAGAAAAGCATAGAATAGAAAATATTCTACACAGTATTGTAGCCAGACTTTGAACCCGTTTTCATATGTGTTCTTTGGTTTGTGTGTATTTTGCCCTCTTTAATTAAACAGGTGGTGAGGTATGGAGTGATGGTACAGATTTGAGTATTTAAATAGCATCAGAAGTCTTGTCAGGACCCTGTTTGGAATTAGGGTAGACTGTTAAAGATTGTAGATCTGAACATGGGGTCAGAAACTGTGTGACCTTCTTTGAAATACAGACTTTTAATCCCTTCCTCCAGAGGCCATTCAAACACGTCTAAGCGCTAGCAGCTTGCCTTTCCCCTCCAAATTGGAATCAGCTGTCCCCAGTGCTTCTGCTTCAGGCGTCGCAGTGGAGAGTGGCCTGTGTTTTTGTCAAGAGAGGGTCATAATTGCAAGGATGCAGGGTGACTCCCAGTTTACTTTTCTGGAATCTTACGATTTAGTTCCTCCCTTTTCCCCCACCTATTGTTTTCACTCTTTTAATTGGAAAATTTCCTGAGAATACTTACTGCTCAAGGTCTCATGCTGTAGGCGGGTTGCTTAGCTGATGAGACTGTGAGGCTGCAGAGAGACTAATGAGAATGTGCCCTGGGGATAAACTCCATAAGAATCAGAATATTTAGAAGTCAGTTTTCCACATATGCCTTGGTGTTCAGTGATAGGGGAAATCTACATAAAGCCGATACTTTCTCTCTAAACTTGGTGCTTGGTAAGTACATCCTGGTTTATTTAGATTAGGATAATATTTTCTTTGGTTCAGTTGGAATATGGAACATTCAACGTGCAATGATGGTTTTTAGATAGTAGTAATATCCTTCCGTGTTTATGTGGATCTGTTTGTAGCAGTAGCTCCCAACTTCTTCTCTCTGAAACCGTAATCTGAACATCCAATAAAATATTTATTTCCCTAAACTCTAAAAGAGGAGTAAGATAGGCAGGATTTATCATCTGAGAATGTGAAATTCATAAATAATAATGATTTTCAAGATGTGAAGTAATCCACTAGGTGCATTTAGGGTACAGTTAATATTGAGTCTACTATTCATACAGTACATAAATCCTTGCATAATTCTCTCCAGGATACAGACTTAAACTGTGGTTTCTGCTGACCCAATGAACCTAATTATTCAATTAGTGTATTTTTGTTTATTTGGTTAAAAGAGCCCACTGACCTTAACTGCCTGCGTAGCTGGGAGCAAGTCCGATATTGTATCTGACTTCTTTTGCTTCACTCCTCCCCATCTCCTTTTGTCATACCTTCCCTTCAATACATTGAAAAAGATCTATAAAGAAAATACATCAATGTAATTTGCATTGCAAAATATTCATGAAAAAATGTATAATAATAATTTGGGGCATACTAGCTCATATTTTTGATGCACATGGGTTCCCACTATTTAAATGAATCCTATCCTGAACTTTTGATTAGAAAGAAAAAGTCAGTTATTTTGCTAGTCCATAGTTTTATGTTTAAAATTAGCTAGTTACTACATATGCATAATTCTTTAATAATTATATTATCTTATATTAGCTACTTATTTTTTATTGAAGTGTAGTTGATTGATATTAGCTATTTTAATTGTGACTTTTTAGTATTTATGTATTTCCTGATAATATACACCATTAATTTTTTTTTTCTGTTAAGTTAGCTCTTTTAGTAGACAATCAACTTGTTTTTAATTTTATGTAACTAATTACTAGTTTCCATATTTTGAATATATTTTTGGAATTTTAATTTTGATTATTATAATTTTCTGTATTCCAAGAAACAAGAATTGAACTAAAGACATATTGTGTATTTGCACTTTTGTTCCTTGGTTCTTGTTTGTTTGGAGTGGGAATAGAGAGAGTCATCTGAGTTTTTGTCACATGACAAAAGTTTAAAAAATATTTTAACACCTATTTGAAAACTCTGAATTCCTTATAAAAATAAAGTTGACTTTAAGGTTAAATGAAAATGCCATTTCACATTTTAGTTTGAAAGTGTTCTTGCTATATTATAAAGACATTGCTTGATGTTTTATTTTCATTTGCTAACTTAACATCATAGGATATTGTATGTCTTGCATAATGTATATTTTTATCTATTTGGTTTTATAATTTAAATTTAAAAATTTTGCATACTTCTCTAAATGCTTATTTCTTTTATTAAATGGATTTTATGAATGCTTTTTGTTTGACATGAAGTATGTGTAAAAACAGTTCCTGTATCAGAATATTGTAGTAACATTTGTAAATATGGGATGACTTGCAAAATATTCATAAATATGTCATGAAACAATTTTGATTGAAGCTAACTTGTCACTCGCTGTTTTGTACACATGTATTACATGCTGTTGTGTTGGTTCTAATTTTCTCACAGTTGGTTTATCCCACAATGGATTTATCCAGTCTTCCAGTTACTTTCTACAATTGGTTTAGCTAACCTTCCATCAACAGAAAAATCAGTACTGGTTTTTTAAAATAGAATTGTGGCATTTTATTTTTCTTCCAGTTTTTTGAAATATAATTGACATACAGCACTGTGTAAGTTTAAGATGTGCAGTATAATGAAACGATGGCCACAGTAAGTTTAGTGAACAACCACCATCTCACACAGATACAAAATTAAAGAAACAGAAAAAAAGTTTTTTTCCTTGCAATGAGAACTCAAGAATTACTGTCTTAAGAACTTTCATGTAATGTACAGATGTGTTGATTATATTTATCTTGTTGTCCACTACATCTCCAGTATTTTATTCATCTTATAACTGGAAGTTTGTACCTTTTAACCACCTTTGCCACCATACCAAGATGTCACATTATTATTGACTATATTCCCTACACTGTACGTTTCATCCCTGTGACTCATTTATTTTATACCTGGCAGTTGGTACCTCTTAAGTTCCCTCACTTGTGAGTGCTGTGTTGCACACGGGTGCCGTGTATATCCTTGGACACATCTCTTCACGTTCGTACGGAGGACTTCTATTTAGAGGTAGAATTCATGGGTTACTGGGCTTGTCAATGTTGTGCTATAAAAGATAAAACCTGGGACAAACCCTGGTAGATCTTCCAAGACAAAGAACTTCAAACATAAAGGCGAGTGGGACCCTGATAATGATTCCTGTGTAGGAATCACATAGTCTTAATTACGTTAGCTTACAACAAGCCTTCATGCCTGGTGGGACAGAGCTGTCTGCCCTGGTCTTGATCTTCAGAAGTGTTTTGGCTGTTCTAGAAGGCTCTTTGCTTTTCCATATCTATTTTAGAATAAACTTTTCAGGTTTCACTAAAAACTCTGTTGAACTTTTGACTGAAATCACATTATATCTCAGGGTCATTTGGTAGAGAATCTAAACACCTTGGAGACGATGTAATTTCTTTTCTCCAGCAGCTAAAAGGCAGAACACGAGCCACCGTGCTTTTGTAACAAACTGTTAATAGTGGGTATTTGGCAAGTGACCTGTATTAATGGAATTGATGTCCTTAGATTGAGGGCTAGTCCTGTTTTCCTGATCACATCATGATACTAACCATACATCTAATTACTTCTTAGGAAATAACGAGGGGAACCATAGATTAATTAAAATGAACAACTCAGCTAAGGAAAAGAATGTGAATTCCTAACTTCTTAGGAACTACCACAAATGAGAGGTGGTCACCAGGCAAATAATACATGTAAATGACATTTTACAGTGTCATCTTAGGAACCTGGCTCATAGCAGTTCCAAGCAAGGCTTTAAATTTGCTGCTTCTTAAGAATTAGCTCTGATGAGAATGGTAAAGTCCTCTGGATTTAGCATTTTCCTTAATGTTTGCTCTTTGCTAATTAATATTAATTACATGGCTGATTTACAATGAACGGGAGTACACGTTACAAACTGCTACCATTTAAAGATAATAGACTTATGATTGTATCTAGACTATAGGCATTTATAAGTTAGAAGTTTATCATCTGCTTAATTTGAAAGTCCTAACTTCACCTTCCACCTCAACACAATTTATGACTGGCTGTCACTCTGAACTCACGCCTTCTGATCTGGATATTTTTAATTGGGAGTAAATGGACAAGCCGGGCAGGCTGTTTCATTTCTTTGTTATTTAGCCTTTGTTATCTTTTTAACATCTGTTGTTCATTTCAGATATTTAAAGAAAAACAAGCATGATTCAAAGTCATTCTGCAGATGATAGTCTCATTGTCTGGACGTTGCAAAACAGCTTCACGCGGGAAGCCAGATTTGTGCAATCTCGGTTTCGTCAAGCTGTTTTTAGAAGAGTGGTTTGTAAAATAGGCACGACCAATACCAGTAGATGCTGAGTTTTCTAAAACTAAGCACTGATGTTTGACTTCAGACCGTGCTTCCCTATCGCCAGTTCCCTTATCCTGGCTCGGGCATGCACCATCCTTTCTCGCCTAGTTCATTTCAATAGCTTGTCACCTTTCCTCCAACATCAACCTGCTGGAAGCCATTCTTCATTCCACAGCCTAATAGATCTTTCTGAAATGCACATCTGACTGTGCCCCTCCTCTGCTGAAATGCCTTCCTGTCTTACTAAGGCTCTCCCACTAGAGGTCAAAACCTTCAAAAACCTGGTCCTGGTTTACTTCTCCAGGTTCAGATCCATCACTTCCTCCCTCCTCCTCTCCCAAGTTCCCCACACTCTGTCCCCCTGAAACCACACATGCCATTTCCTCTTCTTGGGGACCCTGTCTTCCTCTTCTTGGCTATTTGTCCTTCAGGGCTCAGCTTCAACTTGATTTTCAGCATTACTGAATCATTTCCCAATGTTTGTCTGCGAGCCCCAAGACTGAGACTAGTGCCTCTCCCAAGTGCGCTCTGCTCAAACTCATCATATCGCTTATCGTCGGTGGTGTGACAGGCCCTGCCTGCACTTGACTGTGAGCTGCCCGAGGCCAGAGGCCATAGGCCATGTGTGACTGGTCACCACTGCATCACCAGCTCCAAGTATAGGAAGCCCTCTTTGAAAATCTGTGGGATGAAGGAATCTTGTTAGGGTTCTACTTGTAGGATGGTACTCTGTTCAGATTCATCACTCAGGCAGAGTTTTGTTTGTGAATATTTCTTTGGGCAGAATTTCTAAATCATAATTTCTTTAACATGATGCCTTGGATTTAAATATTTGTGACTAAAAGGTATAGACAAGTTGAAGATTGAGTGACTTCAGAGTAAAGGAATTTGTCATGTGCTTTTGTGAAGAACTGAGAATTCATTTATAAATGATGGTTTAGGAATGCTCCAGTCACTTAGTCAGCTAGGAAGAACACAGAAACGGATATTTAATGATTTATAACCCAGCAACTGGAATTGTTTAGTAAAATAGTATAATCGGTTCACTTGTTTCTCTGGAGAGAATTCCATAGTTAAAAATGATATATGGATAAACAACAAATGAAATAGAAATTAGAGATAGAACCTTGAAATTTGCATCAGGTATTTCACAGCTAAAGATGCAAACTAGTTTCAGATACAAATCATAAACTTTTTTTTTCAACAGAAGAGTCTAAAAAAGATCTCTTTGTACCATACTCAGTAATGTGAGTTAACTCTTTCCAAGGTCTTGAAGGGGATCCAGACGCTGAAGTTTACATCACTTTGGGCGGCATCCTTCACGTACTCAACAACTCGTATTTGTTCTTCAAGCACTTTTTCTCACTCTTGTCTCACCCTCACCATTTATTGCTCTACTTAGAAATATTCTCCAAAGTTCTTCCTATATTCCATAGTAATTTTCTGGAGTGAACATCTGATAGTTTTATCTGCTCAGTATCTCTTACCCTCTTCTTAGGTACCAGTGTCTTCTCATTACTTGGGAGTGTTCAGTCTTTTGGGCAGGTCCTCTCTCTGACTCTGTGTTGCTCACCCAAGCCTTTTATCAGAAAGTTGTGCTTCCCTGGACAGTTCAGTATGTGTCCCAAAAGTGGGTAACCCTTCATCTTGGACCTCAGGCCAGTTAGTCCTTCCCTAAATGTTACATGCACATTCTAGAAGAGAGAGGGTCTTTTAAAAAAATTCTAGGAGTCACTGCATTAGGAAGGGAACCATCGAAAGCCACTTATAGGCAGTCTTAGACTTTCTGAGAGCATAAATGAGAACGTTTCAGTCCTGAGCTGAGATGTATTACTTGCCACTGAAAGAGTCTTGGTAAATACGTCAACGTTTTCAGTTCTGTTGGTATTTGAATAGTTATTTGATTGAGGCCTTTTCTCCCATTAAATTGTAACCTCTGTGAGGGTAGGAACCATTTTTGTTTTCCTTCTTTGTTTTCTTGGCACTTTTCATAGTGTTTGGTATTTGGAGGTACTCAATAAATATTTGTCAAATGAATTTTTTGCAGAAGTTCATTTAGTAGTGTCATCTCAGCGACTATTAAAATCATTCAGTGCTCAGACATCAGGTGAGAGCCATCAGCGGAGTCAAAAGTTGTGACTGCAATGGGTTTTTTGTTTTTTGTTTTTTTTTCCCTGTTGGTTTTCTTAAGCAATTTCAAGTCCCTTTCTCATTTTACAAATTAAATTCTCTAACCTGGGTCTTATTTTTCTATTCTTTCTTCATGTTTAATTTGGTGTCGTCTCTTAATTTTCCCTGCAGTTCCTATTCTTTTATTTTTCTTATGGATACAGATAAACATTTAAGCAGTAGGAAGGAGAAAGCCTTAACTCTTCAATGGATGACACATCGTAGCTTGTGTTGGGCCATTAATCTGTACCCGGAATTAAGAGGCAAAGAAAATCCACACACACACACACAAAAATTAAGCAGAAAATAGTTCATCCATAGCCAGTAGTTATTTTATTTACTTAATACTTTTTACTGGGTTTTTCCCAGACCATTAAAAATTTAAAAAGAAAGCAAAAATAGTAAAATTACATTTCAGGTTGACTTACTTATTGAATAAAGACCTACAAAGATCTGTTTTTCTTCTAATTTTAAAATACATTAACTATTCCTCCATCTATCCATTTATTCAATAAGTAACCAATATTTTTAAAAAAATGAACAGAGGAATAAATTGATGCCTTTATTAGAAGTACAATAGGCTTGTAGGTTAATTGGAAACCTAGCCATTCTGTCTCATATTCCTAACATGTTAGTTGGGGACCGTCATATGTCACACATTTACGTGTGGTGCGTGCTTAAAAAATATGACATTTTCATGGTATGATTGAAATCATTTTATAAAGTTCAATTTAATTTCATAATTCACTGTTTTAGATGAAAGTGAAAAATGGTTTCCATCCTTAAGGAATGTGACATAGCGTGAGTCTAGCGGGAGAACTGTCACAACCTTGAGTATAATACAGGGACAAACCAGTGCTGGTGGGAGGGACCCCAGGGGTGCGGGTTGAGGGAAGGCTCGTGGCAGTAGACAGCATTTGATTGTCTTGTGGTTGTTAAAAGATGCTTCTGAGGCCAGACATCCTTGGCTTGGGTCCAAAACTTGGCTCACAATTTATCAGTTGAGTGACCTTGTATAAAAATGTAACTCCTTCAGCCTCCATTTCTTCATCTGTATTATAGGGACAGAATTACTTATCTGCAGTGAAAAAAAATTTTGTTCTCTGAAGGCTTGATGTGGTTTCCATAGAAACTTAAGGTAGTGTAGAAGCAGTAAGTTGAGGGAAGATGGTAAAGAAGAGCAAAAAATAGGGCAGAGCCCGGCAAGGCATTCTCCATGGAATGGTGATCAGACTGAGGAGGTCTTCATGTGTCATTTCAAACTGTTTAATTCCTGAGGTATCCATGTTTCAAACTGCCAGAGACAAAACCATATGATCTTCGGTGCAGTAGTGATCACATGCAGTGGTACTGTGGTGGGCTGAATCAGTATTAAGGCCAGTGAGCACCTTTGATGGCCATGTGAACATCAAATGGCAGCAGGGTCCCCTCCAGCAGCCTTGGACATGCATGGCTGGGCTGCGGGTTACAGAGCACTGCTCTGTTTCAGAACCCTCCCCCTCACTCAGCCGTAGCTTAGGGCAAGCTTTGGATTTGAAGAGCATTATTCCAATGAAACATACATTAAAAGAACATTCAGAGAATTTATTTTTAACAAACTCATGTTGTAAAAAATGAAATGAAGCACCCAGAAATGGTTTTCTTTTCTTGGCCTGGGCTGAAGACAGGAAATAAAATTATGCTGTGTCATCTACTTTGAAGCAAGAAAATAATTCTTTGACCTTATTAACATACTTGCCTTAAGGGATAAATAAACTGCCGTCTAAGGTTACATAACTCCCTTGGGTGACAAGTTAACTTTTTTGGATTATGATGTTCTACTTATAAAAGAGATCCAAAAATGCTACGTGTGTCTTAGGGAATTTATTTGAAAAGGTAAGCAGTGTATGTGTAAGGGCAAGACAGCTCTTCTAGGATTTCATCGGTGAATGGAAGATAAGAAATGCCAAAATAAGAAATGAATAAAAGTCTTTGAATATCCAGAGTTCCTGAGCATTTCCTCTGTAGCATTTCCCCCCCAGAACTACACAGAGGCCATTGGTGTTTTTGTCAAGGCCAGCCATCTATACAGAAGAATGGGGACACATGGAGTTATCTGAGAGCGATGGGACTCCTTGTTCCTACACTCACGTCTACCACATTAATGTGTCAGTGGTCATCAGCTTTAGAGAGTCATGTTTTGTGTTGAGGTGTCTTGGAAAATGTCAGCATTGAAAGGAGCTGAGAGAGAATTGCTAAAGAGAGGTGGGTGGGCTATGAGGACCAGCCTGATACACATCTCGTGTGTGTAGAGTGTAGTGCCTTGGGTGCCATTTAACACATATGTCTGCTGATACTATCTTTGCTCATATAATCAAATGTGGATACAGTGTTCCAAGATATCCAAATTATCCAACTTGTTTAGCCTATAAAGTGGAAGAAACTGGCTTGATACATTATGAATTACTTTGAAATTAATATACTATTAAGTTGGTGTTGATGGTGAAGTTTAGTTCCCGAAAAAAATTATTTATTCACTCAACAAACACTTGCTATATATATGCTATGTGCCAAGCATTGTGCTGTGTATGTAAATACAAAAATTATAGTCTTTGTCAATGCAGTATTAAAAATAGGAAGGTAAAGAGATAATTCTAAGAAAATATGGGTGAGAGAGGAAGGAGGGGAGGAGGGGAAGAGGGTACAAGCGCTATGTATTCTGCAAAATGGGACCAGAGGATTTAGATGAAAAGGTCAGGGGAGGCTTCCTGGAGGAGCTGTTTCAGTCTCACTTTGAAGTGTAAGTGAGATTTAGGAGGGTGGTGAAGATGGAAATACATTCCCAACAGAGAGAACAAGAGTCTGGAGGTGGGAAACAGCGTGCTGCGTGGGGTACTGCCATTGCCTGGGGGGAGAGACGGCTGAAAAACTAAGAAAGATCGTCTCTACCATAGATGGATGTTGAACTCTTGTCTGAAGGTGACAGCTGGCCAATGACAGATTTTTGTCAGCTGACTGACAAACTCAGATGGGTGCTTTAGAAAGGTCTCTCTGGTTTTGGAATGGAGAGCAGACAGGAAGGGGCAGATATGGAGACAGACTAGACTTAGAAACTACTGAAAAAATAAGAATAAAAGTCAACGAAGGCTTCCAATAAGAGGAGAAAGTCTATGATAATCCCCAATTTCTGCAGGGGCTTTAGGGAGTGCAGAGATGAATTCGGTTTGGACTTGTGAACTACTGAGATGCTCCTGGGGCACGCCAGTGGAGAGACTTTGTCTACCAGGTGGAGGTCTTGGTTGAGACAGAGACGCTGAATCACAAGTATACAAGTGATGGTAGAAACAAGCCGAGAAGCACAGAAAGAGAAGAGCAGAGTGCAAGGGCAGAGTCCCAGAGAACGGATGATGGACCAGGAGGGAGAACGAGGAGGAGGTACCTGGAGAGAGGGCGGCCGATCAATAGGAGGCAAAGCAGATCATTAGAACTGGGAAGGAGGGGTCATCTGGGAATTTAGTAAGAGTGGTTTGGGTGGAGGAATGTGGGCCAGCTGGGGCCAGAATTTGTAGGATAAATGCTGAAGGTAAGAGGAGAAAGTAGCGACATGGATGAAACTATATTCTTTAAAAAAAAAAACATGCCTGGGGAAGAAATGATGGCAGAAAGCAGTCAGAG
Source organism: Camelus dromedarius (assembly GCF_036321535.1). Lineage (NCBI taxonomy): Eukaryota > Metazoa > Chordata > Mammalia > Artiodactyla > Camelidae > Camelus > Camelus dromedarius. The sequence goes on from NC_087461.1 coordinate 8,874,824, forward strand.
AAGAACACAGGGGCAAGAGAGGGTTTTGCTAGAGTAGATTTGAGCCTGCTTATAGGTTTGGGACGTAGTCAGGCAGATAGAGAACATAATTGTGCTATAAATACAATAAACTACACTAGAATTATTGTCTCTGGGAAGACGATCACCGCCCTCCCAAAATGCAGCTTGACTCATGGAACGCTTTATTATATCACATGTAAGAAAATTGCTGTGACAGCTAATAAATATTTAATTGAGGCTTGGATGATATCACATTTATGTAACCCAAAGTCATTAAATCCATGAAATCTCTGAAATAAAATGAGGTTTGTTGGAAAGAGAATTTCATCTTAAGAAGGAGCAGCAGGAAAAATGAATGTTTCATTTATTTTATCAGTTTAGCCTGGGCAATAAAACGTTTGTAACATGATAAAGAAATAAACTACATGAGAGAAAAGGGCACTTAAAATAATGTCTTTGGTTTTCCTGCATTTTTTATTTTAAGCCAACATCACACCCTGAAGCAAAAAGGAGTAATGGCTTCATTGTTCTCTTACCGAAAGGGAGACAAGGAATTAAAATAATGAACTGAGAAGAGAGTTGTTTTTCCTTGCTGTAATTAATTTTTATGGCTGTTTTCAAGATGAATTTTTATAGTGATTAAATGGTGCCCAGCGCACAATAGGTGCTCAGTAAATAATTGTGAACCACGAGTTTTCTAACCTTTATTTGTATTTAAGTGAACAAGGAAATAAGAACAAAGTATTTTTTCATAAAAACTTTGGCACTCTCATCTCACTAAGAAACTTATAAAAGACGTGTTTATTTTCTTCCAATATTCCTTTCAAGGCGAGTTAGAGTTTTTATCAACAGTTGTTTTATAAAATTGTTAGAAGACTTTAAAAGGACTCATTGTTATCATCTGTAACATGCTACCCAGCAAGACATTCCTGAGCAGCTTGAAGTTAAAAAAAAAATTAAAATACCCGTCTTATGCAAGTTTGAAATTGAAAACAGGAACAAGTTAAAACCAATAAACCCTTCTTAGCTGTAGGTTATCTTTCAGGATAGATTATAAGTTTGTTTCTCTTAGTAACTGGAACATTGCTTCATGCCTTTTGTGTGCATGTGTGTGTCCAGAGGTGGGGCAGAGGGACGGGGAAGTGAATGAGGAAGAAAGTGAAGATAAAAAATGACACAGCTTAGGTCTGGTTCTAATCATTTACATTATGGATATACCATAAGATAGGTACTTAGTTTATGCTTTCTTAAATTATCTGTCCTATTTTAACTTTGGAATGCATTACAAAGACCAAAACAACAAAATGGAACATTAGTGAATTTTGTTTCATAAAACATGCAGAAATGTTAACGTGACTATGAGTGCATCCATCTACAGTGATCCTTCGGCTTGTAATGGAACTTGTTGGGTCATTTGTCATTGTTGGTCTATGTAAATAGTTTGTCAGATGCTTTCCTGTAAATCAGAAGCACAGATCTCTATTTTTTAATGTTTTTTTAATTTTATTTCTTGTTCACTTAAGACTCAATATTTAACGTGACAAGATATTAGTAAAAAGTCACTAGCGTGAAACCATTTAGTCTTTCCATCACTTGCATTTTGGTGAAACAAGAAGAAAAACATCGTTATAATTCAGTCAATTTATGTCCCTTTTTAAAGTAAAACTTCCAGGCTTTAAATGCTCACTTACGTGTCTAGAATAGATGATGTAATACTTTGTTAATGTATAAAATAATTTAAACAGCACAAATTTTTGATACTTTACATTTTTGTTAACTTCAGATCTGGAGTGTTTTCCAACATGTAATAATAAATACAGCATTTGACATATATCATCAAATATATTTAAGTCCCAATAAGGAGGACAAATCAGTTTGTTAGTCTCCTTAACTTAATGGAGGTTTTGGAACAATTCTGAAATGAGTAAGCTCAGATGACCTAAAGTCAATTATTTAGTCCTATAGAGCAAAGATCGAAATATTGGTCACGTATAAAACAACTCAACTTGTAGCTTCCATCACTACCAGAAGGCCCTCTGTGAGGTCTCCTCACATTTCCTTGCCTTTTCCTGAGTTCCTGCATGTATTGTGTGCACCTTTTAGTCTGCTGATCAGTTGTACATTCCATCTAATCATTGCTGCCTGCCTAAGTCTTATCTCTCTGGCGATTGCTCACCATTCTGCAAAGAGGGACCCAGGCATGGAGCCGAGTCAGTACATGTGAACTGATTTCCTTTTTTTGACCGTGGAAGTGAAGGGACTCTCTGTGCCTCCCTTTTCAGCAGTGGCAGTTTTGGGGGGGGGGGGGGGTTAACTTCAGAGCTGACTTTTGGTTTGCCTGCTGCTGGCTTCTCCTGACCTGCCGGTGGGCTCTCCCAGAGTGGGCAGGCCCTCCTGCCGCGTACGGGGCCTGGGTCATGGGGTCGGGGGGGGAGCTGTGGTGGTGCTGGCTGGTAGCAGAGAGTGGAAGTAAGGCCTGGATTGGAACTCAGCCCCACCACTTCTCGGGCTGTCAGTTGAGCACCTGCTTCATTGTTCTTCTTAGTTTCTTTCAATACTGCACCAAAGGGTTAGCGGAAGATTTAAATGAATAATGTCTGCAGACTTACTAGCTTTTTTTAAGACCACTAGCTTTTGAGATAGCCCACAACTACAATAAAATAATGGCAGTGAGGGCATCTAATGTAATAAAGGTAGGACTCGTATCAGCAAACAAGAGAAATCTAACTTGAACTAGCTTAATCATAGCAGGGGATTTGGGGGGAGCCTCACAGAGCCCAAGAAGAACAGCGTGGCTGGGCCTCGGGGACCAGGGCTCCAGTCAGAGACTCTCTGTCCCTCTGTCATTCTTGCAGTCTGTGCCTCTCTAGTCAGGGAATCGGAGGTCCAGGAGTTGAAGAGCCTTGTTTAAGATGACACATAGTGAGATGGGTAAGAATCGATGCCTCCAAAGTGCAAAATTGGTCTGCCACAATTCTGTAGTGCACTTTCTCTCTAACCTCCAATGATTTGTGTAAATGTGTGTAAGTTTCTTGATTCCATATATCCTTAGGTGAACTTTATCTAATTAACTATATTAATATTATAAAACCAAAGCTTACACCATTGACTTTACTACCTTTTATTCAGGAGCGTAAGTATTTTTTGTTCTAAATGAGCCTTTTCCAATAAAGACATTTACTTATGACATCAGTTAAGATTATTATTCATTATGGATACTGATTGTCTTTGGGTGAGTGTTTTAAAAAAGAACAATTGGTAAAAATGCGTTTATCTTTCACTTGCAGTTTTTACACTGTCAATTTAGTGGTTTCCTTCACCGATTCTTTTTATCCAGAATGGAGAGCAAAAAACAGATGACTCCAGAAAATATAAAAGCCTTCCATTACTCTAGGAGGTTTTTTTAACCATTAACTACATAATTTGGCTTTATATATGTTTCATTTAACACTGGTGACACTTTTGTTACTGTTCTGTTTTGGAGGTCAGGTGGTGGAGGTTTGAACAGTTGCAGCTTGTTCAAACAGCTCTATTTGGATATTTAATTGGAATTTATATTCATGGTCATTTTATGATTGAGATCCAAGGATAAGTTAATACAATTAATTGCAGATTTTTACAATCTCTTGGTTGATTAGAAGAGTGGTGACAGATGCAAACTGGATGGTGGCGATCATGAGCAAATTCTGATGACTCTTGATGTTATAAGTTTAAGCTAGAACTCCTCATAACCAGAGCTTAAGATCATGGCTCTGCTACCTTCAGCTTAGAAACAACGTAGAAATTTCCAGATGCTGCTCACAGGGCGCCCCAAACACTGGACTGCATTTGATTCCCAGTCCCATGGATTACTCATTCTGTGATCTTGGTAAAGGCACTTCATCCTCAATTGCTCGGTTTTCTCAGCTGTAAAATTGCAGTGATAGTGCTCACCTCTCCAGATATTTGTGAAGATTAAAATATGAAACATGAAGCATCCTTAGAACCCAGTCTTCAGCACAGGAAGTCCTCACTGATGGCAGATATCACACATATTCAGCTGTCTCTTGTGCTCTTCCGAATGTAGACTTTAGACATATATCCATGTACTTTTTTGGTCACAAGTTAAGGTTAAATAATGTACTAGCATTTTGTGATAACAAAGTTTGAACCAGTAGTCATCTGCTTCCATTTGCTTAAAAATAGCCATTCAGATCTTTCTAGAGTTTGAGTAGGCCAGGCAGTAGAGTTTTTTCAAAATGATTCTTGAGATAGAGGAATAATTGAAAACAAACCCAGGAAGTTGATAAGACTTTCAGAGATTCCAAAACCAGTTGTCAAGGCAAGATCAGACTGAGAACATCCTTTCCATTTTACAGGTATTTAAGCAAGTTCACAGTTCCAAGACAGAGCGCCCTGAATAGTTCACTTTGATAATAAAGATGTAAATAGAAACACAGTTTATTAATAAATTATACTTCATTATGCCTTGAACAACAATATGTACATTCTGTCCCTTGCTCTTTCATAAAGGACCTTCTCATTTATATGGCATCATAAAAATTATCAAAAATAAAGTACTGTAAGAGGAGAGGGAGAGCTGGCCTAGCCTCATAACGATACTGGATGTCATATATATAATGCTCTATGGTTGACGAGAATTTGGTGAGGAGCATATGTAATTGGTATACAGTTTCATTTTTATTTTGGTGAAGCATTGAACATTACTGATTAGACATCTACCATCCATGTCATTGCTATTATCAAAGAACTGATTATGACAGGGAAACAGATGTCAGAAAGCAATTACACTAATAACAACATGATTACTGCCACCAATTTAATTCCAGAAACCTGCCTAGAATCCTTATGAAGGAAATGATTTTCCCCAGCTGTACAGAACAGGCATGGATCTACTTCCCTTCCCCATCACAATTTAAAAGAAAATGTGCATTTGAATGTTTTTGATTCAAGGTACCTACCGTATATTGTAAATAGCAACATCAGCTTTCAGATCCTTCCCTCAATATCAGATCTTTTTCAACGTAATTTATTTTCCAAAGCATACTTTCAGAGATGGAGGGTTTTTTTTTTAAGTTTATTTATATTTATTTGACCATGATCACAGTTTGGATTGTGTGCAACATGACAGAAACAAGTCCTTGCTCCTTCTTTATTTTCCAGCTTACATAAGTCACTACCTTGTTGCTCAATGTTGTCTTATTTTAGTTTTTTTTTTTTTACCTTTTCTCACTAAATTACAATATTTTAATATTTTGTGCTTTTCCTTATTCCTTCCCAGTTATAAAAGCAATCCCTGTTATGAATATTTTAGAAAATACAAAGTGGTATATAGAGGAAGAATCTTGCCCATCTCTCAGTGGTCAGAAATGACCATTATTAAAATTTGGTGTGTTTCTGTTTGTTTTTTTTTAATCCTATGTGTCTATCATCTTTGTTCCATCTATTCTGGCTCCACCACTTACCAACTGTAGACTCAGACAGTTAGACCTCTGTGCCTACTTTTCTCATGTGTAAAATGTGAATAATAGCTACCCCTACCTTGTAGGGTTACTCTGAGGATTCATTTAGCTAATTCCTGTAAAGCTTTGAGCAGAGTGCCTGGCACATAGTAAACTCTCAACAATTGCTAGTGATTCATATTCCACATTGCTTATTCCTATCTTATTTGCCTGTACTGATATAGTGGCGTGTATGTTATAAAATGAAACAGAATAGAAATTAAAATAATCAAGACACCCCAGTGGATGGTCTGCCAGGCCCCCACATTGGAGACCACTTGGGATAGGAAGTTGAAAATTTTCAGGGAAGAGAAATGACCATATTTACAGATATCTTCAGATGATTATATGTACTGTAAAGTTTCAGATTTGGGGTAGGACTCCAAAGTTATTTTGAAAACTTGATACCAAGTGTAATTGATGTCTTCTTACTGAAAGGAGGTGATTTAAGGGCATCTTATGATGCTTTACTTTGAAGCCTCTAAAATAATCACAGGCATATAGCAACAGGTTTAAACGCTAGGCTTCTTATTTAGAGTTCAGCTAAATTTACCCATGTCCCACCCCTGCTTCTTTAGAAAAGCTTACTGACAATGGAAGCCCCCCAAAGCCTTGCTCTCTCTTGATTTCTCCCCTATTTCTCTCCTACCTACTTGAATCTTGACCGCTTAACTATATATATATTTTTGTATGTGTGTAACTCACAGCATAATGAACATCTTTAATAAATAATATACATTCAATTCAAGTGGACTGAAACCAACAGTTTACAGATTATCTGCAAAGCCCGGTTCATTTAGAAGCTCTTTCCTGGGTTGAGCAAGGTGAATTAGAAGGTAGCGAAATATGTTACAAATTTACAAGAAGGCAGGAGATTGAAACTCATGAATAGGCTTTCCTTCATGTATGGGCTAAAGGGTATCTTTCTCAAAGTCGTGCATCCTTATTAATACATACCATGAACAGTACCCTTTTTACTTTGCTGCATAAAATCTTTTTACCCCTAATACCATGTTTATGTCATGTGATATAATTTAAATAATTCTGATAGAAGTAATTTTTAAAAAGTTGTGCAGAGCTGAGGTATAAGTATATTGAGTGGTTATCATCAGAGTTAAGTTCTCCAACAGCTTAATTTCTAAAAAGTTTTTATTCTTTATTATATATGCTCCTTGTTAGTAATGCTGGTTACTTATGCCCACTTTTTTCTGCAAAACTTACATAACTCCTAATAGCTATGCAATTATGTATTATGTGTGCCATGGTTTGAGGGTTTTGGTTTCCCACCAATGTTATTTTAAAGCATATTTAGCACAATTAACTTACTTATGAAAATTATTTGAAAATAAAATGTTCACGCGGTAAATGTGGGGGTTTTGCTGCATTTTAGAGGATGGCAAATACATTTAATTAATAATTTTTTATGTTTCACAATTTAAAACTACTATTTTAACTTGACAATTATTTAATACTTTATTCTCATGTTCTTTATTTGTAAAATTTCTTCTGGATTTCAAAGAGTCAACTATTGTTCTATCCAGAATATCTTCATAAGAACTCCATCCCCGGTAACACTGAGAACTTTCTATTAAGATATATTCTAGGAGAGAAAGATAAAAGTTAGAAAACAAAAGAGGTGGGAAATGTGGGGAAAAAGTAATTAAAGAACGGATAAGGCGGAAAACACATTTGCATAAGATGGAGGGCCAACATCAGTTGCCTCAGTTTCTCTCCTGTAGAGTCTTTGATGACATGACTGTGATGAGCTAAAGTATGATTTGTTTAGGAACAAATCTGATTCTTAATTGTGAAACTGGATTCACATCATAGCTTATTTTGTAAATTTGTTCTTGAACCAATGTTTTTTACCCCTGTGGATGGAGAATTCCAGTCAAAATTACTAATACAAAATGCTGAGTTAAATTGTACTTTCATGGGTGCTGGCTGATGGCTATGCATGACAGGTTAGGGTCATAGCTACTGACCGGCTTTGATTAGCCCAGTCACGTGACCCACCACTAACTGCCAACACTTCCAAGTAGAGGAGGGTCTTCCCAAAGGTTGTGGAAATGTGGCATTTTCTGTGCTGTTTTAAGGTCATATGCAGGGTCATTTATTATCTCCAAAATTCACAGAGTTCTGGACATTTGAACTAGGAACATAAGCCCAGTTTGGTTTTCTTCCCAAATTTTCAGAATCTAATTGTGCCAGGAAATGTCTCACTTTGGTTTATTCTGGTTTGTTGTCTCTCATGTGTGATGGGTGCTTGCTGGGACACAGTGCGGGTTCTTTCCCAGCAAGGTGACTGGTCCTAGATGGGCCTCCCTTGGAGAGCCTTCCAGTCTCAACCTGGAGGGCAAGTCCCTTGACCTCCTGAGTTTCACATTCCTGGTCTGTATTAGAAGGCCCTCACACCAATTCCGAATTTCTCACCAGGTGTGCAGGAACACAAGGCTCTCACAGGTGTCTGACAAATCGCAATAAGTGTGTAGGATTTATTTTTTGCTATACCTTTGGAGAGGCAATTATGGTGACTACTTGTCAGATGAAGTGTTAAGCCGAGCTGTGCAGAGAAGGGGCAATTTATTGTAAGCAGACGGTAAAGAGTAATTTGAAGCCCTTGCCAAGAGAGGAACAGGTGTTTGTTAGAACCTGTGGGAACTCTTCTCTTGCGTGTCAATCATGGAGCCAAGCCCTGCAGTAAACAGTTCTCCTCCGTCAGTGACACCGTGTCTAGGGGGTGGAGGGTGTGACCAAGTCAACAGGGCTCCAACTACTGAGGCTATTTATTTAATTCCTTCAGGTCAATTCTCTTATTTCCAAAATATCATGACCACACCAAAAATTTACCAAGTTGCAGTAGATTTTATGAGCCAGACCTCTCACTTCTCACTGGGTATACCTCCAGAGTAGTCATGGCAACCACCCTAATGGGTAAATATAAACCTGATGGTCCTGCCAAAGGTGGGTAATTTGGATCTGGGTAGTGGCAGGAAAGCTATTTTTAGGGGAGGAGGAGGAGAAGTGAAAGGAAAAGAGCATTAATTATTTTTCTTCTTTATTTCCTTGTGACTTGGTATGTTTGCCACAGAAGATGAGAGAGGAAAGGGGAAATGCGGGTTTTGTGAAGTGACTGAGTCTGGAGACAGGGGCAAGAAGAAAGGCAGGCCCTCCCGGAAGGTGATGAATTAGCTTCTCACATCTTTTAGCTTTTTGAAAGGACAGTTGTTAGTGATAAGAAATATTCTATTCATCTTTTCTTCATATATAATTGTTGTCATTATACAAATAAACCTTACTGTGAACAATTTTTTGTCCACAAAATTATACTTGAGGATTTGGTTGGGTCCGTAGTAAGCCCTGAATGGCAGCCTTCCTTTATCTCCTCACACTTTTTTGGAGGGTCTGAAATCCGTTAGTCTTCAAGGAAACCAAAGTCAAGATACACAATATGGGAAGAGGGAAGTAGAGAAAAAGTGTCTTAGTGTCAGGTGCCCATCTGACACAGGTGTGACACGCCTCCCCACAAAAAGAATTTATTGGTCTTTTTGTTCCATTCTAGTTTAAGTTCTTACTGAAAATAATAAAGTGTTTTATAGCTTTTGCTCCAAATATTTGAATGAGCATGCTTTCTCTTTGGCCTGAGGGTACAGAAGTTCACATTATTTCAAATAGCAGATTTTCACATGTGGCAAAAATTATTCCGAGTAACAATTGTAAATACATGGCGCACACATCCTAGAAATTCAGCAGTACCACTGTGGCCTTCATGCAGGCCTGCAGAACACATTTGGAGAATCACCCCCATAAGGCATTTTCTCAGGTGGAAAATGCCTGCCCAGAGCACACGTCTTAACTCAGTGGTTCTCACACTGAGGACCATCAGCATCACGTGGGAATTTACTAAACGTGCAGTCTCAATTCCACCCCAGGTCTACTGGATCAGAAACTTGGGGGTGGGGCCCAGCAAGCTGTGATTTAACATGCCCTCCAAGGGATTCTGACACATGCTGAAGTTTGAGAATCACTGCCTCAACTGATCTTTCCTTTAGGAACCCCACTCTCATTTCCTAATAACCCCACATTCAGTTTATTTTAGCCCAATGTATAGCTAACATACCTTGTGCTCTAAATCAGACACTGTGCAAGGACTTCACATGTATTATCATGTTCTCAGAACAAGCCTATTGACGTAGAACCTGTAATTAGCTTCATTTTAACGATGAAGTTATGGATGCTTATGGAGAGAAACTTTCCCAAGGTCATAGTGTATAGCAAGGGCAGGGATCCAGTTTAACTCCTAAATTTGTGCACCTAACCAAAGAAGTATGCCTCTGCTGTATTTATTGAATGCAAAGTGTATGAATACCTGGGTTAGAAGAAAATTTTCACAGACCCAGTGGGATCCCATTTTCTGTTGTAAGTTGACCTGTCTTCGCTGACTTCCTGTTTCACCTGGGAAAGATTGCGTCCCTCCTCCCTTAATCCAGCTCTGTGGCTGCTGTTAAAGTCAGTCTCAAGACACAACCAGCTCTTGGAAGTGATCCCAGATTTTCCCTATGGAATGGATCATTTCTTTAGGCATTTGCACTCCATTTTTGTTGTCTTCTGTTCCTGCAGACTGGTGGCTTTGCACAGTTTGCTTGCCTCCTATATCAAATCCCCTTGAATGAATTGCAAATTCTTCCGAGAGAGGAACTACATCTTTTACTGGTGACTTCTCTCTGTTTCCCAGCAAGGTCCTGTACCTGGTAGGCTTCCAGCCAGCCTTATGGAAAAACAAGGATGTTTATAAAATCTCTTGTAGTCCTTGAATACAGTTTTAGGTTGGGTTAAGGAGAAGTCCACCTGAAACATTGGAGGGAAATAGCTAAAATGAATTAGAAGCGTGTAGTGAAAGGATCGAAGGTAGAGACAACTGTTGTTTTCAACTTGAATTTCCAAACATCTTCAATGCAGATTGAAAGGAATTGCAAATGTTTTTATGAAGTACCCACTAAGATTGTGGTGGTCCTTCCTTTCACTATTGTACCCACAGGCTGTTCTTTTTGGCTGCACTTGTGTTTATTGAAATGACTTTATTTGGCACAAAGGGTTTTGAATGAGAGGATGGTGGATTTTTTTTAATGAACTCACTTTCCATCCCATGAAGAGAAGCTTTCAGAAAAGACAATTTCACTTCATTGCTATAGTCTTAAGTAATGGTACAAAAGTTTTAAACATTAAGTGGGAATTAAGATTTTTCTCATATGAAGAAGGAATTCGTACTAGTGTCCTATTTATAGCTCATCATATATATTCATGCAGTTTCTCATTCCTTTATGATCCTTAGATGTCCATGCAATTTGTTTAAATACAATGATTTGTGGAATTTATAAGTTTTCCAACATATGTATAGTGTTTTAAATGAAAAAAATAATAGCCTTTTATTACAAAAGAAACATGCTTATCTTAGATAAGGGAAATGAACAAAAAAAGCACAATACAATAATCCAAATGCATTTTTCTTTTCCATATGGTAAACTTATTGATATATATTATAAATTAGCTTATGTGTATATAAACAATTACTCTCTCATGCACACACACACACACACACACTCACTCACTCATAGAGTCGTAAAGGTTTTTAATGAAAACCTGATTCTACAAAATGAAGTCTAGTATCTTATACATGTTAATATATGTTATCCTATTTCAGTGGGCGGGTTATGTTATTGTGAAGTTAAAGAAATCTGAAGTGAAATCTGTGTCTAATAGTAGGAAAAAGTATGGGACAGAATAGGTTTGCAGATTTCTTCCCTAAAGGGAGATTTGCTTTGCCTGTGGTGTGGGCGCTGGGGACAGCCCAGGCAGAGCCGTCTTTGGGGGCATCAGATGTCCTTCTCTAAGTTGCATTCACGTTCGCCCTAGATTATGTGAGAGTCACTTGCTAGACCTAAGGTAGTTTCAGTAATTGCCACCCCACTTCAGCATCTTCCATCAATTATTTTTTTGCAGCCTCTAAACAGAGCAAGGAGAGGTATTATACTTAATGCTAACCTCCCTGCCTAACTTCATGGGTAGTAACTGCTTTCTTTGTCAGTTTTTCTGCCCTGTCTAGTTAAATTAGAAATATCCCTTATCTGACCTAAAAGAAAACTGCACCTGCCTGGCTGGCAGATTTCTCAGACACACACACACACACACACACACACACACACACACACACACACACACACACACACACACACTCACTCACACTCTTTGAATAAGGAGAAATTGAATATGCATTTCCCCCCACAGTAGTTCTGGGTACATGACACTAATTTTTCCTTTCCTAAAAGTCTCCCTACTTTAACATTTTCCGTGAGAAGTCAGCTGAGTTGTTTACAGATTCTGTGTCCTAAAACTTTTGAACCTCTACGCTTTCAATGGGGTATTATAATTAAATGGCAAAAGACAAAGCAAATTTGCTTAAAAGATTAATATGTCATGGATGTTTAATCATGAAAGCCCTGTCTAGTAAGTTCCGGCAAGACCGCTACTTACACACCTCATTGTGGAGATCTAAAGCAAATAATGTGCATTTGAATCACTATCTGTTGAATTCTTTATAAGGGCCACCAAAAGATGCATTTTAAATAAAATATCCTGTATACTGCACTTGAGGAAAGACATGAATTTTAATGCATTTTCAAGTAGCTGATAGGAAAGCAAATTATGGCTTACTCAGAATTCTCAGCTGAGTGACAAACCCAGAGCCTAGAGCTCAGTGAAAAGTGGATTCTGCCCTGAGGCACAGATGCTTTGCTGTTGGATCTGGAGCGGGTGTATCGCGTTCCGGGACAGCAGACCCTCCCCATCATTCAGTTTGGTTTAACAGACGTTTGATGAGGGCTTACAATAAATGAAGCATTCAGATCTGTAATCCCAGAAGATTCAAAAAATAATAAGACCTACTTCTTGCTTTTGCAAGTTTTTAAAAATAAAGGATTTCACAATAAATGGACAGAGATAGACATAAAAACAAAATACTTTATGACCCTGATAAGGGTCATAAATATGATATTTTCACAGTCCCGTGTTTTGGGACATCAGTGAGGAGCAGTTATTCTTGCCAGCGATGGTCACGTTCTAAGCACAGGACTGGTTTTCTCTTGCTTCCTGGTCACCATCCATGAACAATAATAGAATGTCACAGCCTTGGGCCTTTCCCTTAATAATAAATCAAGATATAGTGGCTTAGTTGACCTGAATCAAATTGTTTCTAGTTCTTGGAATTTTTAGGTTTTCTTAAGGAGTGGTCACATGTACAATTTGTACTTGTTGATAGAGAGGTTCCACTTCCTGCTACCCACCCTCCTAAAATGTCTTAGTGCCCCTGTTTTCCCCTTCCTCAGGTACCACTCATGACTGTGAGAAGCAGCTTTGATGGAGACTACAACCAAGAGAAAAAGCTGGAATAGCTCATGTTTTCACTCAGCTTTTTTCTCTTACTCCTGGGGAAGTAGTTTGTCAGACATGGGTGAAGTTGCAGGTGGTGACCATGGGAGCAATACTCGAGGGGTGATTTTAGTGATGAAAGAACCTGATATTTAAACGTAGGTACAAGATGAATGATTGACTTGGGCTATAAAAAGTTAATATGGAATCTTGTTACTCAAAGTGTGATCCATGAACTGAGAGCATCAGGTTCACTGGAGAGCTTTTTAGAAATTCGAAATGTCCCCAGACCCACTGAACCAGAATCTGCGTTGTAAAAAGATCCCCACGTGGTTCTTCCGTACATTAAACTTTGAGAAGGCCTAGTCTAGAGCCAGTGAAAAAGAGGATGAATCATTTAAAAGTAAGAAATACAAATGGATTCTAGAAACACAAGTTTCTTGGCCATGGTGATACTGTTACATTTCATAGTCCATCTAAATTTAGTGGACGATAGAAAATAATCATCTGCAAGTGATGGAGAATCAAGAACTCAAAACATATATTCAGTAAAATAAACAATATTTGTACCCTCCAGATAATTAAAATCTGCATTTTTACCAGGGCACTTATTATTTTGTTTAGTCTACAGAATAGCACATATCACAGGCCCTTCTGAGGTGAATGAATTACTGTGAGACAATTGGTACGCAAAAGAATCTGATTATTAAGAATATTTTTTGATCTCCTCATATTGTTGTGATAGTTTCTAACTCAGTCATGTTTTAAGGCTGGCACAATAAAGCAAACAGTGTAACCATCACCAGGCTGAGGGTGAAAATACTTTTTATTAATTTTACAGATGTGAATTAATCAGAGTAATTTGGATCTTGGACGCAATTCAAGAAAGCCATTTATTTAACTACTCTCTGATGTGTGCTTTCAAGTGCTCTATAAAGGCTGCAGATGTAGAAGAGACAAAATAGAAGCTACAGTTTTAAAGTCTAAAGGATTAGACAGGGAATCCAATGCACGGCCCTTTGTTCTCTGAACTTGTAGAACTTTTGTTCTTAGGTTATGTGTCATGTTCATTAGAAGCAAGACTAGTTATACGTATGCTGTTTAATTAATAGGAACTGCAGAGAATGTGGACATTGTGCAATTGGATGTTACCACTTTGCTGTAACATCATTACTACCTCCTTCTGTTTCTCCTTCTTGTCCTCTCTCTTTTCCTTTTTCCTTTTGAGATTCTGTCTTCGTGCATGGTATGTAGACCACTGAGCTTAAGGCAATGTTCTGTTACTGCTTTTTTCAGGGATGTGCAAGCCCTGGAAAGCAGAGTAGGGGCAAAGGAAAGTGAGGAGTGAAAGTAGGCGGGCCAGTACAAGGTGTTATTGAAATGGCCAGTTTCACAAGGAAACACAGCTGGATGCATGGTCCCCCAAGTTGTGCCTGAGAGTGTATAAACTAGGCCGTCTTGGAATAGATTTTCACCTGGATCAATTTGTTTCCTGGCTTCTCCCATCTTTTGTTTCTATTTGGTCAAAACTTACCCTAAAAGGTTTTGGCTCCTCTGCACTTTGCCCCTCCTGGAGCCTTTGCAGGAGCCGGTGTCTCCTGGGATCTGGTTGGGCCAGACCTACACAGTGGAGACGGTGTTTCTCCCATCATGGTGGGTGTGGTGGAATCCGCATGGACACCTGGCCCTCGACCCATGGGAGTCTGAGTCCATCTGTGACCATAGACCATAGACAAGGCCACTCAGTGCAGCAACAGCTGGTGCTCTACACTGTCGGACTGGCCAGGACCCCCAGGAAGGTACTGGCCTGAATCAAGGCAAGCGGCTGAGGCCTGGGAGGCAAGTGGGCCGAGCAGATCTGGGACATCACGTAAACTGTGTTCAGTACAGTCTCTACATAGTTGACTAAAATGATAGCATTTTAAAAGAAAATACTCATTTGTCTTTCCACAACAATTGAACCTAAAATACAGTGGCCAGAAGGCTTGGATACGTTGTTTTTAATATAAATGAGTGACTGTCAACCCAGGGTGGTTTTTCCTTCCCAGGGGGCCTGTGGTAATGTCTAGAGACATTTTGGATTGTCATAGCTTGAGGGGAGCTGGTGGCATCTACTGGACAGAGGCCAGGGATGCTGCTAAACATCCTGAGATCCCCAAGACCCCCCCCCCGCAAATAATTACCCGCCCAAAATGTCGTGGTTAAAAATGTTGATAGAGGCAGAAGGCCTAGTTTTTTTTTGATTAGGTTTAATTTAATATTTTGCTAAGCAATTGAAGTAAAAAATCTCAGAGCCTGTCCATTGGATACAGGCTGGGAATTCTAGCTTCATTGAGCCTTCTAAAAGCTCCAGTTCCTTTGGTACAATCCATGCTAGGGCAGGAGGGGCCCCAGGAGCCCCGGGGAGAGCTGCTGGAGAGTTGCAGGGGCAAATTTCTCCTGTTTAAAAATGCATGCTTGGCTCTCTGCCCAGTGAAGAGAGGCTAAACTTTGATCTTCACTGCCTTCTCCTTGTTTAATGTTTTTATGACCACTATTTTAAGACTAAGAATTCGAACTAGAATCCTAAGTCTCTGTAGCTCTGATAGTTTATGGTATAAACATAGATCTATGAGCTGAGCCATCATTTACAATAGTTTTCTGCTGGGAAGAAAGTGTATTATGTTACCAACATAGGTATAATTCAAATACTACCCATGAGACATAAATTGAGACCTTGAGGGTATTAGTTAGAATCAGTCTAGCATTCATTTAATTTTTTTTAATATATCACAATTTGGGAAAAGCTCGCACAGTTTTTAGAATTACTTTTGTTATTACTATGAATAATTTAAACTATAATGAAACTAAAATGTAAACTCCATAAGGGCACAGATCTTCATTTATGAATGTATCCAGCGAGCCTAGAGTTGTGCCTGGTTCCTATAGTAAATACTTGTTGAATATAATTTTCCATCTGTAGTCACAGAAACCACCATGCTTATGAGAGGAATATACAAATACACAAGTAATTAAAACTCAAATGCCATTTCCCCCTTTTATCTGAATTAATTAATACAACAGACTCAACAGACTCATGAAAAGTCTGATGTCATTTCAAATTATTATCAGCTGTTGGCCTTTGAAGTTGTTGAAATGAATATTCTTTATTACATCTTCTTAGATATCTATATTTATGGAATCGAATGAGTCTGGATCTGAGTCTTGGTTCTGCCTCATACAACTGAGTAAATTTAGGATATTTATTTGAACTTTCTGAGCCATAGTTCCCTCTTTTATAAAAACCCACAGTATTAAATGACTTAATAGAATGGGCTTGATTTAGTGCCTGTAACAAACCTAGTACTCAGAAACTGTTAATATCCCATGGTTTAAAAACTGGACATATCAGGTTTAATGATTTGAGGGTATTTTGTCAATTTACTATATTTGCTACTAGTAGCCCAATTTTGTGTGTGTGTGTGTGTCTGTGTCTGTGTGAATTATATATTTTTCACAAGTGTTACATGCTTTGGCTGATTTTTTTCTTCAGCTGAAATAGATTTTTTTTCAACTCTTTTAACCAGAATCTGTCTGTCTTTTGGTTCTTTAGACTTTGGCATGAGAACATTATACTAAAAACAATATGGTTTTTGTTAAAGATAACTGATAATTGAAGCTTTATACACACACACACTCATACTGTGTGTCAACATCTCCTTGCAGGGAAGCGACATTTGACAAACATCATTGTTTGGCCAAGTCTGGTCACCAAGTGCCATGTGCTTGCGGTGTCACCAAGATTCTCCAGCAGTGAGAGCATCTGGCACAGTGTCTGACCCAGAAAAGACACTTAATAAATCGATGTGAAACGAATGAAAAAAGTGAATGAATGAGCACTGAACTCGAGATTAAAGGGGCGTCCAAGTATGTGGGGTTATGGCCCTTTTAGAAAATTGGGAATTGCCTATACTTGGAAAAAAAAAAACCAATGGAGAACTGATCAAAAGTGACATTTTATCATTTTTCCAAGGCCACCTTTCTCTTTAGTCAAGATCTCTCTTTCCAGTATGAGAAACCTACTTCCTTAAGGTGAGGAGCACCCCGGTTTTGTTCACCATCAATACTTATGAGGTCCAGTGCCTAAAAGTGTGTGGGACAAACCAGATGTCCAGCACATATTTATTGAATACACTGTTTATTAGATCCTTCCTTCTGTATGACTTAACTGAGTAATGAATGTGCTGGAAACGAAAACCATTTCCTTCAGTGTTTCCGGTATTGGTTAAAGGCATCATTATGTGTATACTCTTTATTGCCAGAATAAACCTGAGAGTTTCATCCAATCGCCTTTGATTCCCTCCTGCGACCACATGATTGCCAAAGTCTGAAATTTTATCTTGTCCATATTTCTTAAATTTCTCCATTTCTTCCTGTTCCCCAGTTTCCAACCCTGAAGTGTCCGACCTTGGCATTTCTTTCCTGCAGTTTTCTTTTTTTCTTTCTTTGCTGTAGTCTCTTACTAGCTCTGCTTCTTTCAGTCAGTGTCTTCTTGTGTCCTTCTTCTTCTTGCCTGATTGGCCTTTTCAGAAGTGAAATCTCACTTTGCCACCTCCTTGCTCAAAACGTTAATGTTTCCCTGGTCACTATGAGGTTGTCTGAACCCCTGAATTAGCACAGCATTCAAGTAACTGTTTCAGCTTCATTTCATGCCACCCTGTTCTCAGCTTCCCCTAAAGTACCTGCACTTGCTTAGTGCACTAAATTCTCTCACATGCATCCCCTGCTGCTTTTGCCTGTGGTGCCCTGCTGCTCCTCTCTTTAGCTTTGCGATTTCTTACTCATCTTTTAAACCTCAGGGCAAATGTCCGATTTTTTGACCTTTCCTACAGCCCTCCTGACCCCCAGCCCCACCTCAGTTACAGTCAGAGCACATCTTTTATAACTCTGGTGAATTCTAAGATAATTGGCTTCATGCTAATCCCTCCATTGACCTATGAACTTGGTGACAGAGACTCTCCCTTACTCAGCTGGAAGCTGTACCAAGGGTGTGGGCTTTCAGGGAGAGAAGGCTTTGTTTGTGGATTGCTCATATTGATTCGTAAGTGATATTAATTAAAAACTCCTAGGGAAATGTTAGCCCATTTTCTTAAACTCTAAATGTAGAAGATATAGATCTTCCTTGACTTATAAAGAGGTTAAGTCCCTGTAAACCCATTATAAGTTGAAAATACCATCAAGTTGAAAATACATTTAATACACCTAACCTAATGAACATCATAGTTTAGCCTAGCTTGTCTTAAACGTGCTTAGCACCCATTAGCCTACAGTTGGGCAAAATCTTCTAAGACAAATCCTATTTTTTAACAAAATGTCGCATACTCATGTAATTTATTGAATGCTGTTCTGAAAGTAAAAAACAGAATGGCTGTTTGGGTCCAGAACGGTTGTAAGTGTAGCGGTTGTCCACCCTCGTGATCACGTGGCTGACTGGGAGCTGCAGCTCACCACCTCTGCCCTGCACGATGAGAGAGTACCATGTGGCATTTCACCAGCCCAGGAAAAGATCAAAATTCAAAACGTGAAGTAAAGTTTCTAATGAATGAGTATCGCTTTTGCACCATCATAAAGTAAAAAAAAAAAACCTGTGAGTTGAAGCATTATAAGTTGGGGACTATCAGTATATTAAATGATATTTAAAGATACTTAAGTCTAAATATGGAAGGTGATATCAAAGATGCTCCAAATGTGTATTTCTTTGTAGAACTTATAGTGGCAAGATGTTAATAATGACTATAATAATTAGTGTGTAGCATAGTCTCAAGGAAATTTAAACAAAAGTATTATAATTCAAATAGTTCTGGTTAAATAACTTTGTCTTCTCTACAAAGCTTATGTGGTACTTTTTTGCCTAGCATTTACATGGCACTTATCTGGTGTTTTAAAACAGTTATTACATATATAAATGTGCATTATGTATAAATATGTGTTTAGATTTAGGTATTTATGACTATATTATACATTAATAAATTGTATTTATATAGTGTCCAACTAAGATACAGTGCTTTTTGTATAAAACACAAGTTCACATAAGTAACATCATTCAACCAGAAGCAAAGATTTTATGCAGCCTGTATTACTTGTCATATTATTTATTAAATGTTTACTGTTTTGCAGGCACTGGAAATTCAGTAGTTAACTAAAGATTTGCAATAAAGATAGCAAGAGAATCATGGGAAGTGTGAACAAAGGGGCCTTTTCTCTTTATTTGTGTCTCCTTCAAGTTTAAGAATTTGAATCGGCTCATTAGCCATGAATGGGAAAGTTTACTTGCTTTATGTATTGCTATTTAAGGCACTTATAATACTTACGCCACACAGCACCTACCCGACAGCCCTCATTTTTCTTTTCTTTTGAACATTGAACTTCCCAATAAGAGAAAATGGAAGCAAATGGTGTAGGATCTATTTACACCCTGCCAAGAGTTAGCCAGGCTTCTTAGACTTATTGTAAGTTTGCATCCGTTTCCTTTTAATTGCCATCAGTCCCTGGGGCCCTCATCTCTTATTCCTTTGGAATCTAGAAATTAGACGTGTGAGCTGCACGGCGCCTCAGCTCTATTGAAATCTGTTTTGGGGAACAGCAGAAGGAGGCTGTGGAGAGCTCCCTGCAACCCACTGGAGTGCTTCCCATTTTACATGCACCCTCTTCTACTTTTCTTTTTAAGTTATGTGAACTAACAAAGGGGACCCTTTCTTTTCCGCTTGCATTTTTAGAGGATAAGAGGAGGTGATTTCGATCTTTAAGATCTAAAAAGGAACCCATCTTGCTCATATTTGAGTCTTTGTGTCATACTTCAATTTTTAATGGCATGTGAGATGCTAAGGTTGTAAATGTTGTGCTATTATGTTTTGGTCCCTTTTTCCCCTACAGTTTTTGTTTAGAGATGAATCTTGGATCTTGGGTAGATGTTCTTGCAGACGTTGTGTTGACAAAGACATCTGTGCAGATCCCAGTTCAAAACAATATTTTAGTTCTGGGAATTGTTCTGAAACAGCTGCCAGCTGACGTTACATTGTAGAAGTGTTCGAAGGGCTGGTCCCCTGCATGGAGTGCTTTGCATCTGTCACTTACGAACGGACAGCTGGGATACTTAGAAATTATAGTTAACGTTGTGAGGAGCAGTGTATCAGGCAAGACATCCTAGGATACAGGTGAGCATCGCTGCCCCACCCAAAACAGCCCTAGGGGAAGGCTAGTGTGTCCTGCATCAATTCCTTGTTTGTATACCATTTTGCACAGGTAACTCCAAGAATGGAGTTTTTGTTTTCATGTTTTTCTTCAAAGAATGAATGAATGAATGATTCAGTACCTGAAGGGAGCAAGAAATATATCCTTTGGTTTAATTCAGTATCATTTTTTTAACGTGTTATTTCTTTCTGCAAAGGATTGCTGTTTCAATGTTTTTTAAGAAAGTAGATCCCAAAGATTTCTATAGGTTTTACATTAAAAACAAGTAAGCATTTTTTAAATTTTGGTTCAAGATAATTGGTCATATGTTGGCTGAGACAGAAAGCAAAACTTGTTTTCTTCTGGAAGGTAAAAACCAAATATACTTTTTAAAATACATTTTTAATATCAGAGGAAAAGAATATTGGGCCTGCTAAATATGTGATTTAAATAATGATAACTCACAAAATATATGTTGGAACTCTGACCCATTCAAACTAATTATCCACACAAATAATACGACACAGTATTTTCTAAAGAGAGGGGCCAAAATGAATGAATCAAAACAAGATGCCATTTTGGGAATGCCAAATCTGGGAAAACATTTTTATTTGAATATGAGAAAGAATGCTTTCATGCTGATTAATCATACTTTTGTTTCTAGAGCTAAAATAACCACCAACCTGGCACACAATCTTAGGTAAAAGCTGAAAATAGCACTTGTAAAACCTTCTTAGTACCCTGATTTCGATTGGATTTTGTCTACTGATTTAAATGTAGTTTCTTTAAGAGCATTTGAAATGAATATCCCCACATATATTTTAGTTGCTATAATTTACTGTAAAGTTTTATTATTTGTGGATATTTTATACATTTGATTGATCAATTTAACATACTGTTTTAAATTTAATTAATAATAATTATAAATCCTGTCGTATGGCTTTATGGTTAGCATCATCTTGACTAGTATTGTGGCTTGGGCTCAGAATTAATTGTCCTCATATGCTTTGCCTTACACGACAGCAGGAAATTATATTACAACCAGATCTGGTGGCCAGACCAGTAAGTAACATTTTCCCCAGGAGGCAGAGTTCTATTTTTGCTTTAACATTCTTATAATATGTATGCCAAACCCCATTTTTTCTTAAACTTCATAATCTTTCTGAAACTCTCTAAAGTATAAATAATTTGAAAAGCAAACAATAGAACAATTTTAAGGAGTGCTTTTTATCAAAATAATTTGCCTTTCTGCTAATGTTAAACATTATAGTGAAAGTGCTGTGAGATGTTGATTTTTAGAAAAATGGGAAAAATGGACCCTGGATGAGAATTAACTAAGTCCTTTAATTATGCTTGGAATGATTATTCACTGAGCAACTATTATATGCATTGTGCTAGGCAATGAAGATGCAGTGATGATTGGAATACAGATCCTTCAAAGAGAGTACAGGCAAGTTGATTGGATAAATAAGTAACCATATTCTCAGGAGAGTGGGAAGGGAACTCAGGAAGGAGTTCACATTGGGCTGTAGTCACATTCAAGATACACGTAGTGTGGGTTTGAAGGGTGAATTAAGAGGGGCTTCCTGAGGAGGTGACACCACCCCTGAGTTCAGAAGGGTAAGTGAGACTTGAGAAAGCCAGGAGGAGATGTATTCCTGGCAGTGAGGGTCAGTTTAATCAATGCCCAGAGGAGACAGAGAGGATGATGCCTGGACCACAAATCAGTGCGGCAGGATGAGACTGCAGGAGACAGAATAGAGAGGTGGGACTAACTGTTTGTTCACTGCTTTACCAGTGGAGGAGTAGTTTTTGAATAGACTCTAGATACTATATTCTGGTTAGACACAATGAGAATTAAGAAAGGGGGAGGGAAGTGATCTAGTTATGTAGGGCCACAGGTTCTCTGAAAGTAGGGGCAGCTCTTTACCTGCGGTCAGAAAAGACTCCTCTCCTGGGTCCTCTGCACAGCAGGGCAGTAGGGAACTCTGGGTTATATTCTTTTGCTTTCTCTTGAGCATAAGCAGTCAGAAGGCTGATGAAAAAACTTAGCTCTTTTTTATTCTTATGAAATGTATTTTCCCAGAGGTAGAACTGAACTCTGCTGCACTTTGCACATTTAGGGAAAAGCTTTTATATGCTCTGAAGTCTTGCCTTCTCATTCTTGAACTGAATGGACCAAAAGATACCTTCTTTGGTTTTGTGTTTTTAAGGCTTTCTTACATCATGATCATTGACTTTGCTACTTCCCTGCCATTTATCATCCCAAAATACAACAGGAAGGATAAAGGACCTGAAGGTCCCCATGGAAGTTCACATTGTAAGTCTGTTGCTTTCTGTTTCAGCCTCAGCCATCTCAGGAAGCTTGTAAAGAATTGAAATTTTAAAAATGGTACATCTAGAAAGAACACACTATTATGGCTATAGTAAATAGAAAGCAGGTTTTTACAGTTGTTTGACACATCTTTTGAAGCTATCTCAGGAAATCTCACAGCGTTAATTTCCAGCTGCCGGACACATGATGAACCCCTACACACTGATGCCCTGAACCCTCCTGCCTCCGTTTCCTAGCAGGCACACAGTATCTGTTATCCCCTGCGGGTTTTTGGCATTTTAGCCATACTGAAGAGGCTTGCACTGTCCTGCCATTAAAAAAAAAAAAATTAGGACCTTATGAAGAAAATAGTTCACATAGGTGCAGAGGGATTTGTGAACACATTGTCGTTCTTTTTACCTCATTATAGTGACAGGGATGTATCGTAGCTTGAAATAATCCATTGCAGGACAAATACAAAGGTAATCAAAAAGTAGTAGACAGATCATAACACCGTGACAGTGTCAAACTGTACCAGAGGGACACATCTTGTTTATTACAACTTATCCTTTCTTTGATTCTTTGAACTAAAAGTTCTTGCTCAGATGTAATTTTATCAGTGAGGACTGTCTTGACGTTAATTTAATCTAGTTAATTGTTTGTGCTGCTCCCCCAGTATCCATCCCTGCTCCGTTTCCCCCATGGCGCCTGTCTTCCAGCATAACACATGACCACCTTGTGTACTGTTTACCCCATGTCCCCTTTCTTTAGTGTAAGTCCTATGAGGGCAGGAATTTCTGTTTTATTCACTCCTGTATCTGCAGGGTGTAGATGCATGCCTGGTATGTATTAGGCATTTAATAAATATTTGTTGAATGAATGAAAAATACCTCTTCAGGGATAACTAGGCTGAAATGCTTATTTAGAGCAATGGGTGAGTTATCTTTCTTTGGCAGGAACTGGTGAGTTATTTTTCTTCAGAAAATCCAGGAATTTCTGGGACCCTTAGCTATAAAATAGTCCAGAAAGTGAGTGAAGGCATCGTGAAGGCAGCTCCAATGAACTAGGGGCAGAATTGCAGAATGTGGCCAAGGCAGCGTCATCCCTGGGGTGAAGTTCAGTCCTATGATGCTGAGTTCCCAGATGTCAAGGAAACACTGGTAGCGGTTTTGGGGTGGTCATGAAAATATCAGTAACGTGGACGGTGGTGACAGCCCCATTAGAGGCTGTAATAAGCCCGAGGAACATCTAAATGGGGCGGTAATGGAAATCAGGACAGGGAATCTGTGGCTTCATAAAGAGAAGCAGCCCAGCAGAGATGGTGTCAGTCTTTAGCTCTTTTGTTGTAAGAACACCCTGTACTTATTTTTGTGTTTTTGTAGTTTTGCCCTTAAATGCCTAGTAAAGTTCTTTGAAAAATTTTGAGATTGGCTTAGCTCAGCTAAGTGGAAAAGCATCTCAGCCACACCTAGACAAATGTGGTTTGGAGTGTTGGAATGCTCCAGAGAGAGGGGTGGCAGCTGTTGAGTTGGGAAATAGGGTGGAGTGGTGGGGGGTTGCTGGGCAGGGAGCTAGAAACAAGGTGGGGGCGGCTGGGGTTGGGTAAATATCCATCATCTCCCTCCAGGGTGCTCTCCAGCTATGAGGGTCTGTGGTCACGGGACATAGATTTTCTCTGGGTGAGGTCAACCCAAATGTAGACAACTTCATTTTGTTGCACACTGAGAAATGCTTTTAAGGTTTCTCAGGATCTTCTTGAAGGTCACCAGTATGTGGGAAATAGTCTGGGACTGTTTTCTTAACTACCCTTTTCCACATGTCTAATCTTTATATGGATTCAAATGATTGCACAAACTCTTCACATAACATTTTGGCTGTTTACACGACACCAAAGAATTGTTTTGACAGAAAAACTCCTAATACAGCAAAAGGGTCGTTACTGGTTCAAAACAAGGGTGTTCATTGCAGTGTTTTTATCATGTGTGCCAGAGTGCACCATAGTTCTGTGCTGATGTTTGCCCTGGGGCTCCCAGAGTCCTTTGCCACAGTGATGAGGGCAGGGTGAGCCCCGAGGGGCATCGGGAAGGATGCAGCTCTGCTCTAGGGAGAGATGCTAGTCTGTGCTGACCGTACCGCACACCTAGCAGCGTCTCTGCTCGCTTGTTTTCTCTTCTGTAGATCTTTCTAGGCTCGGAGGTCATGTGGCTCTAACGCTGTTTCCCACTAGTGGAGAGTTACTTCTTTAATCCAATGCTTTTCATTGTCTACCTGCAGTGATTCTGGAATTGCCCCCAAAATTTATTTAAAAATTCTCATAATATAAAATTGCATGACATCTGCCCTTTCATTAAACATTGTAAGAAATTCCCTTTCATTTCTTTGATACCGCAAAGATCTGTTTCTGCTGCAGAGTGGGATTAGGTGGGTGTGTGGGGCCACGTGGTATTTTGTGTTCCCTTAAATGGTCTGGAGTCAGAAAAGGTTTGAGGGTTAATTCTTGGAACCAATTTGCAGTTCTTATGAGGATATATGATAAAAGATCTGTCAGTTTTTTTTTTTTTTTTCAAATCGTGGAACCAGATATCCATGTTCTTCAAAGTGCAGACCTGCCTGTGGGTGGCCATGGAAAAGGCAGAGAAGCAGGAGCAAATGATAGGACACACGTGTAAAGCTTTTTTCACTGAAGATCCACTCAAGCCAATAAATAGCTGGTTTGCGGAGCTCACCACACTTAGGACGGCAAGTGGTTTTCTCCACTGACTGCAGTCAGTGAAATCAGTAGAAAGAGAGGTCCTAGCAATGGGTCTGAAGAGTGAGTGGCATTTTCTGGGGAAGTGGCAGAAAAATGGCACGAAGTGGAAAGCATGGGGAGCATTTAAGATAAAGTCCTTTCTTCTGTTTAGAAACAACCCTTATTAGGCAAACACAGACCACATTTCTATGAAATCTATGAAACCATTGACTCTTCTCTTCCTGGTTAATATTGAGAGAGACAACTCACTTTTTCAGGAATAGGAAGAATCTTACCAAGTTCAGAGTGGTCGCATCATCACACCCTCTCTTTCCTGTCCTGCTTGTTTCCACAACCTCAGACAGTCATTGACTCTTGGACCTTTTTGGTGTAAAAGACTTTGTAACATGTAGAAATCACAGGCATAGACCCCCTGCCCTCAGAGAAGTGTACGTCTAAGAGAGGGGTAAAACACCAAACACTCAAAATACAGGATGAAGTGTGCTCGGCGCCAAGGGGCTCAGAGAATCAGAAGCAGAAAAAGAAGTTTGCTTTTTGGGAGCTGGGCCAAGATGAGACAGAGGCTCCTTGAAAGCAGTGCCATTTGGGTTGATCATGGAGGGATGGATGCCATGTTTTAGCAGGCTGAGCTGGGGGCAGAGCACCTTCCAGGTAAAGGGATCCAAGGCTAGAGAAGCAGAGTGCTTGTCTCGGGCAACTGGGAAGGCTGCTGAAGGGTGAGTTAGGGGATTTGTCAGAAGCGAGGTGGGGAGTGTTCATTGGCGCTCTTTCTGGAGGTTCTTAAACCAGGCTAAGGAATTGAAACTGTATGATCTGGGAGAGTCACTGTCGGAAGTGTTGGGGAGGGGATCTCTTCACGTGTGGATGCTTCGTCTAAATGACTTCTCCAACACCTTCTTACAGTATCATCCTCTGAGCCAATGATATTATTCTGGTGAAGCATTTCAGGCTGAAGTTCCCCAAAATTAAATCATAAAGCCAAAGCAGTTCCCAGGTGCTTCATAGTATATGCTCAGCCTTGTGCTTCAGTGGGATTTAACATGGAAAGTGGCATAAAAGGGAGAGTTGTATGCCATGTTTATTTTTCAGTTAACATTAGAAGATATGCCAGGGGTGGAAAATAAAAAGGAAAGACGTACTGAATGTAGTCAATGGCTCTTTCCCAGTTTCACTTATTAATTGTGTCATGAAAAACAAGTAACTGAAGGGTGCACTTAACATCATGGAAGTAAAAGAATAATTTTTTTTTTTAAGAAAGAATAATCTGAGAGATTCAAAAAGGGATAATGTTAGTTTTTAGAAATGATTTTAAGCAGCAAATTTAAATAACAAGTTTAAGTCAGCTAACAACATTGGTAATTAATAGTCATAGGGGTAGTAAAAATGTCCAAGATTTGTCAAGGAAATGATGAAAAATGCAATGGAAGTAAAGGCACTGTATGGGGTGTGTGTGCGTGTGTGCATGTGTGTGTGAGTGCGTGTGTGCACAAGCTAATCACCGTTCAGTCTCTTCCCAAAATGTTCAGCTGAGTGAAAATAGGGTTCAGAGTTCTTGCTGTGAATTTGTGTTTTACAATGGAGATGGAAATACAAGTTAATGTAATTAGTTCATTTTTTTTCTGAGAAATCAACAGCAAAATTTGTTTCTTTCAACTGTATATTTTCCCTTAAGATAAAATAAAATTCAAGTTTGAGAATCAAAGAGGTGAGAGATTTTTATCATCTCTCACCTATTCAATGTCATATAAAATATGGGGGCATTTTAATTAAGAGACAAAAGTTCAGCATGTTGATTTTCTTGATAAATGCAAATCTACTCCTGAGATTTTTGGTGACCTTTTGCCTTGTGACAACAGCAACAAAAATCTTAGCATTTGCTTGGAGCTTTTTCTTCACAAAACCCCCCACAAAGTTAGATGATAATCAGTGATGGAGATTATGAGTCCAAACACTGGTCCACAATTGATCCTTCCCCATTTCTTATTTTCAAGTCTTATTTGCATTATGGTTCTGGGAGAGAGGACAAGGAACCAGAAGGGAAAAACAAACAAACAAAACAAACAAACAAAAAAACAGAGGTTAGGAAGGAGGGATTTAGGGTTACACAGTAAGAGATCTTTTACATTTGTGGCGAAATGAGTCTTGCTAGCTTTAGAAGATTATTCTGAAGCCAATAAGAAAAATGTGTGCATCAAGATTTGAAAATCTTTGTAGAAACTAGGTATCTCCCCCAGGTGGACTGTGCTGCATACCAAACTGTGATGTCTGGTTTCTCAACCAACACCGTTCTGTAGGTCTAGTTTCCTCTATAAAAGGAAAAAGTTTTTTAAAAATAATTCTTTAAGAGGAAACAAAGCATCACTAAATCAGAATCGTTATGACAGAGTCATTTCTGAGTGAATCTAGTTATAGTAACCACTTATATCAGCATTTTTTTTTTCTATTTAGTTTCACAGTGTTTCTCAGACTCTTCATTATGACATTGTCTCTTGGCAGATAGAAGCATTTCTGCCTTTAACAAATGTTCACTGTTGTCAGGTTAAATATTATCTTTTGGCTAGGTTCTAGTTATGAAATTCAGATTTTTTCCTCAGTGATATTACATTTCCAGTGCTTAAAAAACTCATACAAAAAGTATCTTATCTTTGGATAATTAACATTAGCCGTAGATTGTCCGAATTGAAGGAAGCCTAGAAAACAGGTGGTTTTATTTAAAAATGCAAATTCAGTCAAGGTTTGAAGATGGCCTCAAAAGTTGTTTGAGTCCCGCTGACTATAAGAAGATTGAATTCGGTGGAGATAAAATGATATTAGTGATATTCTGATTAAAACTACTTTATCAGTGAGCTATCCTTACCCCCAATAGTTAATAGAAGCTAAAATGGCTGAAAGTCTCTGATTTATTAATTGCACTGCATAGCTCTCACAGCTCAATTTGTTTTTATTGCCAAATCAAATTATTTTGTGTCTGTTTTTTCCTGCTAGTATTTTTCGGTTTCAAATTGCCCTGTCATCTTCTACACATTCGAGAGGACATATAAAATGAACTCTGGGTTTTTCTGGGTGTCATGCTATTTTGAAATGGATCTCAATAGGCATTTTGATTTTCCCTCAGGATTGACAGCAAACTTGAGTCACAGCCTGGGGAAGCTACAACAGAGGGCTTCTCCTGTACAAAGGTAGAGGATGTCTCCTTTTCATCGTATCGCCTAATTCTAAACTTGCTTAGTTTTTATTGATGCCACTGCCGAAGGCATGCTGACTGGTCTTTAAAGTCAGTGAGCCATTCTTGTCTCTGCCAATAGTATTAGCCAGTGAATCATTGCAGAATCTGGGGACCCAAAGATCTTAGGCACCTATAATGGAAAAAAAAATCCCTTCAAGGTAGGGGATTAAAGCAATGAGAGGACAGCTAATGAGTATTCTGAGAGTTACAACTTTGCAGAACACCATTAAGAATAAAATATAAAATGCAAAGTAGAAGCCTAATTACACTTGAAATTTCTAGGCTCACATTAGCATCAATGACCTATAAAATATTGCATGGTTATCGTAGAGCTGGGCTTTAAGATGCCTTCAGCCAAGATTTGCTGATTAATGGGCAATTTCTTGTCTATCTAGTATATTTATGTGCTATTTTGTGTGAACTCAGGCAGTCTGTGAGTTTTGTATCTCTAGGTGTGAATATATATATCAAATTATTCTATTTATTAAATTTTAAATGCCTGTTAAGTGCTAGGCACTGTGTGCTTGCATTTTAACACATATAGATGTTTAGTGTTTTATTTACAAAACACGTTACTGTTTGAAACTTTCTTTTTCCATTCAGCTATTTCAGTATTGCATAGGGTAAGTCTGTTAGGAACTGAGAAAAACGACAGCTGCAATGAAAGTCGTTCAGGCACCGTGTTATTTACAAGCACCAAAGGACACTCACTCAGTCGTGAGCAAAGCATGGTCTTTTGCCTTAAAGAGAATATAACCAAATTATGGGTTTATTGAATTACTTATGACATATCTACCTCCCAAAAGATATTTAGAGCAGAGCGGCCACATTGGTCTGTGAATGCAGGTGTGGGAGAGGATAAAGGGTAGAAGGGTGAAGGACAGAGCAAACAGAGTGGGACACAGAGGAAGTGAGCAAACACTTTAGAAGCTGAAGTGCATTCTAGAAATGCAAATGATGCAGACAGCACATCTGGTCGGAGAAATTACAGCGTCTCCATGGTCCAGATGCCAAGGGAAGGATCACCCTGGAAGGATTATCTGTCTCCCAGGCAGAGATGGCACATGGGGTCATTTGACATGTGAAAAAAAAAAAAAAGCCTTAATGTTTTAAGTGCAATAAATATGCAGGGCCTATTTTGTGGGGAGGGAGGACATTATCAAAGGTATAGTTCTGGAAAACTGAGGTGTATTTGACAAATAACAGATAATTCAGAACTGTATAGACATGGGGGCGGGGCCAGGGGACTCCAAGATGAACCACCCTACGGCGTTATTGTAGAAGGCCTTGCGTTGCCAGAGGAGGAAGTTATCCTTACTAGGCGGTGAGAATCCATTGAAGGCATAAGATAAGAAACATGCAGTACAAGTGCTTTTAAGAAGGATCAGTCTAGCTGTGTTCTAGAAGATGGCTTGGAGTATGAAGGAAGTGAGGGGGGACACCAGTTTGGAACTTACTGTGGGTAATATGGGTGACAAGGAGACAGTGCAGCACTGTGGCTGACCTACTTCTGATTTTGGTTGCCAGTAAGTGGATTTAGTAAACTTGCCCATAATTAATCTTTAGAAACCCTAAATCTAGGGGTTTTTTCTTTCCTCCTGTTGTTGTGCAATTGAAAAATAAAAATCTGATGGGGGGTTGTAAAATTTTCAGTTGTTTTGATTCATGGAGACTGAAATTATTCTGGAATAGCAGAATCACTCTGCTTAAGAAACCACATGAGATAACACATAAGACCATACTTAAGGATAAAATATGTACACATGGTTTCAAAACATTAAAAACACAGTGTGATAATCAGTACTTTAATGCTTGGGTGACCACTTTTTGAAGTACATTAACAAATAATGTTTTGGCATTTTATAGTATTTATTACGTGGCCAACTTGAATAATAATTTAAAAAATTATTTTCTATTTAGAATCAGTGAGAAAAGTATTCTTGATTAGACTTATTTTTAAAAATACATGACTTTTCCCCCCTCAATTTCTGCTTCTTTAAGCAGAACATTTAATAAAATTTAAGATAACACAAATTCAGAGCTGCTTGCTTTTCATCACAAGATCTTAAAAATTTCATTTACATTTATTTTTGTTACAATGGCGCACAGTAAACATCAATTCGTTATTCTACAATAGGGATGTTAACCTGGATATGGCAATAAAGATTGAGGGGTCAGAGAATTTGCATCCTTTAATTAAAGAGAACAAGAAGCCCAGAAGGTTAATATCAGGAAATCAACAAAATGCTGAGGCTAATAATGAAAAGATGGAGGAAGAGGGCAGTCAGACTTTGGAGAAACTGGATAATCAACTGGCAGATCCAGGACTAAAATCCAGTTCTGTCTGACTCTAAAGTCAGGCAGTTCTTTTTCAACACGGCTGTCCTGCTTCTGTAAGTAGTTGTCGTGAAGCCACATGGTAGAGCTAAATCAATGAATCAAATAGAATAGTGTGAAAGGCTTATAAGACCAAATATTAAATGCTGCACTTGGATTCAAAGAAACAACTGTGATCGATTGGATGAGATGTGGATACACAGTAGCATATGTCAAAAACATTTGCTTAATGTAAGTTCAACATTAGTCAGCACACTGATAAAGCCAGCCGAGGCTACCCCTTGACCTGCGTTAAAAGAAGCACAAAATTAAGAACAAATAAAATGACAGCCCCCTTTTATATTGGTTGTCTGTGCTGAGTCTTGTTTCTTTTTGTTCATCTTACACTTCGAGGAAACAAAATTTATTAAGAAAATAAATAGAAAAAGCAGCAGAAAGTTAAAAATGCTTGCCTTATAAAGATTGATAAAAAGAATGGATGGTGTTTAGCAGGTTGTGAGAAAGTGTGGCTGATTGTGATAGATGTCCTCAAAACCCCGCCTTCTTCTTTTCAATATGTAGCTGTATTTTGTTCAGATTTAAAATCCATAGCATGAAACTCAAAACTGAAAATTACGTTCTTTTCTTCCTATTTTACTTCTGTGTGACTTACTCTGTGTCCTACATGAGTGCATAATAGTTTACCTCAAAGGGCTGGTCATTTACTGTGAGGAGGGAGAAAAGAATACTGAGAACTCACTTACGCCCCCTATTTTTTTCTGGAATATTGCAATAGTTTAAATATAGTTCTCCCTAGGATCTATATTTTGGCTTCTCTTCTGCAATTTCTCTCTCTCCTTTAAAAAATTTTTTTCAGCCTTGAAAACAGTCCTGAGGATCAAGAGAGGATAGTGAAAATTAAAATTAGTTCAATCATCTGGGCTCAAATTCTAGATGCATCTCAGTCATCCAGCTTCTCCTACCTCAAATGCATCAGTGCCACAGAAGCTCATCTTTATTTAGATCAGTGATGCTCAAACGCTTCTGTCTCAGGATCCCTTGAAACTTTTAAAAATTATTGAGGACCCTAGTGATTTGTTTATTGTGAGTTATATCTTTCAATATTTGCTGTGTTAGGAATTGAAAGTGAATTTAAAATATTTACTGCATAATTCATTTTAAAATAACAAACCCACTCCATGTTTACATAAATCCCATTTTTTTTTGGAAAAAATACTATATTCCTCAAAACAAAAAAACTTAGAAAGAAGAGTGGCAATATATTTTCCATTTTGGTAAATTTCTTGAGTATTCAGCTTAACAGAAGATGGCTAAAGTCACCCATCTGCTTCAGCATTTAGTCTCTTCTGCTATCACACATCACATAACCCCTAGAAAATTCCACAGTAGAGTCATGATAGAATGAGGGTGAAAAAGACAAGTGCATTTGACCCTTGAACAGCATGGATATGAACAGCACAGGTCCACTTAAATGTGGATTTTTAAAAATAAATATATTGGAAATATTTTGGAGATTTTTGACAATTTGAAAAAAAAGTAACATATGAACTATGTAAATTAGAAAGAGTGAAAAGATTAAGAAAAAGTTAGGTGTGTCATGAATGCATAAAATACATGTAGATATACAGATGACATACAAAATAGGTGTTAATCGACTATTTCTGTTATCGGTAAGGCTTCCGGTCAGCAGTAGGCTATTCCTAGTTAAGTTTTTGAGGATTCAAAAGTTCTATGAGAATTTTCATTGAAGCCAGTGCCCCTAACCTTCCTTCATGTTGTTCAAGGGTCAAGTGTAGTTTCTCAGTACTATTATGAAAATTGTTTTGACCTCCTGGTCCCCTTAAAGGGTCCCAGGAACACCTGTGGGTCCCCGGAGCACACTTCTTTGAAGAGCACAGGTGTGGTAGATATTACATGTATATTTTAAAATCTTTTAATTATGTCTCTTTGCTAGTTACAGATATTGTGTTCATTATAGTCTGGATCATTGGCATTCAGTGATACTTCTCATCAGAGAAGCTAGTGATTGAAACTTGGAAAATAATTTATCTGAGCAGAAGTTTGACTTAAGAGTGAGGAGGCTAAATTGTGTGTGTGTGTGTGCGTGTGTGCTTACAGGTATATAACATACATGTAAGATGTGAATGTGTTCCCTGTTAATCATTAGAGAATGAAGTAACACAGCCACTCAAAAAATAGCAGTGGTATCAAAGACAATATTTACCCCTGTCTTGGATGTAAAAGTGTTAAGACTTATTCAGGTCATTTGACACAAAATAAAAATAAAATCGATTATTGCTTAAAATAGGATGGACAGCTTTGTATAATTACATAGACAACATCAGCAGGATGTAAGTCAGTTAAAGATGACATTAGTGCCGAGCCAGCCAAAAAGGGGAAGAAAACAAGATTCTGGATTACTTCTGCACAGCCCACATTCTGCCACGTGTAATTGTTTAATTGCACACTGAGGTGCAGTCTTGCGGAGGAGAACACGCACCACTCTGCTTCCGCCAGTGCTGGATGCTTCGATGTCCACCTGTGGGAGAGTATTAATGGACGTGCTCTAATTTAAAGCTTTCACCAGTGGAAGGGCTTTCCTTTCACACTTTTATTTTACTTTAGGTTTTTAAAATAAACAAGCAGACTGAGTTATCAGCTTTGCCAAGAGATTAAGAAAGTATTGTTAGTAAATACTTATCTGACTGAAGTATGAATTTCACTTCCTGAGAGTTCTAAGGGAGGGAGAGGTGGCCTGAGGAGTCTGGGAGAGGGGCAGGCTGAGTGACAGTATTATAACTAGAGCATGGCGGTGGGTCACAGGCAAACAGTCCCCATGAGGGAAGTTCAGTACAGACGGGGGATTCATCACGTCAGGCACATGGAACAGAGACACAGATAGTATCGGAAAAGAACATTCTTGCACAGATGCAGATGGCCAAGTGATGGGCATCCGAAAAGTGTGTCAGACGATGGGGGTTTGGGATCGGTCTGGCCATCCTGGGGTAGATGGGGAGGGAAAGTATAAATTGGGAATTCGAGATTTGCAGATACTAACACTATGTATAAAATAGATAAACAACAAGTTTATGCTGTAGAGCACAGGGAACTACATTCAATACCTTGTAGTAACCTATAATGAAAAAGAATATGAAAATGAATATACGTGTGTGTATGCATGACTGAACTATTATGCTGTACACCAAAAACTGACACAGCATTGTAAACTGACTATACTTCAATAAAAATTAAAAAAAAAATCAATGTAAAGCTCAGTTACTAAAAATGCCATTAAAGAGGGACACCTGCTGGAAATCAGGCAAGATCCTATGTCACCTGGGTATGTGGAACAAGCGTTCTGGTTTTGATGGTGCCAACCAGCATTCTTTGGAGGCTGTCTCCAGAGGAATTTCAGCTCTTATGAATGTTAATTAAATATTAATAAAATTTGGAGTAATTTGATATAAATCTTTTTTTTTTTTTTTAGTTTAGCCCATGGTTTGATCTTATATTCTGCATAAATTAATTGAAAAAATAGCTTCCACCTCTGGGAAACGTTTTTGTGATAATATAACAGAACCCAAATTTTGACTCATTGCTTTTGTTGGAAAGATGGTTCAGTGTTAGTGTTTGTTTTTCTTCTGTCTTAGGCCTTATTTGTAAAATGCTTAAGAACCATTTGAAATTTTTGGAAAGTGGTACACTCCCTTTTTTTTGGTATGTTATGTCCTTAAATTATATGGTGACAAGCTCTGTTGACTCTTTTCATTGCCAGTTACTTTTATTTCTCTCAATGCCTATGACACTCCTGTTATTTTTTGTGCACTTAGGGTCAGGCATTAACTCATTCAAGCCACTTGGGCTCCTCCAAATATACTGGTGTTCATTAAATGATGCATTAATTGTTTTCAAACCACTAGGGGCTCATTTAATAATTTGCTGGAATCTGCAATTAAATGGTGTCCCAGTGCCCTCAAAATATATCCTCATTTAATGACTCAGGCATTCTTGAAAAGGGAATTTATTTAGTGACCACAACTGTGCTAGAGTTACAAAGTGAACTAAGTTGCTCTTTTCTGGGTTGCTTTCTTTTCCTTTATCTGTGGCCTTCCCAAATGTTTTGCTGAGGCACCAACTACAAATACATATTAATGTCACCGAAAGCTTATAATTTTGCAATTTCAAGACCTAATACATTTCTCAGGCTTAATTTGAGGCACCTGCAGGCCAGAAAATCATAGACCAAGATGGATCTCATACCTTGTGCTCTGAGGTGGGCTCTGGAGTAGTGTTGGCAGGTAACTGATAAAATGAAAAGGAATGCTGTGCATAAGCACAGGCTGACGTCTTTGTTTCAGTTTTCTCAGTGAATTCTCACAAAAACTACTGTTGTGGGTTTTTATTTTCACCTGAAGTTTACAGATGAAGCAATTGAAGCTTCCAATAGTCCCAGGCAGTGCAAGAGGAAGAGCGGGGATCTTAACAGCCAGCAGCTGTTTCATCTCCCCATTTCATTCATTCACGAGTGCATTCATTCATTCCTCTGACAATGATTAATGCTCACTCTGTGACAAATTTGACGGCTTAATGAGAGTGAGGGGCAGGGAATCTGTTATTCCAAATTTTGGGGGAGCTCTGAGCTTCATCTAATTCTTTTAAACTTTATAGTCATGATGGAGAACAGTTTATAAAATCAAGGCCGCTGAGTTCCACTTTTTAAACTCAATTATGCAGAAGTAAATGGCATAGGTTTATGTAACACTGTTGAATGTTCTTCTGCCTGTGAAACATAGATGTATATATAACATTTATGCTGATAATCTCCAATGTAGGCTCCGTGTAAAATGCATCCAAGTCCTGGAAAGATTCTGCTTTGGGCAATTCAGTTTTCCCTGCTCCTTGCCCCTTTACTTTGGGACCCCTTTCCTTCTGACTTCCCAGATATTTCTCTGGCAACTGGAGGTGCAACCTTTGCCCTTGCTTCTTCCTCACTCATCTCCCTCACATTCTCCCATCTGTGCCATTCTCTACACCTTCAGTTGTTTCTTTCTTAAATGTTTCTCTGTCTTCAAGCCACCAGAAAATATAACTTGACAGCTAACGCACTTAGAATATAATGCAATACGCACTCTTCTTCTTTTTAAAAATATTGTGTAGTTAGCATTTCTCTTTCCTGTGTGGTAATACAAAAATGTGGTATTATACTGGTTCGTGTGTCCCTCTATGTGGAGAAAAGCACATTATTTCTTGGCTTTCAATTTTTCTTGTCCCGACTTAATGTGTCATCATACCTGATTTTTTACTTCCTATCACCCCCTTTTTCTCTTTTCTCCCACTTCCCTTCCACAGTCTCCTGTAATTGCCATTCACATCTGTTAAATTGCCTTAAAGGCTTTTGAATGGTGTAGCCACAGACTGTAACGTGGGAAATAGTGTTTTCTGAGCTCCGCTCCCTGCTCCTCAAGTGCCTTCTGCAGCCTTTGTCAAATGAAAGCCACAGGGTCCCCACCTCTGCCTCCTGTGTAAAAGCTCCCTGCCTCTTTTTTTTTACGTAGAAATTAGACCTAATTTTAGGCTTGCTGCCTTTGGGAGGTTGGTTATCACTGGAGTGATTTTAAAGCGAGGTGTGATTAAGGAAATCTCTCTTTTGCTTTTAGACTAATTCCATTTAGCTGTTATAACTTATTTTTGAAGTAAAACTCAAGTCCAGTAACCCAAAGAATTGTTTTTTACCTTCAAAGTCTGAACAGAATTAACACCAAATGATATTACATGGGAAATTGCATCTTTGACTTAAGAAAGAAACTGGATTTTCATTTTCATAGGATAAATTAAGAGACCCTTACTAGAACAAATGGTAGCAAAGCTTCATTCTCAGCCACATTGTTCTCTTTAATGAATTTGCTTGTTTATGGGGAAAAAAAGAACTCATGCAAAGAGACACTTCCTTGTGTTAGAGAAAAGTTAGAAATACAGAATGTTAATACAGTACAAAGAAATTTCAGGCTGCATTAATATTTATTATGTAAGAATCACATGCACTTAGTACTTAGTAGGTACCTGATAAATATTTATTAAATAGTAGTAACAGCTAATACTTAAATATTTCTTTTATGTGCCAGCCACTGTCCAAGGATTCTCAGTTAATCCTCACAACCACTTAAAGAAGTATGTGCGATTATTGTTCCTGAGTTAGCTCTGGGCTATACTATTGTTCCCCAGTATAGCTTTGGGGTATATTGAGTTAAATGATTTAAACTTGTTCAAGGGCTCTCAGCCAGTAGGAAGCTGAGCTGGGATTCAAACCCACACAGTCTGCTTTCTGGATCTTGCTCCTGCTTCCCACTGTGTCTGTCCACTGCCATCCAGGGCAGATAAAGACAAGGCTTGCTCGTGACATTGTATACCGTGAGTGCTTGTTGAAATAATTCTACTCGTGAAAATTTCAGATGTAAACTTACAACTGTAACTCTGTCCAAATTGCTGGCTACTATGTACGTAGTCAGTCACGTACAGGAACGTCGATTGCTCAGATTTCATAACTCAGGCTATTCCTGCTACTTTATCTTTGGCCCTAAAAGCTCAGTCCTTTGGTAGGAATTTTACTTAACGGAAAAGATGGCTTCTACAAATGAAGATTGACTTCTTATGCTGTGAAGTTCCCTCCGCTCTCTCCCGCAGACTGCCTCCACTTTGGATGGTCGCTTCATGCGGCAATAAATCTTGCTCTTCTCTGGAGTGCCGACCCAGTAGCAAGTCTCAGTATGGATTTGTTCATCTTTAAATAAAACCGTTGGCCCACAGAACAAACCAAGACCCAAGCCAGACAGCAGGAGACTTTCTTCCTGCCGACTGCATTAGCGGCAATGCCCTTTGCCACTGTGATGAGTCACCGCTGTCATCACAAGGAGTAGTTTCATCCAAGGCAGGTCAATTCTACAGATGGTGAGAGATCTAGGTTCATTTTAACTCACATCCTCAGGGCTCGGCTCCAGCTTTCATCAATGAAAGATAATATCCTGTTTCAGTGGGGCTGACATGCATAATCGTATTTCACTAATCAGTTTATGCAGGCTCCCAGGGGACTCCTAGGTGTGGGGAATTGATTAGATGCAGGACCTACAAAGGTTATGGCTGTGATAAGCACATGTTTTGCCGGGAGTTCGGTGTGTTTGTGATGAAAATTGCACAAGTATCTATATAACAACATACTGTTATGCGGAATCCTAAGTCCCACTGCCTACTTCCGGGGCTGAATATGCATCCAGGATGTCTAACATTTGTCATGTTTGTTGCAGGAAGCATTAAATAACATTGTGAGGAAAAAGTGCCATATCCTATTATTGCACCAGTTGAGGGCTTAAAATAAAGTGATCTGTGGGCTACTTAATTTTTACATAATGACTACTTCTACATGCATTTTTATAATGCTCATCCTCAAAGTCCTAAATGCCTTTAGAAAGTCATCTAAAATAAATAATTTAGGGAAGTATTCCTTTATTCAAGAATGGCCATAAACTCCATCTGAAGATTCTAAAGCTTGTTTTAAACCTGGTGGATGTTCTGTGCAAAAAGACGTGCCTATGGCCAACATAAAAATTGCTTCCTTTACAAGGAAGCAATCCTTCTGAAATAAGAGCAATGCTTTAGAAGTGTATATAACAAACAGTTAAAATAACCTTTGAGACAAAACCCATGTAAGTGAAATTTTGTAGTTAATAAAACAATCCTCCAAGGTCTTTTTACCAACCCATCAGCACATCACAAAGCAGATAGCAGCTGGGCTCTGATCAACAGTTACACGGCCCTTCTCAGAAATGTTTTCTTTCTTGAAGCCTCACAAGTGAACTCTGAAGAAGAAACCTGAACATTCATGAATAGGATTTAGTTGATGACTTGAATGGTCAAGGAGTCAACCATGCTAACAGTGAACACACTCCAGTGCCTGGGGTTGGACCCGATGGGGTTCCATTCCTGGAAGGGGGATAAAGTCAGAAAAGCACCCTGGCCCTGAGATCCCAGAGGGTTGTTAAAACTCAATCTTTAGGAGGAAAAACTGGCCTGGATAAAGCTCCAGAGGCTGGAGGTGCAGCAGGATCCAGGACTTTATCTTCTGGAGGAAAATAAAGGTAGATCTTAATAAGAAACAAAATTTCTGGGGTGTCCTTGCGGTTTAAGATCCCAGGAATCCCTGGGAAACCAAAGGACTGGTGGCTTCTCTTTTCTATCACAATCCTAAGGAGTTAGTTTAGATATGATAATTATTGCCTTTTGTTCCTGTTAAGCATATGTGACCACTTCTCTTGCTCACTTAAGAGTTTTACTGCTCTATCTATCTGGAACTATTGAAACAGGTCTTAATTTACAATCTTGCAAGAGCAACTGGTAGAAAATTAATAGCAACAACAAAAACTAACTTTAATTAGCAACAGCAACCCAAACTAACTTTAGATTAGTCTGGCACAAACAACCAGTAGAAAATTAACAGCAGCAACAGACGTTAAACGTTAACAGCAACAAGAGAAACTGACTTAATTTAGGGATTAGTACATACAGCTCGCAAACCTACATCCCTTCTCTTTGCCTCCATGTTCCGGACTCTTGCCGGGAACAGCAGAGGATGAGGAAATTTCCCTATCAGTCTAGGCAGAGGACTATTCCACAGTCAGATCACTGCAGTTATTAAACCCCAGGTATTTGCTCTTTGCCATTTGACCTAGAACAGTTCCTTGCACACAGCAGGCATTCATTACATATATTAAATTAAAGCCTGAATAGTTGAGACAGATAAGTATGTACTTAGCACCTGTGGTGTAGCCACTGTGCTGGGTTCTGTGTACAAGGTTCTTGCCCTCAGGAATTTTACCCTCTTTCCTGACTTAGCGTCTTGTCTGTGTCACAAAACAGACAGGAGCAGAAAAAATACTCAAAAGGATGACTCATTAACCACAAGCAGAATTCACTTAGACTTTGCAAGGAGGAAGCAAACTCGGATTAGTCTCTTGCCGTCTCCTCCTACTGTCCTTCCCTCTTGCATTTGCTTTTCTTTTCCATCCCAGAGAATCATCCCCAGTCTCCTCCAAGACCTCTTAGACCAGTTATTTCTCTGAAGTATGCTCTTAAAGTTGTTTCTCATATTTCTTGCGCTATGCATGTGGGAGATTTGCACACTTCATTGGTACATTAAACACTTAAGGGATAAGAATAAGTAAGCATGATGTCCAATTTCCTTTCCAACCAGATAATTTATATAGAGCAAACAACCTGTTTGCCCTCCATCTGGGGCTTGAGCTGGTCATGTTCTGGTAGTTAAACATTCCAGCCTTTAAAGTACCAACTGCTGCCTAATTAAAACATCATTTCTACAAAAGTAATGTGGGGTTTTTTGATTGCACCTATTATATGAGAATAAATACTCCTGAACCATATCAAGTAGCCTCAAAAAGAACCTTGTAAGGTCAGGTCACCACAATCCAAGTATAGAAACAAGCAATATTTTGCTAGTAGTTATAGACAGATAAATATATTTGGTTGGAAAGAATCACTAAACTTTTATTATTGGGGAAAGAAGTCAGATTTAAAAAATCTGCCAAAATTAAACATCACAAAGTTGTCAAATGGGAGAAGACGGTAGGATCCTGAGTTAGTACTGTGTAAGAACACACTGTTAAGTATTTTAGATTTCTTTAAAACTGCACTCATGATTATAAAATAGTTTAATAAAATTACTATATTGTGATTAAAATCTCTGGCTTGCCTATCTTGATTTTTATTTTAATTTCAAATATTTCTATTTCTTGGCCCAAGAACTTCTAATTATTTGACTTTTTCTCATATTCTCTTAGATGGTTAGAGCATGATTTTGTTCAAAGTCTCTCAGACACATCACGTTGGGAAAAAAATAGACATAAAAATAGAAATACATCACACTTCCTGGGGATTTCAACTTGGCCACAATAAAATTGTTTTTCTCCGCCCCACTGATTGTTTCCAAAGGCATATAGAAAATGTGATTTCATTTGCTTATTTAACTTAAAGATCTATATCATTTAATCAAGGGCTTGAAAAGCAGTGAGGTTGAAGTACAAATAGGTCCAAATGAGGATTAGAGAAAATCTGGAGAACAAAACACACAGTTAGGACTAAGAGGTGTATGGGAAGGGATATTTTGGAATGATAGTATGTGACCTACATATTTCTCAACTACCATTTAGTTGAGATTTTGGTTCTGACCTTCCTGATGACTAAAGCCAAAAGGGAAACAAGCAGTCACATGATTCACAATTGTCTCCTAGGAAAATGCGTGCCATTTCTTTAAAAGAGACAAAAACTTTTCTTAGGTAAGGGGAATAAAAGTGTGCCATGTCTTCAGGTAAAATCCATTACACCATTCCTTTGGTTTTAGCAATAATGGGCACCTCAGGGCTTTCTCTGTTAGAGTGTTCCAGTGTAAGGCAGGCACATACGCCAGTAGGAAAACGATTTTAAAAATGAAGTAAGTAAGAATCCTAGATATGAGGTAACATCTTTGAAATCGATAGATCAACTCTTGGGAAATCAGAACCTCTCAAGTCTCCATCCCAGCAGATGTAATGTGGAGCAGGCCCATCCTACTGTCAGGAAAATTAGCCAGTCTTTCATTTTTCTTTCCTTCGTCCTTTATTGAGATAAAATTGATGTATACTATTATTATAAAATTTTATCCTTTATTGAGATAAAATTGATGTATATTATTATTATAAAATATCTACCACCATAGCATCAGTGAACATCTCCATCAAATCACATAATTATCATTTCTTTTTTTTTTTTTTGTGGTGAGAATATTTAAGATCTACTCTCTTCATAACTTTCAAGTATGTAATGCAGGTTTATTAACTGTAGTCACCATGCTGTACATTAGATCTGTAGAACTTAT
This sequence comes from Camelus dromedarius, assembly GCF_036321535.1. Lineage (NCBI taxonomy): Eukaryota > Metazoa > Chordata > Mammalia > Artiodactyla > Camelidae > Camelus > Camelus dromedarius. The sequence goes on from NC_087461.1 coordinate 8,916,506, forward strand.
TTGTCTTATAATTGGAAGTTTATATCCCTTGAACCAGTAACTTCCCATTTCACCCACCCTCAGCTCCTAGTAACCATCATTCTGCTCTGTGTCTCAGTTTGGCTTTTTTTAGATTTCACATGTAAGTAATATACAGTATTTGTCTTTCCCTGTCTGACTTATTTCACTTAGTGTATTGCCCTTCAGGTCCATTCATGTTGTTGCAAATAGTAGGATTTTTTTTTCCTTTTTTTCTCATGGCTAAATAGCATTCCATTATATATGTAATCACATCTTATTTATCCATTCATTTATTGATGGACACTTAGGTTGTTTCCATGTCTTGGCTATTGTGAATAATGCTACAATGAACATAGGAGTGCACATGTCTCTTCAATATTCTGTTCTCATTTCCTTCATGTTTGTACTCAGAAGTGGAATAGCTGGTAGTTCTATTTTTGATTTTTTGAGGAACCTTCATGCTGTTTTCCACAGTGGCCGCACCAATATACATTCATTTCCACGAGAAATGCGCAGGGTTCCCTTTTCTCCACATCGTCACCAATCCTTGGTTTCTCTTGCCTTTTTGACCATAGCCATTTTAACAGCTATGGAGCAAAATAAGGCAGGGAAAAAGGGACTGAAGTGTGTGTGTGTTTTAAATGTAGGTTTTATTACTCAGATATAGTGAGGCCAACAGATGAGAAGACAAGTATCATTGAAAAGACAGTTTGTTATATTATCAAACAAAGGACAAAGGGAAAACGTGAGTAAGAGCATTTACTGTGGTTTCCAGGGGAAGGAAAGGGTAAGGCAGGGTGGCAGGCTTCGAGTTGGCTGACTTGAAACCTCTCCCCAGGAAACAGGGTACAGGGGCTCTCCCTGGTTATCTGGTATGTGGCCCTGGGATGATTAAGGAAAGTGGTTAGGGGCCCTGAGTGTGAGAGCCCTATAGAGGAAATGGTGAAGGGTATGAGCTCTGGACAGGCTGGTTTGTGTATGGAAGATATGCTCACAGGCCAGTGGTTTACCACCCCTAGGAATGGGCTAATCCTGAGAGGGGACGTCTTCCAGAGTCAGCAAGGCTTCACGTGTCAAAGCATTGAAAATGAAGAAAATAAAAGAGATGCTAACACAGCATGTATGTGAGTATTGCTGCTCTTTTTATTTAAAAGGGTGGTCGGAGAAGGTTTCACTCATGAAATGACATTTGAGCCAAGACTAGAAGGAAATCAGAGAATGAGCCATGTAGATATCTGGGCTCCAGGCAGACAGAACAGTACCTGCAAATGTCCTGAGGCAGAGTCATGCTTGATGTATTAAGGGAACAACAGAGAGACCTGTGTGTCTGAAGCAGAATCAGTGAATAGAAAAGTCAGAGATGAGCTCAGAGATCCAGGGCCAAGGGGGAAATCACATAGGCCTGCTGGGCACTGTAAGGACTTTGGCTCTTTTTCTGGGTGGAATGGGACCACTGGAGCGAGCAGAGAAGCAGCCTGATCTGGCTTACACTTTAGCAGGATCATTCTGGCTGCTGTGCTGAGAATTAACTACAGTGGGGAAAGGTGGCAGCAGCGGGGCTGAGCTAAGAGGCTGTTGCAACAATCCAGGCATGAGATATGGTGGCTTGGGCCCAACTGGTGCCATTGAAGTTTGTGAAGATTGGTCAGATTCTGCGTCTGTTTTGAAGGTAGAGCCAACGTGATTTTCTGAAGATGAGATGAAATGGGAGAAGTCAGAGCCAGATTACAAACAGGCTGCTCTTAGCCTATTTGCACCTTTGTATGAGTAAGAAAAAGATACTCCCTCTTGGCCCTGGTTATCATAGTTTGATGGCAAATGTATGAATTGGATTTCAGTCCCTCACTTGAGCTTCTTGGCCAAGGAGATTTGGCAGCACACAAAGTGCACAGCCATGTGTGGAAGCATGTCTGTCACCTATTAGAGGATTCGATTATTTTCTTTCCTTTCCCTCTCCCCATCTCCTTAAGGAAACATTCATTCAACTCATGAATAATTGAAGTTGGTCAACTTCAAAGAGATGGTAACATAACTAGAAAATATTTACTGTAGCATGTTAACCTTCTTTCCCATGGAAATATGTTTATTAAATTTTCCTTTGATTTTCAACAACTAGAATTTTATTGTCATGGGAGCCGGAAATCTAAAGTTTTGATCCTAAATAGTGGTAACTCCACATTATCGTTTCCTTTAAGGATCTAGCTGTTTCTAGTTCCAATGAGTACTTAAAAAAAAGTTTCATCCGTTTGTGTCCTATTACCCAGAAGCCATCTTTAACCATTCCGTTATTTTCTTCAAGACATTTCCATCCTTCTTTACGATGTTCTCACTACCTCCCCATCTCCACAGTACACTGGGGAGTCAACAGGGTAGTACTGGGATGTGGAGAGAGATGCTCTTCTGGGAATAAAATTATGAAAAGGCAACCTGAAAATAGATGGGGTCGGTGATCTGTAAAACAAAACAAAACAACAACAAAATAACCATACCTAGGAAATAACTTATAAATAAAATTAGTGAGGTCATGGAATGTTAAAAAACAACCACTGGAATATAGATACACACCTAACTATATTAGCTTTCCAGAAGCATGGCCTAGGCAGAGATTTTGACCATTTTTGAATAGAAGGTGTTTCATTGGAAAATGGGTAATCAATTAACCCCAATGCTCTTCAAATTTTTTTCTTATATATTCCTTAAAAGAAGTTGGAAACCTCCTTTGTCACCTACCTCCTCTGTCACTTTAAAGTTGACACCTAAAATATTTCATCATAATTTTCAATTGCTATTGTTGCAAAAGAAGTAATTTCTAGCTGTAACAGTGTGACATTGCTCTTTAAAATGAATCCAAATTGGAAAAAAATAATAATCTGTAATACACCACTGTTCATTAAAAAAAGAGTAAGATCTTAAAAGTCAGAATTTTATGTGATTCTTTTGATCCTACAATCATATTTCTATTATGATTCCCCCATGGAAGTTTTCCCAACGTAATGTGTTCTGTGCTTGAAAGTCTTTTATTGATCTATTTACTTTAATTTTTGCAATAATAATATATACATTAATTGAAATATAACATTTAAAAAAGTTTTCTGTGACCATAATCCTCAATGTATTGAATTATTTCTCTGTATTGAATTATCATTATAATTTTAGAGTTATCTGGTTGATCAAAACATCTTAAGTGTATTCTACATTGTGATAAACAGTTATTTAACACAAAAAGCAAAAATATTATTGAAAATGCATCTCTAAAAGAGATGAATGGGGGTGGGTGTTGGGGGCCTTGATTACAGAAGCTCTTATAACAGCTATTTGGAAATGTCCTTTGCTTGTTGCTTAGGAAGTTTTATTACTTCTAAGAAGTGCATCATAGTAAGATTCTGATGAGTAAAAGAGAATCAGTTATAAGTCATAATAAATATGAAAGTTTAGGATCAAGATTGCAAGCATCTGTGTTCTCTCTATGCATAACCCAATTTGAAGAATGCTGATACAGAATAACTGCGAATTACCTGGTGATATGTCTTCCATATATCATCTCACTTATTCCTCACCAAAGTCTTTAAGACTACATCAGGATATTGGCCATAGTTCCCCCCACATTTCCAGGGAAGGGGATGCTCAAGAGACAGGACACTGAATGCTCTATCCCTGCCATGTGGAAGATAGCCTTACCCTTCTTTGCTGAGCATTGTTAAATTAAGATCATCTAATTTGTCTTCATTTTGATCACTAAGCAACTTTTTAATTATAATTTTACCACCGTATAAAGTTCCCATCAAGGAAAGAATACACTAGCAAAGAGATCTTTACTACTGTTTCCTATAGTGTGTGTAATGTAACTACTGGCATTCTGGTTTGTATGCCAGCCTCTCAAGAATTTGCATAGTGTGGGTTACTGCACAGTAACCCAGTTTCTGTGGATAAGAACTGAAGCTTTGGACCAATGGATAAGGTGACTGGCCTCAACAAGGCTGAGAGTCCCTGGATCAAAATCTCAGAGATGTTGGTAGCTACTGTGTGGAGGAATTTTACACAGACACACAAACACGCATGAAGTCATGAAGCTAATCTCATTTCTTTGTTTAGATTCATTTTCATCTAGCCTAAACTTGTCTTTGCTTCTGGTTCATAGAAAGAAAAAATAGAGTGAGTCTCGGAGTCCTACCACCTCAGCATTATAGAATCCAGACTCAAGTTAACAAGAAGAAAGAGATTAATAAAGCTTGTAGACGCCAGCATATATTTTACCAAAGTCACAAATCAAACTTGACAACTGTTTGGCAAGAGATTAGAGGAATGACCAGATGGCCATGGCAGAAGAGAATATGACCAACAAATTGATTTGCTCTGATTTATGCGTTCTCAGTTGTTTGAATATTCATTCATTCTTTCATTAATTTATGTATTCGGTTACTAATTTATTAATAAACACTTATGGGGTCAAGCAGTATTCAACATACCAGAGATATCAAGAATAAATCATGATCCCTACTTTGGGAAGCTCGCTCTCTAATGTCTAGAGAGAAGAGACAGGTATAAGTCATTACAGAAATGATGCTGACAGATCTCTCCATGAGACTGATGGTAAGCAAGGTACTGTTCTAAGAGTTTCTAAAACTCTTAGGTGCTCCAAGTGCTATTAAATACCTATGTTCTATATGTTTATAGAGGACTCAGGATGTCATATTATGGGGCCATTTGTAGTTATGATCCTGGAATTCTAATCCCACCTTTTAAAGGAAATATTTAGTGAAGAACATAAAATCAGTGTTGGTGTCCATGTTATTAATCAGCCACATACACTCACAGGGCCTGAGAGGTACGGAGTGATGTTACAGTCTTTGTAGTCGCCACTGTGGAATGGCAACATCTTTGACAGCAGAGAACCCCAGGGACAGGGCAAGGAAGAATTAGCAAACGTACATTTACGTGCATGTTTGCCTGCAGGTTTGACGGATTTGTACTTGTAGCCTTCCTTCATCTTTGGAAATTTATACATCGTGCAGGGAGTGATGATAATCATGATGACGGAGATGTGAATAACAATAAGAACAACATTTACCTGACAGATAAAACACGTGTCCTGCATTTTTCTAAATCCTTTAAATGGGCTGTTTCATTTCATCTTCACCACAGTGCAGTGGTAGTAGATACCCATCATATCCACCATCCAGACGAGGAAAAGGAGTCCCAGAGAGCCTGTGTGAGATTATGGCTCTGGTGCCTGCTGCTAAATTCTCAAGGACAAGGCCTTCCCAGTGGAGCAGTGATAACTGCCGTTTTCCTTTCTATCACCTGGAACTTTGGAGAGCAGTCACCTTTCCAATTGCTGTCTGTTTTTCCTTTGGGGGGCTGCTCTGGGAGAGGTGCAGGAGAGTTGAGGAGCTGCCATCAGAGGTAAAGATAGCACATTCCAGTCTCTACCCTCATCACCTAAGAACCACATACATCCTCCTTCACGCCTCATCTCCCCTCAAAAACTGGCCCCTTCACCAGCAAATGAGTCGCAGGTTTGGCCTAGTATCAATCTTCATTGACCCAGGACCATATTTGAGAGTGTGTTTGCAGACTACCTAGCGTGTATGCTTAAAAACAAAATCAAAACCATGAAAAGAATCAGTGAGCTTTTTGATCATTCTGAGATAGTAGTAAAAACTGAAATTGTGTCTGCTGGATGGAATAAAGATTTAAAGATTACCTTTTTGCCTCTATTTCACTTTATACATTTTAAGATACACATTCTCAGTACCATTCTTATTTAACTTCAAATACTCAATGCCTCTTTTTAACTCTAAACATTTTAAAATTTGCTCTGGCGTATCTTAAAATTAGACCTTTTCAGTTGTCTCATTCAAATTCTCTACAGTTACTGTCTTGCCCTACAAAATTTCCCAAGTACCATATCCTATATTTGAGTCAATTTGTTGGTGACAGTAAAAACTACAGTCAGCCTCAGTAGAACCTCTTTAAATACCCAAAGTACTGGGAAGTTTTAGACTTATGGATTCACAGACAGAGCATGGGGGATCTTTGAAATCATCTCATTTCACCTTATAGTTAGAAAATTGGATGCACCGAGAAGCTGCACGAATCCCCATTGAAGCCAGGACAGTCCGTGTGGCGAAGCCAGGTGGAATCCTGTTCTCTTGCCTTTAGTTGAGAGCTTCCCCTACCATGCCAAGAAACACAAGATCTTTTTCTATTTTCAGTTAATTAAAAAACAAAAGTGTTTTTTCAGTGAGATATACTACAATATATTTAAGGTTGCAGGTCAGTATTTAAAGCAATTTCATGCAAATACAGGAACTGAATAGATAGACACATAACGTTTCAGAGTGTATGTTCTGAGTAAGCAAATTCTTTTTCTGCAGCTTTGAAATTTCTGTCTGCTGCATCTCAAAATATTTCCCTGAAGCTATTTCCATTTTTTAAAATAGTCTCCACTCTATCTTAGTTTATTACTTGTGTCATTTTCCTCTGACTTAGTTTATTTTTCTCAAACTGATTCCACATGTTACTTTCAATCACAGCATCTCAAGACTTCGGATGAATGGCCCTGAAGCATTTCCCTTGTTTGGCATTCTGCAAGGATTTCGGTCTGACTGTACAGAGGCCACAGAGCTGAGATGCTGGAATACTTTATCTTAGTTTTTGCCTGTCCTTCCTGAAACCAGTTGGGATTTAAAAACAAACAAAAACTTATTTTATTCATTGTCCATAAATGTAGATAGACTTTTACAAACTCATCTTGAAGTCAGGTTAATCAAATGGGCAGAAATCCACCTGGAGTTTCCTCTTTCAAACATTCTAGTAAGTTGTCTAACCTTATCACAGCTGGAATTTTGCTCTACCATGAAGAGAAAGGGACTTTGGGAGATGAATATAAAAACTATCAAACATCTCTGATGTATGTGAGCAAAGAGCTAATTACTGCTTTAATCAGCTTATGATACAGTTGACTTGGATATCATAACATTTTTTTCAGAGTCAGATTTAGTGGCCATGGCCAATAGGAGCAAAGACTTGAGTAACATCTGTTGATAAAATGTATTGGTAACACCTGTTCTCCTTGCTGCTCTTAAAGGTCTATATTCTGCCTATTTTTAACACAATCATATTTAACATTATGATTAATTTTGAAATTGCTGCAAATTATTTTAGAAGTTAGTGGTATATAAAAATCTAAGAACATGAAATTAGAGACATGTCAGCAGTTAAATATGAAAAAACAAATTTGTGAACCAGTTGGCTCTCTGTCTGGCTAGACACTGAGTTTTCCTTCTAATAAACATCCAATGCTCTTATTACATTTTAAAAATTATTGGCTCTTCTAATTTAGTAGAGAAAACCAGTAACTGGAGTTATTTTATTCTGGAGCCTTTTGCTAAGGCAGTTTAATTATCTAAACTGAAGCTTTAAAGACTGTTTTCTTAAGCTTTGACCTGAGAGAGCTTGGCCTTTGTTAAGCTCTGATGTCCGAGATCTCACGAGTTTTCAGAGTATCTGGATATTTTTTAATGTAACACACAATATGAGCTGAATTTCTGTTTAAAAAAAAACTATGAACATCAGTTTTTTCCTATTAATAAATTACAACTTCAAACTTAATATTAGGTTATTTCAAGTTTTATGTTTCAATTCATTTATTTTTAATTATTCATTCAGTAACTCATTTGGTAGCTAAGTTCCTTTCCTAAAATTAAGTTAAAATTTAATTATTATAAATTTACAAATCCCCTTGGGTCACTTTGTTCTTTTAATCAATTATAATGAATGAAAATAACAGTACTTACTCTTTGGAATGCTGTGCTGTCATCCATCCATGGCAAGCAGTAGTGTACCTTGGTGGCGAAGGGGGGTACATTTTTTTTCTTTTTCTCTTCTTTTTTTAACTTTTTAAATTGAGTTATAGTCATTTTACAATGTTGTGTCAAATTCCAGTGTAGAGCACAATTTTTCAGTTATACATGACCATACATACATTCATTGTCACATTCTGTTTCCCTGTGAGCCACCACAAGATCCTGGATATATTTCCCTGTGCTATACAGTATCATCTTGTTTATCTATTCTACATTTTGAAATCCCAGTCTGTCCCTTCCCACCCTCCACCCCCTTGGCAACCACAAGTTTGTATTCTATGTCTATGAGTCTGTTTCTGTTTTGTATGTATGTATGTATTTATTTATTTAGATTCCACATATGAGTGATCTCATATGGTATTTTTCTTTCTCCTTCTGGTTTACTTCACTTAGAATGACATTCTCCAGGGATGTTCATGTTGCTACAAATGGCGTTATGTTGTCATCTTTTATGGCTGAATAGTATTCCATTGTATAAATATACCACATCTTTTTTTTTTTCCCCACATCTTCTTTATCTAGTCATCTGTTGATGGACATTTAGGCTGTTTCCATGTTTTGGCTATTGTAAATAATGCTGCTATGAACATTGGATGCAGGGGTCTTTTTGAAGTAGGGTTCCATTTTTTTTCTTTTTCTTTTTTTCTTTTTCTTTTTCTTTTTCATCTTTTTTAGTGTCTTTTGGGAATATTAAATATTGGCCTAGACTTTTAAGTTTGAAAATAGAAAAGTTAATTTCTACTAAAGTTTTTTTTTTTTTTAAATTCTACCGAAATCACAAGTTAGAGTAGTTAAAATGCATACTTGTACCTGCACACACATTGACAGGAATTATGCCTGAAAAGAAAAGAGCCTTCATTTCCCAGCAAACAGGAAGATGCAAAGTACACACAGAAACTTGAAAGAAAAATGAGAGAAAGAAAGAAAGAAAGACAGACAGACAGAAAGAAAGAAAGAAAAGAAAGAAAGAAAGAAAGAAAGAAAGAAAGAAAGAAAGAAAAGAAAAGAAAAGAAAAGAAAAGAAAGAAAGAAAACGCCAAATGGGATTACTTGAGTAATCATTTTTTGTTCTTTCTTTTCGCAATTCTTCTTGTTTTGTGGAATATTAAATAATAATTGTATGGTCTAATTTATTTCTCTCATTCCTTACCTTTCTTTCCTATTTTAAGTCTGAAAAGAAGAGGCAGGTAAAAATATGTAAGGATCTGAATTTCACTCCATTACTACTCCATATATAATGGCTGTATTCTGTATCAAGAGATCTGTTGATTCACCCAGCATTACATAATGGTTTCTGTATTCCCAAGGTCTTTATTAATTTCCCCCCTTGGAAAGACTTGCTTACAGCAAAATCTTTCTTTTTATTGGTGTTTTTGTGGTTCATCTTTACTTTCATCCCACCTACATCATTATATTAGAAGTGAGTTTCTTGTAGACATCATATATTTGTGGCATTTAAAAAATCCACTCTGCCAATTTCTGTCCTTTAACTGGCATGTTTAGAACACTTATACTTAAGTGTTTTTTTTTTTTATCTTCTTCATGTACATTGAGAACCACATTGGAAAAATAGTATAATCTTGCTTTCAAACATCTAACATAATATTAAAAACTCAAGAGAAGATAAATAAAGTATTTTATTTGTCCATATATTTATCTGTCATGTTGGTCTCTCTTGGTTCTGATGTTCTGTCTTCTTCTGTTGTCAATCCCTCTCTGTTGGAAGAACTTTCAACAGCTCTTTTAAGACAGGTCAATAAGTTATTTTTTGCATAGCAAGGACCCTGGAAAGTCTGCCTTCTTGTCTATATCTTACAGAATTTTCCACTGCTGGGTTTATTAATTTAATTCAGGGTTTTAGGTGTGATGAGGGGGACGTGTGCTTACTCTATGCTTCCAGAACTGGAAAGCCCCCCTACCTCTCACATCCTGAGTAGCACAGAGCGCATCTGACTTGTAAATGCTCTGTGGGTGAGCATGTAGTGAGCTGCATCAAAGTAGATAAAATGCTGAGGGGGGAAATGATGTGGAGGAAGTCTTCCCTTTGTTTTCTTCTCAACATATTTACGGAAGGATGAGAAATTGAAGTTGGGAAAATACTCAGGGAAATCACGCAACAGGAACAGCTAACAATTATTTACAGGCACTGTGCTAAGTTCTTGTAATATTATTGTAATTATTATAAACTTGTAATATTATTTCCATTTAACAGACTTGGAAACTGAGGCTCAGAGACAAGTCTCACAGAACTACATAGTGGTAGAGCTGCAATAAACTCAGACTTCCCTTCAAAGTTCAGTGTATTGGAAATAAATATGTGAAGTACCTGGCGAACCTTTAATGCTCAAACAGGAGTTATGGTCATGATTATGATTTTTTTTGTAAAGACTCATTGATCTGAGTTATTCCTGATTCTCCAGCAGTGAAACTCAAGAGCAGAACACAGGGAAATTTTTTAGCAACAGTGGTTAAATAGAGCTTTTCAGTTGTTGAAAAACAGGGATATTTAGCAATAATAAACGTATTGCCAGAAGAGTCTGAAGACCTTTCTTCTTTATAAAGGGCTCTCTTGCAGGAGTGGCTGTTCACAGATTTTCATCATTGAAGTTAGAAGGCTGGTATTTAAAGAGTCTCAACTCCTCTTTAAAAATGGTGGAGTTGGTTCACTCAGGGCTTGACTTAATTCTGACTCCTGCTTTGTGTTACTCAGACTGGCACAGAGCTTTAGTTTCCAGCCATGCTGTTAGAGTGAGAATGCTTTCACGGAGCCTGAGCATCGCTCTGAATGCGGCCACGGAAGCAGCATGGAACGGGGGTTCACATCCTACTGTAACAAAATTAAGGGATGTTTTATGTCCTTGGTGGGCTGCAGTTTACTCTAAGCTCTCCCAGGCCTTCTTATAAACTAAGGTGTATTTACATGATACTTTAGAGCCACCCTGAGGTTGATGACCAAAACTATTACAGAAACTTAAATCAGGTTTCATCCTCATCAAATTCTATGACTCTCCTTTGCCTTTGGATTTAAATTCTCCCAGGTGGTTTTGCAGTTCTTTAAAATGTCTGACTCAGTTAAGCCCCAGTCCTTCTAGCAATGAGAAGCAAATGCAATTTCTAGCCGTTAAATACACATGTCCAGTCTGGATTTCAATAACTGTCCTTTTAAGTTCAGGCTGTTTGTGTTTTCTCACATCAGTAAGAAAGGGATTCAGACAATTTGGATCTCTTAGAGACCTTTAATTCTCCAAAGTCCCTGATCTGTGTCAACAGCTGAGTAAACTTTGTGATGGGTATTTAAAACCTACTCATCTGAGTGCATTACAATAAAATAAATTAAATGCCTATATTCTGCTTCAGCTTCCTCTGAATGGCTCATAAACTAGAGTACTGGGTAACAAAGAAAACACACATAGTTTTCCCCTTGGATTAAAGCAGTGAACCTGATTTGCAAAGTTCACAGCACATACTCTCCTGGTGAATGATGCAAGTTGGGCACACCATATTTCTCCTTGGGCTTGAATGGACTAGTGAATTATTTCCCCCCTTTCTTTGCAGGTGCCCCATCGCTGCAGTCAGCCCTTTGGATTTCAGTCTATGAACTGAGTTCTCACACTCCATTCCAGCCATTGGGTTAATTTGTGTATCTAAGCTACCTAGATTCTATCTTCTTGACAGAAATGTTAAGCAGGTCAAACCCTGAGTTTAGATGTGCTACACGAGGCAATGACACTTTCATCCATTCCTTCATTTTATAAGAGAGGAGATTAAGCTGTGAGAGATCAAGAGAGCTTTGCTGTAAGACTTACAGCTGGTTCATGGTGGAACCAGGAAGTCCCACCCTTGTCTCTGAGAATTGAATGTAATTAACCTCCTTTGCAGTAGTTGGAAAAAAGCTTTGCAAGGGAGGCGGAGCTTCCAATAAGCCTAGGTAATGAGAAGCACATGAGTAAGGAGGGTTTCGCATCCCCAGTCTCTGTAGTAAGAGAATCTGTAAAAGGCAGTCCATGAAAATGAGAAACATAGATGGGCCTGGAAGGCCATGAGCACACTGGCATTTTCTAACATCAGGTATATTAAACACAAGCAGAGCAAACTGGTGCAACTTTTTAATTAAATAAAATTTGGGGCTAATACATGTTTAAGAACAACAACAAAAAAAATAGAGGCTTGCCTTGGCCTGAGATTGGAAGGGTTGAAAATCGGGGGGAAGACCGTATTAAAGAAAAGTAACAAATCAAGGCAGGCATAGATGTTCTTACTCTAGTATGCCACTCCTGGAGGGTAAGTGCAGAGTCGATGGATCATCATAAGCCTTTCTTACCTCAGACAGCAAATACAGCGTTCTTAAAGGGCATATGTAAGGATAACTTCTTTTTCAGTGGCAGGTAATAGACTGCTAAGCATTTCTACATCATTAAGAAGTTATTGCATCCTGTATGGGGTACAGATGGCGTTCCAGGACATACATAGCATCATTAACTCAAATATGAATATGCATTACTGTATCTGAGAGTCCTTGGAGTTCTTCTCACAGGGGAAGACCAGGGCAGCTACTGGACACATGTGATGTTTTAGTACACACTGTGCGAAGTGCAGGGTCAATCATGTAAACTTAGTGCATTTGTAAATATGAGGTTATTTACTGTATTTCATTGTTGCTGTAAATTATAGAGAACTGTAAATAGAGGGTCTTACTCTATAAATGGCTTCTGATTATTCCTAATAATGTGTGTGTTGTTTGAAAATGCCCTTTCAATCAATGCACTAGGTAGGATTCTTATGCAAAAAAGTGGAAATAAAAATCCACATTATGGACACTTGAGCTTTAACTGCTGTTGCATGTGCATTTACAGTGTGGACCTCATTTTCTTTTGCACAAAAGCCTTATTTTGAAAAGGACAGTATTTTGCATTTTGCACTTGCAAAAGGAACACAGCTTGCTGGTGGAGAATGTTCTTAACTGCCAGCCTCATTGGGAGCCTGCTGTAAAATCATCTGCAGCTTGGAAGAATGGGAGACAGCTAATAACAGCGACTATAATTAATAGTTAATTGTTTCAAGGAAAGCAATTAACAAATGAGCTGATAGTTAATCTACCCAATTAAAAAACAAGGAGCAAAAAGAATTCAGAAAGAGGAAGCAACGTCTGTTGTATCCACGGTTGTTTCTTGTGGAGATGGTCGGTTTTACACATTTTCTTTTGAAATGTACCTGCAGCTGATGGTGGTGATTTTGCCCCCTAAGACCTGGTTTATTTTACCTTTCTTTTCTGCCTTTTGTTACTTAAACTTGCACTTTAATTATTGTGTGTTCAGACTCCATCCGGTACCCCCTTCTAGACACCATATTTTAATACTGACATTAACAAACCGCCGGGTGGTGAGGTTCATGATTATAAAAAGCAGCAGTGTTTAGTCTGGGGAAGAAAGATTAGGCAAAGACATCCTAAAGTAGCTTCTGGTATTTGAAAGGCTGTGTTTTGAAAGGCAGGGATTTATTGTATTGCTTAATTCCAAAAAGTTGATTTAGGACCAACAGACCAAAAGAAAATCAATTGCCACTTTTATCCACCGCAAACACGTACCCAGATAATTTTATACCAGCAACATCCTCCCATAGCAACACATAAGCTGATGGTTGCTACCACTTTACCACTTTTAGAGGCTGTCTGAGTTCGTTGGGCTGCTGTAACAAAAATACTGTAAATTAATTGGCTCAAACAACAAACATTCATTTCTCACAGTTCTAGAGGCCAAGATCAAAGCACTGGCAGATTCAGTGTCTGATGAGGACCTACTCCCTGGTTCATAGATGTCTGGTGAGGACCCACTCCTTGGCTCATAGATGACCATCTTTGGTGGAAAGAGAGCTAACTAGCTCTCTGGCCTCCTCTTATAGGGGCATGAATCCCATTCATGAAGGCTTCACCCTGAGGACTTAATTACCCCTCAAAGGCCCCATTTCCGGATACCATCACAGTGGGAGGAGGGTTTTGACATTTGAATTTTGGGGAACGCAAACATTCAGTCCACAACAGGAAGAACAAGAATGTCCTGTTCTTCTTGCCCTTTGCTGATCACCAGCACAGGCCCAGCACCCACAGTTGCTCATGATCGTGCCTGTATCTTGGTTTCATTACACGTGGTGTTTACACTTGTTAATGGTACTTGTTAAGTCCCCATAGACATTCGAGGTTTGTCTCCTGACCTCTGAGGTCTTTTCCCACCCATCATTGGGATACTTAGTGGTTCAAAATGACTGGTTATATTTTCTTAATTTTTATTTTTTTAAGTGAGCATTTTACATAATTAACTTCAATCTATATGATTTTTAAAAGTACTTTTCAGTTTTTTGATTTAAAAAGCATAATTTGTGGCATAGCCTTTTACAAAATCATCTTAATTTTTATGAGCTAACGTTGAGAAAACAATTTCACATGTGGTAAGAGACAGCCAATCAAGCATGGAGAAGTACTATGTAGATGTTTCAGAGGGGCAGTTTCACTCTGTTGACCATTCTTTTCATAACTAAACACTGAGAACCTTCCTCCTCTGGATGGCCGTGACATTGACCCAGGGATTTGTCCAAGAAGACAAGATTCTGAGATGGTTAATTGACTTAAGCCATGCATCATATGTAACTGGACAAAAACAAAACATGGCGTGTTAGTTTTAGCTTCAGTTTTTTCCCCTCTGAAGTCTCCATTCTGCTTATTAATTTCCTCTTTAAGGCTCTGGCTCTAGCTTATTGGGATCAGTGGTGCTAGACGGGGCTGCTGTGTGACAGGTGAGGTCGGTGCTCTATACAGAGGTGCTGGCCAAGGAAGGTGAGGGTTGAAACCCAGCTTGCATTCCACACCCCAAGCCCAGTGCCTCGGGGCCAGTTGGACAGCTGTGCCTACGTGCCCAGCGCAGGGCACATGATGCACATGAAGGTGCTCTCCAGGCCAGCAGTGGACCTTGAGCTAGGTTTGTGCCTCTGCTTACGCACTGTGAATTGAGAGACAGTTTGCCAGAGTGATTAAAAGCTTATCATAACTTATCCTTTATGGGACTGTTCCTTGAGGGTAGAATTATTTGTAAGCGTTGGAGTGGAGGGTAATTAGACACAAGTCAATGGTAACTGTTTACTTGATGCTTTTTCAAGCCCTGGTGCTGGGAATCAGTAGGTAAACCCTGTTGCTCGTGGGAAGGCTTCCTTCTCTTCTTTATTCAGGTTGACTTGAAAGTACTTACCTTGAACTGGTCCTACTGCTTCTACTTTATGGCTTAATTGGGTGAGACGGGCCTTAGGAAGAGGAAATAAACCACTGACACTTCAGAGAGCAGATCTGAGACTTAGTGGTTTGAATGGCAAAATATAACTCAGCGATTTGAAAACTGCAGCATGCTTTTAAAACTCATAAAATTGGTCCAAAGTGCCAAAAATTCCCATTTTGGACTAGCTTCAAGGCAACGAAAGCTCAGACACTGACTCATCGAACTGTTTCCTTATTAGCAGATGTGGTACCAAACGTATTCTGAGGGTTGAAAAACATGACTGAGCTGGTGTTCAAACCCTCTGAGCCTCTTAACTACAAAGCTCTCTTAACCTGTTAATTTTGAGGCTTTGGGGATTTCAGAGGAAACCTGATCACTCTGTATACATACTAGTTTTTGTTATTGTTGTTTATTAAGTTATCCAAATGCTATTTGGCCAAGGATGCTTATGTTTGAGGGATCTTTTGAGTCATTTTAAGAACTGTTCAGAGCTCTGTTTCTTTAGACCAGGAAGTCGTCGCGATTGCCAGCATTAAGCAGAAAGTATGTAATTGAGTTCTAGCTTTATTTAGAAAGAATGAGGTTTCATGTATTTGTGAACAGATTTATTTCACTGACAATCTGCTCCAAATATCACGTAACAGTTGAAATTTCTCTTAGATGTACTGTCAGAAAAGTCTCGCCTAATTAAAACAATGACCATCCAAATCATTTTAACAAAATATAAATATGTTTATATTCAACACAATAGAAGAAAACAATTGATGGAAGAGTTCCATAAGAATAAGTCAGTCCAAGGATTAATACCATCTTGGTGTTGGTATGTACTTCTGAGGCCTTGGTATTCTTGTACGTATGTATTAAATGGAATAATTTTTACTTGATGTAGGCAGAAAAAAATGTTTTACCCAAGTGTTTCACTGAGGGAAGTGAAGATAACTTTTAAAGAATTCACAGCAGTCAATAAAAGATGTGGGCAGGGGGTGGGGGGAGGGGACTGAACAAGCCTTATCTTTACTTCCACTTGGAAAGGGTGATTGAATATTTTCTAGCAAAAACCAAGACGTGAATGCTGCTGTGCTTTTGTATAAAATAAAATCGATCATGTTCAACTGATTCCCTGTTGTTAGTTACCAATATATAATTTATCCATTTCCCTCAAATGTCACATGCAGGCTAGCCATCTTGCTGGCGTTCCTGGTAAATGGAGTCCCCTGATTCCTTAGCAGGGTTATGTAACACCAGCACAAAATGTCCTTTTCCATTTATAGGTGAAAACATTGAAACAGAAGTGGAAAAAGATTTCTCAGAGTAGCAAAGTAATGAATGTGGTTCTGAATAAAACTTTTTTGAAAAAAGGCTTTTAGCCCCAGCCCTGCATCTCAGGCAGGCCGTGTGAAGCATGCGGCAGAGATCTGAAAGATGACCGAACACTTGTGTCCATATTTCTTTTCCTCTGCCGAGAAACAGATTTTGGTAAAGACATTCAACCTCTTGACAGTTCAGTTCCCACATTTATAGCATAGATATTGGTGCCTGCGAGTTCTCTTGCGATGCAGGTGAAGAGTTAGTACCAGTAAAACGTGCTGCACTTCCCGGATGGCAGGTCTAGTCTCCATTTTATTACCATCTATAGAGATACCTTAATGGCTTGTTCCATATTACAATGAAGTTATTTCTTATCTATTACCCCCACCTGCTTTTTGGGAGGTTGACAGAAAATGGATTCACAATCAGGGTGAAGTTGAAGGTCTGCAAACTGCACCTGTAGAGAATATAAGTTTGTGGGCTTGCGTCACACAGCACGGTTAACTCGCTTAACTTCCAGCTGTGACACCGGTGAGCTGTATTTAACATCAAAGCACCAGAGAAGGTCACCCAGGTCCCGCAGGAAAGTCTGTCAAACTTATTGCAGCTCGGCAGGAATCCTGCGGGAGCCTAAGGCGTGGAGAGCTATGAGCCTCTGGTCACTGGTGGTACCTTGCAGCACTCAGGCACTTCTGTTTAGGGTGGCCCTCATGTGTGGACAGTCGATAGATATAACAACAGGCTTGCAAAGCAGTAAGGAGCTTGCCAGGAGTGATGGTTTGTTCATTTCATTGTATTCAGTGACAGGAGGGCACAAGAAGCTTGCGTCTGTTTTGTTGTTGTTTTTAAGCAAATGCCACCTGCCTCACCATCCTTGAGGATACAGAGAAAATCTGAGTATTTAATCATGGAGTTTTATGCGAAATTATATTCAACTTAACTAACCTGCACTTGGCACAAACTTCCCCCCTCCTGGAGTGAGAGATCGCAACGGGGCAGCCGTTGAAATCATACACTTGATGAGTTGACTTTTCTGTTCATGAGCTGCGCATTCTGAAGTAGGCTTTCGGCAGCCACTGTGGGACGGCAGTTAGAGTTGGAGTTGCCTGCTGGTTTGCACACAGTGAAATGAGAAGGCAGGCAGCCTGCAGAGCTTTCTGGTGATTGTTTTGTGCCAGGGTTGATCAGCTAAGCAGCACGCTCACTATACCTATTCGCTGGAATTAGAGAGTTCCCACGTACGGACATTTAGTGCATCCACGTGGGTGCATTAAGCAGAACAAGTGAACCGGAATATCAGGGAGTAGAGTTGGTATTTCCCCTTATTTTTCAGTATAGGACAAATGGGAGTAAATACAGAAATTTTGCAGCATAAGAGAGCTGACACACAGTACAGTTCTCCCTGGCGGGTTAGTACTGGAGGTGAGTTTAGAGAAGCAAAATTGCCGGTTACTCACACGACAATCTCCATAGATTATGACTCCAGCTTTGTACCAGTCCCATGGAAGCAAATAAAAGCAAGAAAAATAATGATTTCTGTTATCTAGTAATGACAATGATGATCTTAGCTAAGGATCCAGGTGGATCCTTGGGGACATAAGAATCTTACATCCCCGTTTGAATGGACAGTTGTCCCCATTCTAGCTTAGTTAAATGGGAACTAGAGTTCTGCACTGAGTACAAGGTCTCAAGTGAAAGATTGATTACAGGATATAATTGCCTTTTCAACTGTATATTTAATGTGAAAAGAATAAACAGCCCACATGCAGGTTTTTATCATCTGTTGCATCATATTGTCTGAAAATCACCGAAATCAGTAGAGAAGGGATTGTCTGCTTAACAGAAGCATCCGAGGGCAGGAATCTACAGCACTGCTGCGCTGAGCCCATCACAGCTGGGACATGTATGAGGCAGTTACGGAGAAAGGGCTGATTGAATCATTCCTCAAGAATCTAAGATGGGTGGAAATGAACCAATGCAGAATTTTCTTTCCATGTTTTCCTTTGGTTGTTGTCATATTATAGGGGAGACATTAGTAATAGGGGTGGAATCTCAAATGTCAATCTTGCTTAAAGTGTGTCCCTCCCCATTCCCCATACTGCCTTTGAGAAATGTGGCCTGTGGAAGACCTTCATGTGAAATGGGAAAGCACGTGGTGTGGGGAGTTGTTCAAAGTTTACTGAAAGGAAACAGGATGAGTATTTGAACATCTGTCAGCACCAATGACAACCCTTCAGATTTTGATCACTGCATCATCTGTTAAGATAAACTTGAGAAATTTACAGGTAGCTCCAGATCCAGAAGTTTCCTCAGTTTGGATGAGTGTTGTCCCAACACTTTCCATCTCTTTCCTCCTTCTCATTTCCACTGCTCGAGTCCCAGGTGCATCGACCTTTCCTTATTCGGCTGCTCTCCAATTTACCATAAAGCTGACGTTCCTGACAAAAGTCACCCACTCATTCATTTAGTCACTCAATTTGTTTTGAGTGTCTAACACATTCCAAGTGCTCTGCTAGAATTCTGAGAATGAAAAGGATTAAAGAAAAGGTAACCCTCCCCTTGAGGATCTAGCACACAAGGCGCTAAAGTGCAGTGGAACGTGATAGGTTATGAGCCACATGCCTGGGGCACACGGTGGGCAGGTGGGCAGGACACCACCTAGAAGAGCCGGGACAGCTTCCCAGAGGAGGCTGATATTTGACTTGGCTCTCAAAGGATGAGATGACATTTTTCTGATGAAGGCAGAATAAAGGGCAATTCAGGTAAAAAGACAAAATTATAATAGCAGGGAATTAGGAAAAGGTGTAATATCTTCCTGGAATAATAAGAAGTTCAGTGGCACTAAATCTTAGGTTCACGGTAGGTGGTGAAGGACTTGAAGTCTGGGGGTAGATGTAGGCACAAGCTTCTGATGGGCATTGTACACCATTTTATAAGATTTCTAGCTTTAGGCATCAGGAAATGAATGAGTACCTTGATGTAATTAAGGCTTTTACAGAAAGAGCTTTTGATTTTGCAAAAAAAAAAAAAATAAATAAAAAAATAAAAAAACAGATAAGTAAGCAGAAGAAAATAAAGAGCATTTATATCACATTGATGGCGTAGGGACTTCTGGGAGCCCATCCTATGGAGATGTACTTCAGAGCTCCAGGTCACCCTGGGGTGGGGCTTGGTTCAGATGAACTTGCTGCGACAGGGAGAGAGAAGAGGAGCCTGGCTTTGGTGGGTTTTATTGTAGAGAGGACCCGTGTCCTTGCTTCTACCCTAAAGGGAGCCATCTCTGGTGGTCAGAGGGGAGATAAAGGCTTCTTATCCTTTAATAATGGACCTAATTCTCTAGAGGGTGTCTGTTTTCTACCACAGAACTCGAGCAGGGCTACAGCCCTTGATGAACCCCCAACTGTCTGATTTCTTGCCTGGAGTGATTCTAGAAATGCCTTCTGTACATGGAATTATGTGGTTCTCTTTCAGCAACGTGAAGGGTTAAATAGACTGTCAAGGGAACTCATATCACTTTGTGGAAATTTGTTCTCACCTTTTAACAACTAACAAATTATTTTAGCAGTAATCTTTTAAAAATCATGTTCTAAAGTTCCCTTGAATCTATTTCCTTCTGACTTTGAAGCTGTTTGTACACAAACATAGACTTGAGATCAGCTTTTCTTCTCTTGGGCAGAATCAGAGTGTAAGCAAGGGCTGGCACAAAGCTGTGGGTCAGGAAGAAAAAAGAAAAGACAAACCTGCTTTTTCATCCAGGCTCTCTGAAATATAGCCCCTGACACCGGACACTGCAAGCTGGTTACATATCCTGAGAAAAGGGAAGAGAGAATAGTTTTCATTGTGATTTTGTGTTAGTGTTCTCCAGACTCATTTCATTCTCTAGGCTATTCATATTTAGGGGATGAAAATCACTTTATAGCTAAAACTGCTATAGCAACTGCTATTCTGAAATTTCTGTAGCACTCAGTTTTCTTGGGCGGTTGATCTGCTTCGAGAATCCAGAAGGAAAGTCTCTCTAGTGTCCTTGGGGAATAGGTCCTTCAGACATCAGTTCACGCTCTTGAAAGCACATTCTCATTCTTCCTTTTATTTCCCCGGGATTTCATTTCCCAGCACATTTTTTTTTCTTTGTTTTTCAGTACATTTTAAGTTCCCCAGATTCCCCCAATACCATTTAAATGTGAGGTATACTCCTTCTAGGCCCGGATTCTCAAATTTCATTTTGGGAGATTATTTCATTAAGAGGCTGACCGAAATCAGTTTTTAAAAGAGGGATGATATATCTCAGTTGGAAATGGAACTTCTGGAGCAAACATTTATTGGTTTAAAGGAGGAAAGTACCTTCCTTAAAAAAAAAAAGAAAGAATGGGATTTTTTTTTTTTCCACTTGAGCTCTCTGCAAACCACTAATAAGGTCTTTAGTGCTGTGATCTTAGCATAATTCATGGTTGTCAAGAGGAATATTTGCCGACTTAGAGGATATGTTGACTCTTATCAATGAAATGCAATGAGGCTGGTATTTGTACTCAGATTTTTTTTTTATTAATTTCAAGCACACTGGACTTGTGCCAAATACATAGTAAGACTGAAAGAAAAAACATAGCCAGTCCATGATAAGCAGAGGTGGACATTGATTTTGTAAAATGTGTCAGCTACATTTGGGAAGATGGCTAAACAAGCGAAAACAGAAGGATTTTAGAAAGAAAAGAACAGGTGGTCCAGGTGTTGAAAGATGAGCTTGGTAGCAGCAAGTGTCATCAGGAGCCCGTGGGAAGGAAGGCTTGTCTGGCTGTTCAGATGACCTTGTTTGTTGGCCGAGCATGTAATGCAGTGCAGGGAAAGGGGTCTCATGAACCCATTCCCTCTTGTGAGATGACCCTGGGCTCTTCAAAAGCCATGAGGATGAGCCCGCTGGCACCCTCCTCTCCTTTCCAGCATCCACCATGGGACTCTTCCCTTCCACTCTCATCTCTGAATGTCATGAGCAGTCCCTGGTTTGCCCAGGGCACCAGGCTGTGAGCTGGGCTGGTTTGAATGCCTGTCCTTAAGCTTCAGCCAAACAGCTGTTTTACAGATGCACATCATTCGACAATTCACAGTTAATATATTATTCAAAAGGTGCACATAAATCGTTTAAAAATGTAGATTAAATGTTCGATCCAGTGGGATCGATCACTTATTAAAGGAACCCTACAGCAAATCTTTTTTGAAAGAAGGGCCTCTTTATGATGTCAGTAACTTACCAGCACCCTCTAGGTTTGGCCTTGTACGTATTTGATAGATTTAAAGACGGATAAAGCTGTTTTCAGGTCGTTCCCCTCTGTGGGGGTCCAAACTGAGTTTCACCAGCTCACTTACCAGTTTTGCTGCCGCACGCCTCACAGGAGGGCCAGAGGTTTGGCTGGAGAGAAGGCAGATAGTGTGTGTTTCCTCGGACTCTCCCTTCCTCCCATGCAGGGCTCTTCAGGCTTCCCGCCAAGCTCCCTATTCCTGCGGACAATGAAGACCCGCACACTCGCATAAATAAAATTACCAGATCTTCAAGGATGACAAATTTGGGAAATGTACCTAATGTGTGTAATTTCAAAACAGGAAATATCTTCTAATTTGGGAAGTTTGGAACGTGTGTATTTAAGTTAAATAATTAAAATTAAACAAATCTGATTAAATCTGATTAAAAACAAAACAAAACAAACTTCCTGCCTGAAGGTCTTGAATGTCTGTACAAACAGATTTTTGATGCTGTGCATCACATGCTGTTCAAATAAGCTTCCAGTCCCAGTGGGTCTCCGGTCAGCATCCCTTCCTGCGTCGTTGTGTCATGGCAACATAGTTTTTGCAATTTTAATTAAAATTCTGACAAAGTAGCAGATACCAGCTCAATTGCTGGTGTTATTCTTACATCTGGTTTACTAATTTTCTAGATTTTTCTGAAGGGTCTGTTTTTTTCACCCATTTTCTCTCTCCTTGTCTTTCTTCCAATCCCTCTGCTTTCTTTTCTCAGGATACAATATACATCTTTCCTGATCTTGATCTGGTCTCACCCTCTAGCCTTCCTTTCCATGTACCAAGACCATGCAATCAGCCAACTGGAGTTACCAGAGTGGCTCTTCTGACAAGGTTCCAAGTCTCTTTCAACAGCTATTAAAATAAACATGTACTTTCAAAGACTTACTTTCAACTTCTTTCATTTATATTTATTTGTTTGGCACAATGGCATTTTCTGATTTCCTTTTATTTCTGATCTTCTGCTTTAGGATTATGTTTTCTTCTGCACAGTGAGACACCAACCACATACGCAGTCAGTTGAAAAAGAGCAAAAGACAGCTTTCCACATCAAATGACTTTTAAGTAAATTGTAATCTTTTGATAGATTACCGACATATCTTGTATTGGAGGTTTTAGTTACAAAGCCCCAACTCAGAATGTTACAGGAATTAAAAACACATTCCTTCTGAGCATGTCTGAGTACCAAACTTTCCAAACCAAATATGTGTCAGAATTCATTGTGCTGCTTAGGTGATCCATCACATCTGAGACATGCAGGCTCAAGTCCGTAACTTGCGTTAAGTCACAAGTGATTTGGAGAGGTTTTGGCACATTCAGTTACCTTTCACCTTTGTCCTTTTATTTAGGACACCCTTGCTGCTGTATCTATAACTTTTCTTTGCCAGAGAAGGGCTAGATCATATTTTGACAGGAGATTAGAAGAAGAAAATCAATGTAAACTAAACAAGAGTGGTAATGAACATGCACCGTAGTTAGCTAAGTCTGGGTTGGACTTCTAGACCACTTGAACTTGTGGATCTTAGCCAAGCGACTTAACCCACGTCAAGGCCAAGTTCTTCTTCATCAAAGGGACTTGGTACCTTCTGCGTAAGGTATATGGTTGATAGTAAGAGCTCATGCTGTGAGCTTTCTTTCCTATTATGATAATAGCGCGGGCACCTTAGTGGAAAGCAAAGATATACGTTAGGGTCATGACCTGACTCTGCTTCAATCCCCTACTCAAGTTCAGTTACAATTTGCTAAGATGTTTTGTTGGCAAAAGAAGGATGATCAGCACAATTTCTTCTTCTCTTTCCATGTTGGGTATGGCTGGTACAAAAGAAAAATGCAGTGTGCTGATTTAGCAGTGTTTTCTTTCTAGACTGTTTTTTTCAGGGGCTCCCAGAGCTGGTCTAAGAGCTACCTAACCACCTATAATTTGGGGATCTTCATCCAGACCTAAATGATATTCTACTCCTTTTGTGATTCACTCACTAAAGTGAAGCAGGCCTTTCAATGGTTTCTTTAAAACAAACAAACAAACAAAAAACACACGTTTCATGTATCTGCGGAAGTATGTTGACTCTTAAAGACAACTGCATTTCAGCATCAGTGCCGACCTCACTGATGCTCCAGGGCTGCTCCTTTCCAGAAAATGGAAATAGACTCCCATTGAAGATTTAGTAGAAAAATAATAAAAAAAAATCATAATTGTGCTCAACAAGTCCTTGTGAGGGCTTCTAGCCTCTTCAACACACACACTTCTTGTGGTCTGGGCTGGCCTTGGAGTTCACGGTTGGTACATGATGACCGTGGGGACCGAGGGCCCTTTGAGGACACAGATGGCCTCCTCGCTGGCTCCACCAGCCCCCAGTGCTCCTGGGCTTTCACACCAGTAACAGGCTGGCCGGCTGCTGGGGCCAGCAGCGCACTCTGCCCTGACAGCTGACAGGTGGTGTGGGCCTGGAGTGGAGGACTAGCCTCTTCAATCTGGAAAGCTGCCAAGCGGGCACCTGGCAGGTGGAAGAGCCCACGGCAGCGTGAGCTATGGCTCCTTTCATTTCATCCCATGCAGAAATAGAGGCACAAGGGTAGGTTGGAGGAGGCACATGTGTTAGGAAATAACACTGGAGCCCGGGCTTGGCACTGGCTGCCTCTTCTGGTCCCCGTGCACACATCTGGGCTGTTGCCACAGACGTGGCCACAGCCAAGCATCTTTGTCCTCACCTGGTCACCTAGCAGAACCTTAAAATTGATACGATTGACCCAACTTCTACTTTTTGGAGTCCTGTTCATGATAATCACAGCAGTGAAGTCACCTCACCCCGAGATGTGCACTGAGCCTGGAAATAGCCATATGTAACGGCCTTTCAATGTAAATGACATTCAAAGGAATTAGTATTCTGAAAGCACATCTTAGCACAGTGGAGGTACAAGCACAAAAACTCTACCAGGACAGGAGAGATGGGAAAAGACTAGTATAAACCTTCAGAAGGATAGTTTTGGCAAGAATCACACCCAATAGCTAGATCCTGTTTCTCCTTTACTGATGCACCTAGAATTCATCAGCATTTGTCAAAAATCAAACAAATATGTCTTACTTCTATTCTGATATAAAAAAGGAAATGTTTAAATCTCTAAGGAGCAGAATTTTAAAATTTCCTCTTAGAACATCTTGATTTTTTTTAAAAACATTTTTATATCCTGAAGTATAATTTGCATATAGAAAAATGTGCATATTTCTGATTGTAAGCACGATGTAGTCTCACTGTTGTACCAGCACCCTGGTGAAGAAACGGGACATCCCTGGTACCCTAGAAGTCCCCTGCACTTTTTCTTGGTCACGCTCCCCCACCCCACCACTCCTAGGACCTCCTCTACCCTGACTTCTGCTACATTGGTTTTGCCTGTTTATTTTACACTTTATATCAGGGGTCAGCAAATATTTTCTGTAACAGGCCAGATAGTAAATATTTTAGGCTTTGGGGTTATGGAATCTCTACTACAACCATGCAGCTCTGCCATTGTGATGTGAAAGTAGCTGCAGGCAATACGTAAACGTGTAGATGTGGCTGTGTTCCAATAAAGCTTTATTTACAGAAACAGACGTTGGTTCGAATTGGCTGGTGGCGACAGCTTGCCAGCCTCTACTTTATGTAATGCCTGCTGGTATCTTTGTGAGAGCCACCTACTAGTGCATCGGGGCCAGCCCATACCAGCTCCTGAGGGCCAGTTGTACACATCTCTTCCCGGCTCAGCAGTGACTTCAGTGGGGTGTTTACACCATGGAAGTTGGCAGATGCTACAAACCATGCACCCCACCCCGACTCCCCATTTGCTTTGGAAGGTGACAGAATTGGGTCTCAGTGGCAACCCTCACTTACTGTCTCCTCCTCTCCCCTTCATCTGTAATGGGGGGTGTGGAAACATCCAGAGATAATGTATATAAAGTGGTGAGCAGGGTGACTGTTACCTGTTCCATTCCAACACAGTGATCATGTTCTAGAATATTTCCAGATATAAGCAGATAGTGAGAGTTCATCTTAGCACTTTTTATCTTCTAATTTTGGATTTTTTATGTTCCTACTGATGCTGGAAATGTCTCCAGCATTTGCACCTTGCTCCCCAGATACTTTGAGACCTACACCTGCCTCACCTTTCATACCTAAAATTAGCCTGATGTCCTTTGGTCCTCTGCATCTTTAGTCCATCTTACACAACTGTCACCTGGTTTATCTTTTCCAAAGTGTGGCATTTATTTGCTTGTGGGGCAAGTTAATGGTCCCCAATGCCCAGAAATTGAACACGTTCCCTTTTAGCAAGTCACGTATCATCCCAATTGCACATCTTCACTGTTGTGTCATGACCTGGGCCCTGAGATTATAGAAGAGAATGCCTGCTCTGCACCACATCCAGAATATGCCAGGGCCTCGGGTCATGCTGGTGCATCCCCCTTTATCAACTCCACTGAACTGTCTGGGCCGTTCTCCATGACACCTCCTCACTCTCCGTTCTTATCTAAGCCCTGCCTGCTACCTCACCCACAGCAGAATGAATTGTTCCCTCATCTATATCCCTATGGTTATTTGAGCTTACCATTTGTTGTAACACCTATCACATCATAATCAGCTGTTTGTGTGTCTGTCTCTCCTGTTAAGCTGAGAGTGTCATTAGGGCAGAGGTTGTATTTTTCCTCTTAATGTCATCACACCATAACTTTGTACCAATAGTTTGCTGGAATGTAAGTCAGAAAACCAGGGCAGCCCAAGAGGATAATAATTCGGGCTTATTGCCATATCCCGTTGGAGGACTTGCCGTCTCTGGACAGGCTCATGTAAATAGACTTCCTCTCTGGATGAGAAAGGACTCCTAGTCAAATTAACATCTGAGAAGGAGGCAGTGCCCAGTTCTTGGTAACTGTTCTATCTCCAGAACACCTTTAAGAGAGTGTTTAACCCACTTATGTGGTGTGGTGTTGGCTTGTGGGACACCAGTTGTAATTGTGGCTTGAGGCACAGCGTAAGCAGCAGCTAACACAATTCCTCCAGCCCCAAATGCCTTTTGCATTTGACTTCTCAGTGGTTATAAAGACTCAAAATCTCTATTGACATAGTGGCATTCCTGTTTGCAACTCCCATGTCCATCAACATCACAACTTGCAACATCACAACTTAACAACATTGCAATACACTATGTATAGAAATGTTGCTTATCTTACGTTGCCATATGCCAGGAGCACAGCGGGGAAGCTGGAGGGTCTAACTCAGGCCAAAGCCTTAAATGGTTCCCAGGGCAGGAGTCTGATCTCTCACAAGCAAGAGTTTCAGTTGCCTGGTACTGCAGGAAGATAAAGTTGGAAAGATGGTGAGGCCAAGTTGAAGTAGCACTTCAGAGACGGGCCTCTGCTGGGTGGGCACAGATGTAATTGAAGGTTGATTATCAGGAGTGTTGGAACAGAGCTGGGTCATGGGAAGATTAAACTGGCAGTTGTTCGCAGAATAAATCGAGGTATGAAGAAACAAAATCTAGAACAAAATCTAGACATCCTGTGAGAGGTCTGTTACAATAGTCCCTTATTGTAAGTAACACGGGGTGTGTGTGTGTGTGTGTGTGTGTGTGTGTGTGTGTGTGTGTGTGTGTGTAGAGAGAGAGAGAGAGGAGAAGAATCAGGAAAGCCGGTGGTGTAATTTAGTCTGAGATTGAATGTCTGAGAACCAGGAGCTCCAGTGTCCAAAGGCAGAAAATGGAGAGAGAGAGACAGAGGGAATTCACCTTTTCTCCACCTTTTTGTTCTATTTGGATTCTTAGTGGACTGATGATGCCTGTCCAATCTGGTGAGGGCAGATCTCCTTTGCTCAGTCTAGGGATTCACATGCTTAATCTCTTCCAGAAATACTCTGAGAGATAAACCTAGAAATCATGTTTTATCAGCTATCTGAGCATCCCTTAGCCCAACAAGTTGACACATACAACTAACCATCACAAATGGGAAGCAAGGAGAGAATGCATATGAAAAATATAACAGATAGATTTTTCTGAACTTCAGAATCAGTTTTGTGTAAGTGGCAAAGAAGAAATACTCCTGGAATCAAACAACAGAATCAAAAAAAGATTTCAGGGTTTCCTGCTCTAGTGGTTGAGAACGTTGAAATGAACTGCAGATAAATACATACTAAAAAGTTGCAAAGCTGTTGAATAATACAAATCAACCAATTAACATATTTGAGTCTCCTCTGGGACATCTGTGTTGGAAATTTTATAAATTAATGAGGTGAAACAGCCATTTCTCAGCCGAGATGCAGTGGGACTTTAACAGTATAAAGCAGCATTGCCAGTGACCTGGGATACAGATTGGAGATGAAGGGATCGATTATGCCCAGAAATGAAGGACCATCTAGAGAAAATACTATTTTTAAAAAAGGAATGCCAGGGAGTTATATCTGTCAATAAAAGTCAACCCCAGTTCAGAGTTTTTTGATGATAGTTAAATTTCATCAAATTAGCGTATGGGACATGGTTTTTCCAGGATGACAAGAGAATGTATTATCTAGTGACACTTTTAAGCTTCCATTTTTTACTTGTGAGATTTTATCATTGTGAAATCTCGCAAAAAGTTAGGTCTAAAAGGGCTGAAATTTTTCTCCTCTTTGTTTTTTTTTTTTTTTCCCCTTTGGAACAATGTCACTTGACATATGGGGGGGAGAAAACAATACAGTAGCTGAAAAAGATGTAATATTTATAGGTTCTACTAAAACATACTGTTGGGCAAAATGTGACAAATGTGGCATAAATGGCAGAAAACGTGGATGTTTTTTGCTCTGAGAAGAGGATTTTATTTTTCCAATTATAACTTTGAAAATCTGAAAGATGCTTATTTGAACTTGGGATGCCAAGGCAGGGAGAGAATTAAATTGGTGTGGTTGACATTTTATGTTATATATATATATATATACACGGACACACACACATATATATATATATATATATATATATATATTTATATTTATATTTATATTTATATTTATATTATATATATTTATACACACACACACACACACACACACACACACACACACACACACATACACACACTCAAGCTGATCACTTGAATAAATTCAAATTTTTGCGGGCCCCTGCATGGAGGTAGCACAGTCAGAGCCACTCCCCCTGAAATTGGGAACTGTGACAGAAAGTTAATATTGGACTGTCCCAGTGAATGCAGGTGCCAACTGGCGACATTGTGTAGCTTTCGGAGCAGAGGAAGCTGTTTTGTGGACAGTAAGAAAATTATGGGCAGAGAATTTTGCTGGAGCCTGACTGGCCTCCCAGTTCTGGGTTCTAATCATTCCAGAAAACCAGCTGTATTCATAGCACACTGCTGAATTTTTATTAGAAATTATTTTTTTAAAAAAACTTCTCTAAAGCTAGCTCAAATGGGAGTCTTATTTGAAACTAAATGATGCCTAACCCACGCTCATCCTTTTAAACATCTTTACAGAAGAAAGAAGAATGCCTTTTGTGACTGTGAAAGTTGCAAAGAGCTTTATATTTCACTCATGGAAATGCACACAGCAACCCAGCCTGAGATTCTCTTTCATCTTCTTTTGTCCCTCCCACCCCCTCCACTCGAAACCTTTGGATGCCACTATCATTTACTGAGTTCCCATTATGTGCCCTGAAGTGTGTTTCACATAGGTCTTCTTATTTCATTTCAACCAAATATATATTTATATCTTTCATGAGATGAGATACATTTATTCTCCAATCAAACCTTTTTTTTTTTTTTTGATTGTGTTTGTTTCCAGCCTTTGAAAATTAGAAAATGAACTTTGGTTTTACAATAGAGTTTCCACAGTGAAGAATGGGGCACAAGAAAGCAGAAGGCCCTGGTGGTGTTTATCTTGAACTAAGAGGAAGATTTAATAACTAGCCACAGTTGTTATTTTGTAAAGATGGTAATAATTTTGCAACCATCCTCTAGTTTTTTCCAAAGGCTAGAGGAAGAATAAATGTACTTAAACTGAAATATTGGAAATGCTATTAAAAAGAAATGCTGTTGAGAAAAAAAGATTGTCCAGATGGTAAAAGCTGTTGAATATCACGTGGTGTAGCATCTTACCACACCTTCTGCTGTGCCTCAAAAAAT
This sequence comes from Camelus dromedarius, assembly GCF_036321535.1. Lineage (NCBI taxonomy): Eukaryota > Metazoa > Chordata > Mammalia > Artiodactyla > Camelidae > Camelus > Camelus dromedarius. The sequence continues at coordinate 8,946,355 of NC_087461.1, forward strand.
AGGATGTTTGCCTGCTGGTATTTTGTAATTGTTTTCTCTAATAATTCTGAGTACTATCTTCTGGAATTTGCATTAAATGATTTCAAATGATTTAATAAATTTCTCTTAATGTTAAGCAAATTCTGTAACTTTTTATGTCCCATTTTACATGACTCATAACATTTTTCATTAAACCTAATTGGATTCTCCAAAAATACTACAAAGAAAAGTCTAAACTTTTTTTTCAGATCCAGTTCAAAGTATATTATATAGTTACATTTTCAGTTGACTAAATAGTAATTAAAATCCTTACAGGGGAAAAGGTCAAGTCAACCAGTGCTTATTTATAATAACAAGGAGGTGCTTATTATGAGCAATGACATCTTCATTTCATTCAAAATCAGTATTTTGGCCATTAATTATAATCCCTCCACCTTAGAAAGGCCCCCTTTTCTACGCTATTCCTTATAGATGATATAATGGCTTTGAGTCTGGCTTCTTTTCCATCTCTCTGTACTTCATAGTACAATTGCTAGAAATTGGGGTATCGCTGGAGAAGTAGAGGAGGAAGCAGCAATTAAAGGATGCAGTCCCCCCCACGATGATATATTTAGCCCTGAATAATCCAGGTGTAACCTTGCTTGGCTGCTGGCTTATTTAATGGGGCACTGTTCTTGCTTACAGGTGTTTTGTAGCAATAGGCTATTTTTTGATGTAAGCATGTATCTTTATGCTGATGGCTGCTACATTTAAGCATTTCTTCTCTTCTGTACAATCTACTTTAAGTCTTAGAGAATATTCTCAACTTCTCATGCTAAGGAGTTCTCTGTCTTTGCCATCGTTCTCTCAGAAATGAAGCAGACACCAGAGACCTCCCTTCTCCCGTCTGCCAGGGTGAGAGTATTTTAATGGAGCAGCCATTATACGAGATCCTATTTCATAGAGTGATTGAGTGCATAAGCGTTGCCATATGCCACTGGCAGAGCTTTGCTGGTCAAGATGTATTAAGGCAAAAAAATTGCTGTTCTTTGTAAAATATTAGACCAAACAAAGCTCCCTGTGCTGCTGGGCTTTCTTCCTATTATTTACTGAATATTTCCCCTTCTACCTTGTACAGTACCAGTCATCTGAAGAAATTTTTGAAGTAGGAAAAGTATTATCCTGTCCTTTTAGCCCTATTAAGTCCAATCAACCCATCCTAAGAAAATGAGTTATTTCAGGGACTTGTTTACTTGGAAGAGCAGCTGGGTGATGTGTGTTTCTTTATGGAGGGGATAGACTTGTACTGTGCACTGTTCGCTGGAACAATCATTCACCACATTTGATAGGATGCAGCCTTTGTACCATTCAGATGGCTGGCTATTAACTCTACCACTTTTCTCTAAAAAAATGAGGCATGTTTTCAACTTTTGGGTAACTATTATGTGGAAGTAGCTACATAGTAAATATAGTAATGATCTGAAGGATTTTAGATTATAATTACCAGATGATATCTATAATATTCTCATAAACCTGAAATCAGTTTGAAATGCTTTCTTGTAGGTGTCACAGTTCTTTTTATCCCCCTAGTTAAAATTGCTTTAGAGAGATTTTCTTGCAGCCTGGTTAGTAATAAATATTCTCTAGAGAAATAGAGAAATGATGGCATAGTTCCACTAAGAAGCCATCACATCTCATTGGCAGATTTATTTTAGAGAGATGGAAATAAGGTCCAGAATAAGAATCTTTGTTTTGTCTCCAACTTCTGACATATAATCTGACTTTAGATTATATATCAATTCACATGGCTATGCCACATAATATATATTTGAAATATGTGTTTCTCTACTTGTTAAATTCTGTGTTTGGTAATTTTTCATGAAAAAAGTATTCAGATTGTTGCACGTCACAGTGAACTTTACTGTTGCCGTTCAGATACAGGGATCCGTGTGGTCTTGTTTGCCCCTTTGAGTGCTTCCTCCGACGACCTACTAACTGTACTGAAAGGCTCATTGTTGAGGAGCCTGTCTTTCTGTCACTGTCCCATGTGGCCAACAAGAGAGTCTAATGAAACTATTGAAAAAATCCTGCTGCATTTGTAGCAGAGTGAAGTCATGCAGCCGTGCTGGGGATTAGGCATTATCCCCATTCTGTAAACCTTCAATTTGTTTGGAAGTGGATGCCATGTTGGCAACACTCACTGACTATCAGCCTTGCCAAGGCCACGCTGGCCTGGATTCAGTCCTCTTGGCCTTGGTCTTTTATTCTTCCCCATGCGGTCCTGATGGAACCAGGGGATGGCTTTCAGCCTTGTGGTACGAGTGAAATCTTTGGCTGTGAGCAGTTTGTTATGTGACCTGAATTGTCTTCAGGTTCATCTGACCTGCCAAGGACCCCACAATCTTTCAGTATCATCTTGCCCGTGCTTCATAATTACACTCAGATGCTTAGAGTAAATTCAGTTGCCTCTACATTTCAGTGAATTGACTGAGTCTTGTGGAGTGAGAAAAGCCCACATCTCACCCCAACAGACTACTCTCAGTTAATGTGACAAAGCCTACAATTCACTCCAGTCAGATATGAAAGATGTGCATTATGCTGTACCCCGTTGAGTTGAAAAAGGTTTCCAGAGGACTGGAAATGTACTTTCACACCAGCCCTCAAACCCCTTGTTAGAATTTTGAACACTACCGCATAAAAGAATAATCATTCAAATTGGACCTAATATTGCATGCTGCTCAAATTCACTCCACCCATTGGTTAAGGATGAGAATGGCTCAGGCAGAATGCTTTCAGTGTTGAAAAGATGGTTAACATCATCATGAATTGGTTGTGGTGTATTAGAGAAGCTTCTCAAGGCAGCTCAGCTGAATCCCCTGCCTCCAATTATTTTGTCCTTCATTTAATTCTATGTACCACTTCCTGAGTGAGTTAACTTCTAAAATGTAGCTCTAGAAATGTGGGAGGAGGAGAGGGAGAATCACCTCATAGCTTACAGAAACCCCTAGATTCATTAGCATTCAGTTATCTCATCACATTCCTCATGTTCCTCCCCAGCGTCAGCTTCTGCTGTATCCCTCTGCTCTAGCCAAATTTAGTATCTTGTTTGCAGTAGGCAGAATAATGCCTCTCCCAGGATGTCCACATTCTATTCCCCTGAACCTGTGACTATGTTATGTCACATGGCGAAAAGTAAGTTTGCAGAAGGAATTAAGTTTGCTAATCAACCGCCTTAAAAATGGGAAGATTATCCTGGATTAATAGGATGTGCCCAGTGTAATTTCAACGGTCCTTATAAGTGAGGGAGGCAGGAGACTGAGAGTCAAGAGAGATTTGAAGATGCTCATGAGACTGCTGGCTTTGAAGATGAGGGAGGGGGTCATGAGCCAAGGAATGAAAATGACATGACCTCCAGAAACTAGAAAGGGTAATTTGTTACAGCAGCAAAATGAAACTAATACAGTGTTGTATAGTACAGTAGTTATGAAAACAGGTTCTGAGCCCAAACTTCCAGGCTTGAATCCTGACTCTGACACTAGCTCTGTGTCCCTGGGCAAGTTTCTTGAAGTTTTCTACAGCTTGGCCTTCTTTCCCTACTTACTGAAGCCTTAGATAACTACGTATCTGGTTTCTCCAAAAGCATCTTGTGCTTTACTGCTACCATGCTTTGCTAATGTTATGCCCAAAATTCTTCTTGGAAAACATGTTGTTAGCATATTGAATCCTACACTAATGGTCTCTCTTCCCTGAAAAGGTTCTGTGATCCCATCAGGGTAATTTATGTCTCTCTCTCTTTTTTTTCTTGGTGCAATTCTACTGTTCTGCTTTTTATCAAGTTACAATTTTTGCTATAGTTAAGTGTTGCATTCACTTTATTATCACTGTTTATATTGGAAAAAAAAAAACCTCCTTAAAAATGTGGATAGCTTTTGCTCACATTTGAATCTTCCATCCCCAAGGGATCTAGAAAAGTACATTACTTATTAAAGATGTCCCTAAATCTTTGTGGAATCACTGAACTTAACTACTGATATGAGTCTTATAAAATCAAGGGTCCAATAAGGTATTTTATGTTGGAGGCTGTATTACCCATTTTGATGACTAAATGAGATCACACCCCTAGTAGGCACTTTAAAAGGTTATAGGATGAAATGGTTAAATAAGCTTATTCAAGGACTTCCTGTGAAATGAATTTTTAACTTCACAACTGGCAATTCACAATACATTTCATCATAAAATTAGCACCCAAAGGCATCCTTGCAGTGTTCAAATACTCAACCTATTATTATCAGGGCCTAGAGAAAGGGGACAAATTGAGAGACATGTGTTCCCTTTCCAGTTATGCCTGCCCTCTACTGGTGCCCTGTCTCCAATTCTATGAAGGGAAAATGGGGAAAATAAACAAGGGTCTTACACCAAGCAAGTAGAGGATGACATTGCAGAATGATTTTCTCTGTCTCAGGAGGAGTGATAGAATGCAGTGCCCTCAATTAAGAATGATATTGACATTATCTTGGACTTCAAACCCCATGACCAACCATTCTTAGCTCCACTTCTCCATTTATGGCTGGACATTTTCTCTATAAATTACGCTTGATTGTTTCAGTGGAAAATTGTAGTTGGGATCAGAAAAATTCTGTTACTGTGTGGTAGTTAAATTAATGCTCTCAGTTTGGGAGAAAGAGAGAGCTTAATGTGGATTCCAGCTTTTTCCTTTGAGATTTTCGTGGCTTTGAGCCATGCATCGACTCCCTAAGCTTCTCTTTTCTTTTGTAAAGCTGTTACTAATAAAAGAATCTACCTTAAAAATGATGGCTATTATTATCTCAGAAATTCTGCTTTCTATATCTTTTATATTTTTAAAGAATAAAGCACTGCAGAATAAAACACACATATATGTTGTGAAGCTGTCTAATGGACAGAATATATGCTCCTTTATCAATTCTTGAAGAGCCTGAATTTGTGCAGGAGTATTTTACATGCCAAAATATGAATTCTTTGTGTGTTTGAAGGCTAGATGAAAATTTGACCTTTAATAGTTAAGTGGGAAACATTCTGATATGCAGAAATGAAAGAATTAACAGCTATTATGATATAATCATTTTTCCAGTGCTTGTCAGAGCATAGGTATCTGAATATCTTCTGGGAGTACATGAGGTTAGATGCAGAGAAAAACTAAAAGAATTAACAGGAACAGTAGGGGGTAAATCAGAGATGCACCTTTAACCTCAGTTGAAATGTGGTAAATGAGATTGACATTTCAGTGTACTGTTAGGGAGATAAAATAATAGGAATGGTGCTTATATTAGGATGTAAAAAGAATATTCATTTCTCAATATATCCTGGTTTTCTGTGTGACTATCTAAGAGAAAATGACAATTTAATTTGATAATGGAGACTTTTCTGTCAGTGGGTCTACATACACATTGGACTACTGAATAGAAACTTGATAGTAGACATATTTTACTTTCTGCAGTTACATAAAACTTATTACATGAAATGGTAGTTAGTGTGTGTGTGTATGTGTGTGTGTGTGTTTGTGTGTTTGTGTGTTTGTGTGTGTGTGTGTGTCCTGTTGACCATAACCTAATAATATGATTTTAAAAACACTCACTGAGGCATAGAAAATGTATTGATCATTTTAACCATGTTCAATAGGCAGACGCTTTGTTACAGCCCAACTCTGGGGCACCTAAGTGAGTTATTGAAGGAGAAACTGCCGTCTATAAACTTGTTGCTTCAATACTGACTACATATGAATGTAACCTGAATACATACTGAGTATATGAACTTGAACCTTGGTTTGGTAGTTTTCAGCTAAACAGTCTTGACCTGCCTCAGCACCTTGGCTTATAGACTAATTTATGTTCATAGTCACCTGAATTCATTAAGAACAAAACCCATTGTTCTGTAACTAGTGCCTCTGAAAAATTTCTTTCAGAGCAATAATATTAGTACTTGGTTTATATTAAATGCTTCATAAATATTTGTTGAATGAACGATTTTTAATAAGACTTTCAATCTTTAGGGCAAAATAAGTCTTTGCTTGAGTATTACTGCCATTTTAGAACAAGCTCTCTCATGATTTCTCAGAACCTTATGCAATTCACGATGATAACTTCTCATAGTTTGGATTGAAGGTGTCAGTCTGCTGAATTTGCTGGTGCATGATAATTTACCCTGCAAACAAATGCTTCAGAGGTCACAATTTACTATAGTATAAAGTAAACTATGTTTTCTGCAAATTCAGAACTTACCAAATTTGGCTAATTTTAGTCAGTATGAGAGATGAGTGGTAATTTTATTTCTTTTCTGTCTTTGACAAAAATCACACTCTAGGTTGCTCTTAGGACTTTAAGTAACACCTGCCCTGTCGTCACATCTCTGCCAAAGATTGTAGACTAGTTTGCTTGGTACTCTCTTTAATGTCAGATTCTGATTCAAACGGAAGAATTTCCAAGTTACAAATGGACATATCAAAACACTTGAGTGTCCAGAAGATCTCTCTTGGCCTCCTTGGGTTCTTAACAGCAGCTGTTGTTTGGACCATAAAGTGAGTTATTTATTAAGTCAGTCTTTGCACCAGCTGACTGGCTGCTAATTTCCCAGGAAATGACACTGATTTTTTTATGACCCTCACATAAATAATGACAGTCAACCACCTAAATTCATTCAACATTAATTGAATAAATGCAGCGTGGATTCTCCCATAGGATCTCAAAACCAAACCAAAAGTTGTTCAGCTAAAATTAAACCATCCTTGGCTGTATGGAACTAATAGGAGATGAAATGTAGGAAGTTCTGTTTAGCGGCCAAAGCCCCCAGACAATTCCATTCTTAATTAGAGAATTGCTTACATGTTTGGTTCAGAGAATATACAAAGAAATGTTGTATATATGACTTTTGTTATTATTGCTCAGGTTGAAAGGAACTGCTTTGGTGTGTACCTACTAGAAAAGCAGCAATCTTAGAAATATATTGAGCGGTAGGTAAATTCAGTAAGTTGACTAGTTGTCCCTTTCTTCAGGTTTTCCAGGAGCAGAAAAAGACTGAGACATAGGGGCAAATTTTAAATAGGTTAACTTGTTCTTGTCTAGGTTGATGGTAGTGAGCCAAAGGACTTTTTTGGTTTTATTTTTGTTTTCAATCTTGTATCTTTATACCTGATTTTACATGTATAACTCAGAATTCTGTAGTTTCTGTACATTTTTTTAAAATCAAGAATCCAGATGTTATAGTCATCATTTTTAGACCTTGTTTACTTGTTAATATTGTAGTGTAAATTTCCTACAGTATTTGAGAAAGAGGGTGATTTTAATAGGAGTTCTGCATAAGAAACTATGTCAATGTGATATGTATATGTATATGATTCAACACGTATTTATTGAGAATTTATTATATGTCAGGAACATAGTACCAGGCATTTAATATCCAGCAGTGGAATAGACAATCAAGTTCCTGCTTTATGAAGCTTATGTTCTAGTGGGAGATAGAGGTAAACAAGCATAGAAGTAAACCAGATATTATCAAATTGTTAAAATGCTCTGAAGGAAACCAACAAAGGTTAGGTGTCAGAGCTGTTATGGGGGGAATTTCCATTAGTAAAGGTGGTTAGGGAAGGTTCCCCCTAGGGGAGAACATTAGAGCCCAACCTGACAGTAGGAAAGATCCAGCTGGAACTAGGAGAAGAGGACCCCAGACTCGAAGCAACTGCAGGAACAGGTCCAAGGCAGGAAGAGGCTTCTGCATCCTAAACTGAAATGTCACAGGGGCTTATAGAAGGAGAGTGGTCTTAGCGGATATCAGAGTCAGTGATCAGCTCACTCAGGAGCTTGGAGGCCAATGGGAAGCCACTGAAGAATGTCAAGGAAGTGAGACAATAACAGGATCAGATTCACAGTTTTAAATATTTAGACTGACGGGTAGGGAATGAGTTTTAGGGAGAACGCAGTGAGAACAGAGTGACCACTGAGACTTGTGGAAGCTCAGGCCTGGTTGGTGGTGATTTGGCAGGACTGTGGGGTGGGGAGGGGGAGGAGGGGAGGCATCTGAGATTGTGTATTAGGGGTAGAGGCAGTAGAACTTGCTGCAATATTCAGAGTGTGTGCTGGTGAGTGTGTGTGCACGTGTGAGTGTGAGCGTGCCTGCACTCTGGAGAGTTAATGGTGAGGGGTGTGTAGGGAAATGGAGGATGGGGCAGCAGGAAAATCAATTATAACTTCTATTTTTTTTGGCTTGAATAATAAGACAGAAGAACAGGTCTATCAGAAGGTTCTGATGAAGAGTGGACTGGATAAGGAGACATTGGGACAGGCAGCGACTATGAGAATAATAATGTAAAAAGGCACAATTGACTTATTTAAGCAAAATATATGGGCTTATCTTTTAAAGCAATTATTTGAAGGTAGTAAAAAGTAAACCAAGCGTTGCATATTGACTGATTTTTTTCATCAGCCCATTTAACACTATTTCCTGAGGCCAAAATTTGGTACATATTTATTTCTCCTTTATTATCCTTACTAACATTTTGAATGAAAATTTCCTCTAAGCCAATCTTTAGCAATAGGCAGCTGAAGTAATTGTAAATGCTCTTTGAGGGAAAAGCCCAGGAGCAAGCATCTAGCATTAGTATGTCCATTCGGATGGTTCACATGATTTGCACTGCGTACAATGGAGTAATTTATTATTTACACCTGACCTTTGAATTTTGCTGATACATACGCATTCTGTATGGTCTATATAGGACATCCTTAGACAGAACAAAAACATAGTATGGGCTTTAATTCAATTTTCACAATATAACTTCATTTACTTGAATTTATTTTATATTTAATTTAAATAAATTAATTTAGAATGACCAGAAAACTATTATCTGGGGATCCTCAGGTTTGATTGATTGATTGATTTCTCTAACTTAACACGCTATTTAATACAGATTGCTCACATAGTGAACAAGTAAACATAAATTTATAAACTTTATATTAAAAATGAATATAAGCTTGAAAAACATGTTTCTGTCATAACTTAAGCATCAGAAAATTCTCAGGGTGCCTTTTGGTCTCCTTAAGGGATGGGTCACTCAAAGGATGCCTTCAGTATCACTGCTGCTCTTCCATCCATATCCTTCCCCTTCCTTCAGGACACTCCTCCCAAAGCGGATGTGTGGCTTGTGTTATTGCTAAGAAATCTCTAACTAACAAGCCCAGATGGGGCTGTAAGTGGGCCTTCTCTGTACTAATCTCCTGTGACTGCTTCTCATTCTGTCTTCACTTGATTTCCCATCAAAGTGAACTACAGTTGACTTGAAAAACACAAGTTTGAACTGTGCAGGTCCACTTAGATGCGAGACCCCTTATCTGCAGATTTTTTTTTTCAATAGCAAATACTTCATTACTTACTACATGATCAGTGGTTGGCTGAATGCAGAACCCCAATATGGAGGAACCGTGGGTAGGGAGGGCCGACTATAAATTATACGAGGGTTTTCCACTGAGCAAAGGATAGTCCCCCCTAATCCCACAAGGGTCAACTGTACTTTCCCCCAAAATTAACATTCTCTACCCTTTCCCCAGGAAATTTGTAGAGCCCACCCAACTCACAGCACACACCTTGCTTCTCCCACCAATGGTACCCAGGGTTAGGGAGAGGAAAAAATGTGGAACATGAAGTCTAACAGACTCTGGTCTGAAGGCTGTCATGAGGTTGAGTAAAGCAGTTAACTATTTTAGTCCTATTTTCATTATTTGTAGATGCCATTACAACACTTATCATACACAATCGTTTGGGAGATTAAATGAGATAAAATATGTAAAACACATTCACGATGCCTACTATGAACAGGGTGTGTACCTGGTGTACTCGTATGCCTGAGTGCAGCCTCAGAAAAATCGGTTCCCTTGCTCTTTTTAAAAATTGTTCCCATCTGTTTTCTCTTGATATACTGGAAATAAAAACTCCTTTAGCCCATCATAGCATTCATTTAATTTTTTAAAGATTCTTACGATTTTCTAACTGTTAGAATAATCATTGGGCATGCCATCTCTACTGCCTGGAAATTCCTTGGAATTATAAATGTCTTATTTGCTTTTGTAATCTCCACAGCACCAAAAAAAAAAAGAAAAAAAATTAAAAAGCCATTTTACATGAAAATGAGTATTTACTGACTGGAAAGATAAGTGAATAAATGATAACCACTACTCTCAGGGAGACTCTACACACTTGAAATGTTTCTAAAAAGGAAGCAAGCTATCTCATTAATCATTTTTATATTGATTATATGTTAAAATGGTAACATTTTGGATATACCGGGACTCATAAGATATATTAAAAATAATTTACCACATTTCCTTTGCCTTTAAATATATCTTTTAGAAAGTGTACAGTTGCATGTACGACTCCTACTTTATTTCTATTATTTTACATCTGTATCTGTTTCTGCTCTGGAACCTCACTGTCAGCATTGCTCCATGAAGACTTCAACTGTCCAACAAACCCACTGGTTTGAGGGTTTGCTCATTGCTGATTGGTGATAGACATTACGTAGCTTGCTACCTAGATTTTTATGTAACTGGGTAGATGAACAAAAGTATGGATGAAAGGACAAAAAGATGGGATCAATGACAGCACAGATGGTATGTCTCACACTTATGTAAGCCCCCTATCCAGCACATTCTCTGTCAACTGAGTCCTTAACATGCATGTCCTACATACTAGAATTACCTAAAAATTTTGATTGGCTTAGTCCCAGAGGACTGAACTACCTTAATTCTCTAATGTCTGTCTGTGAGACGGAGGACTGAATGCAACCGGGAAACAGAGGATTCTGGTGAAGGGAATTGGGAAATTCATTGGAGTGCATCGCCCCAAGTGCAGGAGGATGACTTGCTGGCCATTCTTAATAGGATTCACTGTTTCCATTGCACATAGAATTGACTGATAGTTGTTGAACTGTATTTTTAAGTGATTAGGTTAAATTAGCCAATCAGCAGTTCCTAGGTCCCTTCTCTCTTAAAGGGCTTGGTATATCCTCTATAAATTCTCAAAAACAAAATCAATCAAACCAAAAATGTATTCTGCACGGCTCCTGCTTGTTGCCTGTGTTGTATGCCACTAAGCCTTCCGCGTTTGAATATATTCTTTAATTTTAAGTATCCTTCAGCAGTTCTCTTTTTGACTTTTCTGTCTTCTCTCATCAGTAATGAACAGTTTTCGGCTGTGGAAATGTCCCCTCCCTAATGAGGCCAAGTCACATTGCTGTGAAAGGGTAAAAGATTACATTCTCCCTCCTCTCCATCACACTTGTTTGGAAGATAAATGGAGTGTGTAGGTCTCCTGGGTTATCTTTCAAACCCAGAATTTTATTCTGAGAAAAATTTTAATAACATAACTAGCAGTAAGTACTAGGGGAAAGTGTACATTTGAAATACACCCAGAGTCCAAGGAAACTACAGTCATGAATATGGTGACAAGAATTATAATAGGATCCTTAATGAAAGCAGCCCTTACAGTGTGTGTGCTACAAGAGTGAAACTCATGGTAATGGCAAGATTCTGTCTCACGTAGCACATTGAGGATATCTAGAGTGACATATGATTTCATTAGAGCTCATATTTTGGTCATAAGGTTATGCAATTACCCCATTTTGTAGTGCAGGTAGCAAAAACTTAAGAAATAGTAGCAATTAAGAGATGCTACTGGGAACCTCTCTTTAATTAAAAAGTAATTTTAGATACCTTCTCTTTGGACACTTGTATCATTTGTAAAATGTCAGCATAAATGTCTCTCATTTCTTACAAGGCAATTGAATTGATGGAATTCAATAATTTGGAAATGTTAACATATCATGACAAATATATATATATATGCTTATTTGCGAACTGGGGCTTAAGGAATTTGCAAGCACACTTGTACCAATTTAGTTCTGTCTCTAATTCTAATCTTCAAACTTGGATGGTGTGGAAATTAATTTTAGAGAAGATAGAGTACCCTGCCGATGTGTGTCACAATTTAAAATGAATATTGAGCTCCTTAAGAATGTGAAGTATAGAAAGTTTAACACACACAAATAAGATTTGTGCATTTCATACCCAGAGGTAGCCTCTTTTAATATTTTCATACACAAATCTCCAGACAGCTTTTCATTCCTATATACATTTACATTATATGTCTATATTTTTTTTAAATCACATCAATTGTATATGTTTTTGACTCAGTAATATTCTGGAAGTAGCTTCTTTCCATGTTAACACATGGAATTATCACTTTCATGGCAGCACAGTATTCCATGAAATTGTTGCATCATAATGTATGTCACCAGGCTCCTCATGATGGACATGGAGGCTGTTTCCCAGTTTTTTTATTTAAATGGCATTGGGAGGAAGTTACTTGTACAGTCATCTTTGTGCACTGATCTGATTGGCTGAGTAGTAGAAATTCTACATATGGCCTTGCTGGAACAACGGTATACAGGTATTAATGCATGTTGCCAGGCTGTATTCAGAAAAGTTATACCAATTTATGTTGTGTTTTCATATTCCCTAGCAATACAAATCAAATTTTTGCAATGAATGTTATGGAGACAGTAAGGTTTATTTCTTAGACTTTGAGTTACATGCAGTCTTGGTACCTGTTTTATATACTAGGTGATACCAGAAAGGCCAGCAGATATGCATACTCTTTTCTGATTGTGACTTCCAAGTGATCAAATGCTTAGATGATTCCTTTGCAGTTGTCTGACTTAGATCAGCATATTCTTGCAAGCTGAGCTCTTAACAAGAGGCCTAACTTGTTTTTCATTAGATCAAATATCTTCTTGGATTAACACATGTTCTTAAATCAAAATTATTGTTTCTATGTACATTGCTGCCATTTCACATAGTGAAGACCAGATGAAGTTAATCATCTATTTCTTTATCATCTCAGTGTGTAATCGAGCTTGATTTTATGGCGATAAGTTTCCTGTTATACAATTACTATCTAAGACAGACGCAAATGACTAATTTCATGGCTTGGTTTATTCTTATGCTATTGTGGAGAGTGAATGTTTGACCCCTCTCTGAACCAAGATAAAGCTCTTGATCGCTCACTATGTGCTCTATTCAATAATTGATAAAACCTTTAGACATGAAATAAATCATTATAACCTATTAGCTGTACTATCCTATGACATTTGAACACATAAACCAGAACTAGAAAACTGACATCTCCTCTGGCTGTTCAGTAAACTGTCTGATAAAGCCAAGTACCTCTGTAACCAGTTCTATCTTTCTAAAATTAATTGGAATTGTATATGAAATATAATTGGTCAGGGCATTTGGGATTTAGTACTTCTCCACCACTGTGATGGAAGCCCAATACTTGAAGTCCATTCCACAGCTGCCTTTGTTTTTGTTGTTTGGAATTAATTTGGGTAGAGGTTTTTTGTTTTATGTTTTCTTTTTTTTAATTAGGTACAGGGAGAGAATAGATCATCTCAGAAACTGTGTTTCACTCTAGACTAGATAAGTATCATGTAAGTTTTTGTTGTTGTTCACATTAAGCTCCCAAACTGGCCTAGACCTTGTTCCCAGGGAAGGAAGGGGAGCAGTTTATCACATGGTCAAGGCAGGTCATCTTGTGAACAAAGAGGAAATTTTGAGTTCTGAGCAGCTGCTGTGCAGAACACAGAACGTGTCTTTGTGGCCTGACATGGACAGGCTTCTGACTACAGTGGAAATAGAAAGTAAAATAGTTAATCTTCTTTCTGATACCCAAACGGGGGGAAGAAAGTAGTCCTGAGATGTCATGCAATTTAAGGGTTACCATCTCTTCCATTAAAAAAAAAATCAATCAACTATCCATCAGATGAACCCTTTTTATTTTACAAAATTATTGAATGGTTTTTAAAGAAGGAGTAATGGAGCCTGGAATGATAATCTTCGTGTTTCTGAGAAACACATGTCTAATAAAAAAGGGAAAATGAAATCAAAGATCTCATTACTAGAAATAATTGAATGGAAGTCTTATCCAACTTTACCTTTTGATAAAAAGCTGTTAAAAATAATTCATCACTGAGAGAAAAGCAAGTGGCATGAGAGAGACATCTTTATAGCCACGAGTTTATATGGTTCCTTTCTTAGCAAGAACCATGTCCAGGTTTACGTTAAATACATGATCACTGTGAGTTGAGAGTTCATATATTAATTTACAAAAATGTTAAAAGTTTATACCCTTGGCACTTAAATTAAATTTAGAAATATTCATATGTGGAAACACTACACTATTGAGTGAATCTCAAAGGTTTTTATTTAGATCTATCATTCTAAGCCTGGGATCTGTGTATCTCTAGCATCCTCTCCTTAATGATGCCAGATTTCTTTAGAATGTAAAATATTCAATAAACCAAATAGAACCTTGGGAACCTGCCTGTCTTGAAGATCCAAGAAATCTGTTCAACAGCTTCACCCCCAATACTATGACTATAGAGAAACAGAGCTATTGCCAGGATTTCTGAAAAGTTTGAGGACATTTTCTTTGTCTCTAACTTTTAGAGTTCTACTTCTTTTTTTTTTTTTTTTTGTCAAGAGAAGTTACTTTTACATATTTTAAAATCCTGTAAAAACCAGGTATATTGCAGGGGGTTAAAAACAAAGTCAGCGATGAATGATGGTCAGTTTTAACAGAGTTCATGCAATTATCTTAGTGGGAAAGCCACTGTCCCAAGTCACAAAATTTATGCCCTGTCACATGATTACATATTAAAATCGTTTCTTAAAAGAAGTTATTTTGCACTTGATGCTGACAGAGCTCTTGAGAAAGTGCTGTACAAATGGAAGGCTGTAGAAATTTTTAAATGATAATTTTAAAATACCGTACAAAAACGTGTAAACAAAAAGATGCTTTAGTGTTGCAGGGCACTATAGAATCCATCATATGGATTAAGACAACAGATCATTTCTTGCACATTTTATAAAATTGTTAGCATAATCCTATAAGTTCAAAATTGCATTGTGAGCAGCAAAAGGTGCTGGGGGAGTGGCCGAATGCACAGGACGGGGAGTCCCCGTGGCCTCCTCGTCTCTCCTGAAGGACCCGCCAGGCGTGCGGAAGGCCAGTCCCACCTGGGAGATGCTCCAGCACTGAGATATTTATCCTCCTGTCACCTACCCTGGCAGAGAGGAAAACTGCTCTTAAAAGACTTTATAAACAGTACAAATTCAGGGAAAGCACTGAAAATTAGGTATGATATATTTTTGGCACAAAGCACTTTTAAAATCTGAGCTCATTTTGCAAAATATATGTCTGGAATTTCTTATTAAAAATAAAAACTTAGAATGGTCAATGGTTCTATGAATGAATGAATGAGAGTCTACATGTCCTTAAACACCACACTCCCCTCCGGCTCACTTCAGTACCAGGCATTGGCATGTGTATCCCCACATTCTAGATCCTACAGATACTGCACAAGGAACATCGCCAGAGTACACACGAATGCTCTCTGGCAAGACCAGAGGGTTACCTTTCGATAGCATTTTCTGTAAGTATTCAGATCCAATACCATTTCCCAGAAAAGCGAGATGACCAATCTCGGAGAAAGAAGGCTCGCTATCTTTCCTTGGCCCATAATATTAAAATCTGTACCAATATATTTAGGCATTTCCTTTATGTTTTCCAGCATGTAAAATTCAGCAAAACCTGTTTCTGCTATTTCTTATAGCATTCCTTCAAAAACAGGAGAAGCTTCGTCTAATGTAAAAAAATTAAAATGAGTCCACAGGGCAGTAAGGTTTCCACCAAAGATCTCGCTCCGTCTTGAAAAGCACTGCGGGACAACAGTTAAGCCCGTCAACTTCCAGAGAGCCACTGGGTGCAAAGTCCGCTGAGAAATCGTGTCACATACCACGACAGCCGGATGTCTGTCTTGCCGCACAATTAATTCAATCCTCTTCCTCCCTAAGATGTTTTAGGGCATGCTACAGCTGCTAAAAGCATTTCTGTTTTTCTTGGTCCTCTGTTTGTTGGGTCTAAGATTGATAACATCTCCACCATGAAGGGTGCTTGAATTCTGACCCAAGTGACTTCCACCAGATGCGCTAAAGACACCAATTTTGTTACTACTTGAGTGCACTGACTCTGGACCCTCAGCTATCTGTTGTTTAAGTTTTTGAAGGTGTTTTTCTGACAAATATTTAAAAACCTCGCTCACATGCAGGTCCTTCTTCACCGAGGTCCTGTAGAACCTCAGCTTCAGCTTCTTCGCCAGGGCCTCAGCCTCCTCATTCTTTATACAAGAGTCATCCAGGAGGTCAGTCTTGTTTAGCACAAGGACAATTGGGATGTCTGCGACTTCAGCCACCACCTTCTCCCTCCAGCTGGAGATTGCTTCGAAAGATTCCCTGTCAGTGGTGGAAAAGACAAGCACGCAAGCCTGGGCTCCTCGGTAGCAGGCCTTCGTTATGGCATCAAATTCATCCTGACCCGCCGTATCCCACAGCATCAGCCTGATGTCTTCGTTGTTAACTTGGATTTGTCGCTGCAAAAAATCAACTCCAATGGTTTTCTCGTAGTCTTTTGTAAAAATGCCTTTGCAATACCGCTGAATCATACTTGATTTTCCAAGTATGATTCCATATGACTCCATTCCCTACGGCCACCACCTTGACGGCCACTTTCATATCTTCCTCCAACATGTTTGGAATGGAAAAGGTTTCTGTACCAACTTTAATTCCAGGTGATCAGATCTCCTCTCTCAAATTGGCCCCGCTGCCCGCCGTCCAGGGCGACCGCTCACTGGCGTGGCCTCCGACCGCCTGGCGCCCTCTTTTCTCGCTCTTTTCTGAACGACTTGGATATTTTTCACCAACTTTGTCGGCAGACAGGACTCAGCTAGAGTTCTACTTCTTATGTGTTTTTTCTGTACTGTGCTATGTGGCATAGATGAGAAAATCAGCACCATCTTTGAGTCCCCACAAAGACCACTCACACAAAACAATGATTTTTCCTACGACTTGTTATGGAAGGGGAATTTGGAGGAGGGATCTATACAGCAGCAACAAAAACTGGCAAAATGGAACAGAGGTTCTCTCTGTTTTTGTGGTGACTTTTGAGCACTCCAACTTCATAGTGTTTGTGAAGGTGGGACCTTGTGTTCTTGCCAGCAACCCTTTCCTTTTCGTCCCTATTCTTACCTCTAGTCCCTTCAATTCTCTCCTCCATGAAGGTAGAACACGTCTCTCCTGGTGCTCTGATGTTGAATAGTATCCAGCTCCTATCACCTTGTACTCATACCATCAAAAGCTTGTTGAGAAATTTTTCTAAGCAAAGGCATTTCCCTTCCACCCTTCAACCAAGGAACTGTGGTGCCAGAGTATACGTATTTTCCCAACGCATTACAATAAAAATTTTATAATGATATATAACTCTTAAAAATTTGAGATAAACTATGACAGCCCCACAGGGTTGGTTTGCAGAGGCCATGGGCAACTTATTACACCTCAGCTGCCATTTTGCAAAATCGATTGGCATACAAATCATCAATGTGCATAACTCACTGACCCTAGAGATTAAACAGTGTAAAATCTATGAAGGCTTCAGTGTGCCAGTGATTTTAGTGTCTTAGAAAGCAGAGCAGCAGTGAGCTACTTGCCTTGAGCTGTGACATCTCATCTTAAATTGCACATCTATATTGCTAGACAGTTTTGGAAGCTGCTGGTTATGACTGCATGGGATGGCATGCAGTTTGAAGTCATTTAGCTTTTGTTAACAGGATGTTCCTTGTTTCTTTTTACAATAATATTCTGCAGGGTTTATGGATTGGACCTCTCCATTTTCTTGCACACTGTTGAAGGACCTCAGGTAGAATGATTGCTTTGTTGGAGTCATGGAGGTGGATATAACTTGAAAGCAGCAATGTATACTGTGCAATCTCATTATTCTGAAGATCTAAATACAAACCATTGATTTTCACTGCATCAAAAAGGGTTGTAGCAATCTAACCAAACTGAGTAGAGATGCACTGAAGTTCAATATGAGGCCACAAATGGACTGTTATGGAGTTCTAAGCACATTTGAATATATGTAACTTGACAACTTTTTGTTCTTAGCATTCCCATAAGTTTCCCTGAGGCATGTGCAACATTAAAGAAACCTTGTGGGAGAAGAAACACTAGCAATCTCATACACTAGAAGTGACAAAAAATGCAGGAATCCTTGTTCATGAAATAAGCCAGGTCTTCCATCCAGTTACGGAAGATATCAAAACCAATTCTTTTCACAGGGGTGACGTCTAAGTGAGTCAAATGGCATCGATGTGCAGAGTCGATGCACAGAGATATTTGGGTGGCACATGAAACAGAGAGAGGTCGTGGAGGAATATTTGCTCTGGGAAGCATTTCAAAGACCTATGAAAGGAGTCGATTTGATTGGCCTCATCAGAGTCTGCCTTGATTTCTGAATTGAAGCTAGATTGCTTTGCAATGATGCCTTTGCCATACTAGAAAGCCCCTCAAAGTGATGACACATTGTCTTTTGTATCAGGCACTTGGTGAGAAGCAGTGCCTACAAATTTAAAGGCTCCATTTTCTATTGTGACCATTGTGTTGTACCTGAACGGAGAGCTGGCTCTAATTGTCACCCCTCCTGAACCTTTTCCCAAAGCAATTGATACTGAACACGTTGTCCTTTTTTGTGTGTGGAAATGAGGTGCCTTTTGGTGACTGGATATGTACCTGTATATTTAAATCTGGAAATAAATAAATCAGAGTTTATTTTCCCTGCCCTAAAGCTGACATTTAGTAAACATTTTTTTATTGGAAACACTTGTTTCAAGAAATAAAGAGATGAGCATTGCAAGTGAGATCGTGTTGGATTCAGAGGACTTGGGTATTTTCATGCTTGACCATCTTCCCCTGGAGATGGAACAGTGACAGCGACAGCGAGGAGGAAGAGACTCTGGACCATTTGCTGGAAACAGGCTTCTATCTACCATAGTAATGGGACAAAATGGGATCAAAATGACTTTTGAGGCAGGATTCATAACTGAGTTTCACTCAAGTCAGTGAAGCCTGAGGATTTTTGATGTGCTCAGTTAGCGTCATTTCTTTAACTGATAAAGACAGAAAAGGAAGCCTGTTCATTCAGGAAGTATCTACTGACCCTGGCCATGGGCAGACCCTGTGGAAGACAAAAATGACACAGGTGTAACGCAGATAGGCAGATCTGTGCCCTCCCATGCACTGTCTGTCAGTCCATCTTTGTGTGAATTAGAATTTATCCTCATTTTCCTTTTACTTCTAAACCAGTGGTTCTCAAACTTGATGGAGATCAGAATCTCCTGCAGGGCTTTTTAAACCACAGATCACTGGACTCCACCGTATTTTCTTTTCTTTTTAAAAAAAGTTATTTTAAAATTTATTTTCCAGCTTTATTGAGGTATAATTGACGAAAATGTAAGATACTTAAGGTCTACATCATGGTATTTGATATACATATGCATTGCAAAAGGATTCTCTCCATTGAGTTAATGAACACATCCATCACCTTGCGTATTTACTTTTTTTTTTTTTTGGTGGGAACACTTAAGTTCTACCCTCTTAGTAGATTTCAATTATACAACACAGAGTTGTCAATTACAGCTTGATTTGTTGTCAATTATAGGGTGAGTCCCAAGAATTTGGATATCTGACTGGTGTCTAGGTGAGGCTGCTAGTCTGGGATCACACTTCAAGAACCACTGCTCTAAATAAAGGTCAGACACTGCTTGAATGTGAGTGGTGACAGGTGTGGATATTAATCAAGCGTTCATGTAAGTCAGTGGACAAATGCTGTAGCAGAAGAGTCACGGCTCCAGTGAACTTCAGAAAGTATGTTACATTTTTGTGTGCCCAATGTCACTGTAAAATTAAAGTAAAACACTTTTAAACTTTAAATTCTGTTTTTATAATATATCTTCCTTTTAAAGAATTCCCCAAATTGGGCAGTTTTTGATAACTCATTTAAAAATACTTTTTGGTGAATGAAAGGAGTTATAGATTAAGCACTACCGATTTAAATGTTGAGAAGGAGAGCATCTAAATTACCTAACTGAGCCTGAGTTCGTATTTTAGGGGATCCAGTTTGACTTTTCCTTGTCATTTGCGCTGAAGTGTCTGCAGCCATCTTGACCTGTGAATTGTTCTCAGTTTCTCTCTCCTGAGAGTGTAATGGCTCAGAGCCCTCCCCTCCCTTTCTCCAGGAGACTCCTTTGTCCTGATTCTTCTGTGCTCTGTGTTAGTAGCTCACTGGACACAGCAGGTTTACAGTATTTCAGAAATAAACTTTAGAGGGAAAGTATCCCCAAGCATACTCTTTACCCCTGAAATCAGAAGTGACACTCCGTTGCACCTTCTCCAAGGGCAGGATCACTTTTCATTACTGTTATTTTCATCTGACATTTGATGTACTTGACTCAAGGATGTAGATTTCAGGGGACGTGATGAGAAATATCTGAAGAGCCCTTTTGATCATCGCTGATTAGAGCCAAGCTTCTTTTCGGTTTTAGGTCATGCCTGTAGTCAGGAAACGAGCTTGATCTCTGGTTCTTTGGGAAGAAGCAGTAGTTTTTCCCTTTCTACATACATCTGTAACTAGACTCCTATAAATGCAAAAATTGTTAATTTGTTATTGAGAATATGGCAACTAGGAAAATTTAACTATAGTTATAAGCAACGGTATGTCAGTAAATGTATAGTAACCAGCTCTCTGAGCAAAGAAAAGAGGCCTG
Source organism: Camelus dromedarius (assembly GCF_036321535.1). Taxonomy (NCBI): domain Eukaryota; kingdom Metazoa; phylum Chordata; class Mammalia; order Artiodactyla; family Camelidae; genus Camelus; species Camelus dromedarius. The sequence continues at coordinate 8,967,050 of NC_087461.1, forward strand.
ATTTGTAGCATTTGCCAATTTCCTTGGTGTCAATACTCCCACCACGACCACTTTTAAGCTACCAACCAGATATCACTGAAAATGGAGATGGCAAGAGAGATACACAGTTGATTCCTGAAAGCCAGTTTTCAGCACACCAGGGGAAGCTGATGGCTTTGTTGTGTTTGTTTTCAGGTGAGTGCAAACAGTAATAGGAAGGCAGAGGATCCTGAGGTTTTCATTATCAGTCCTTTACTTGAGCAAAAAGAAGTCTCAGCATTGGACCTTTTCCAAAGTACTAGCTTCCCACTTCCACATAATGTATTCAGTGGCTCTCCATCTTTCATCACTGTGGAAGTAACTCAGAAACTCAAAAGGAGCAATACGCTAAAAGCAATTAAAACTCCTCACTAAGGGAAAATAAATAAAAGCACAGCGTCCTAGCCGTATCTTTGTAGTAATGCCTCTGAGCTGTGGGCTGTGTGCCGGGCACTTGCCCCAGCACAGTGCCACACGGTTATTACAACCGCTGTCACCCTGCACTGTGTCATTGTTTACCTGCATTTCTCTCTGTCCCACTAGACCCTGAGCTCTTTGAGGGCAGGTGACATTCTTTTTTTCGTGATTGCCAAACCTCAGTGTGGATGCTTGGTTAATAACAGGCATTTGTAATGGGTCCTGTGCCTCCAGAGAGGACAATTCTAAAGGACCATTTTAGTCTAGGGCTCCTCCTGAGAGCAGCCCAGGCCTCTGTTACAACTGCATTACAATTGAATTTTTCCTTCTGCTTAATCCTGCTTCCCTTAACAAGCTGAGGGGATGCTACAACAAACCTCTTGCATGCAAATCTCCAGTTCAAAGACAATATTTAATATATGAGATTTGGAGCATTGTATAATGAAATCGTTGGAAATTTGACCACTTTTCTGCAATAGTGCACCTCAGAGCAACATTAAATAATTTGCATTTTTTCAAAAACAAGCATCACTTGCTTGAGGGTGCAGTTAAACTAGATGATCCACTGGATTCTTTAACTTTCTAGAAATTTCCCTGCCACTCTACATTTAAATGTCCTGACTTAGCTGTGATTAGTGCAGCAAATTTCGAGAGAGGCTATAAGCTCTTTTGAGAAGGAGTGCTACCACAATTATAAAATCTCTCAGATAATTCTGAAAAATTGGTATGGACTATTGACCCATTTTTTTTTGTACTTTCATTGAAAATGTAGATAATAAAGCTATGTCTCTTCTACCAGCAAATCCTTGGCTTGGGTGGAGCCGAGGCAGTGAGGAAGTCTATGATTGCTTGTGCTTGGACTCCACAGAGCCTCAAGAACACAGTTGATTTCTCTGCAAAATGTGTTTTTCTTCTTTTTTGTTATACAATTAAATGACAGCATCAAAGTGTAGGAATCTCAGATATGGGGATGATTAACTTCTGATTCTTCAGCGTGCCCCAGAACAGCTATTATTAATACTGGGCTTATGTGCCCCAGTTTAAGTTCCTATTTAATTATATCCCAGTAGTCCTCAAATGGATTTGCAATGCCCTTCTTACTAATAAGATCCCATTCTCAATTCTAGAAGATGCTTCTTTTAGATCTCAGTTAAATGGGACAGATAAAACTTCAACACCTTTCCTGAATTAGGGAAAACTGGATGAGCTATTATAATCACATTTGTGATCACCGTGAGTGCAAGCCAGAGAAATATATACAAACAGAACTGCAGGTACTAAAAAGCAACACAAGTATTAAACCAGAGCTAGATAACGTAGCTCTCACTCTGTATATGTATTGATAGACAGGTCTACGTAGATAGATGATATTGACATTGAAATAGATAATATGGTAATTCACATTACATTTTCAAATGGTGCCCCTGTAAATCTGGAAGTGATATGTCAGTAATTATTCAGGGTACACATTTTTATCTTTTTGGGTAGAGGGACAGAAGTAAATCTCAGACTTGGTCTGTCTGATGTTTCTGTTGTTACATTTACACTGAAATAGGAGAAATAGGAGCTTATTTTATTACATTCTCTTGTCTCATGAATATAGCATACAGTTTGGCATTCTGTTAGTAATCACCTGGCCCTTCCCTCCCCTTCCCTTCCCTTTGTCTTTTTTAATGTGACTGAACAAAAAGCAAGACCTCAGCACTCAAGTCCAGCCGCGCTGGTCCTGAGACTTTCTCAGTGGTGCCGAGTCCCGTAATTACTGAGGTCTCCCAGGGAAGTGAGCAATCAGTATTAAATATTTTTCCCAGCATAGGCTGGCCTGGAATGTGGAGGCAGGGTAAATATTAGGGGGAAATGGCTCTGATGACCTAGCAATGCGACTGTGGCAGCTGGTGCTTAGGTGGTGGCTGTATCCAAATGGTTCATCCGGACGTAAATCCAGCTAGCTCGTCTTCCTCACTGCTAACAGATGGCAACTTCATGGCAGGACCTGTTTTAGGGCACAAGTTTTATATGTGCTTGGAACATCCAACTTTGCATAAAATGTAAGCATCACGACACCGTCACATTTCTTACCTCTAAACAGCAAAACCTTTCTTTACATAGATGTTTTAGTACAATGTATAGAACATCACCTTTTTCTGTTAACTGCTTCCTTCTGAGTTTTGTTGAGGTAACAAAATTGCAGATGGGCTTAAGCAAAAACTAGTCAATAGCAGAGGGGATCAATGTGGTGAGTTCATTGAGACTTCCATATTGGGGTAGACTTTCAAAAGATATGTCCCAGAAGATGGAAAGATGGCAGTGGTATCAAAGACATGAGAAAAGAGAGGATTCTAACTATGTCTGGATGAGCTCAGAAAAATATGGGAGTTTGAAAAGGCAAAAAAGTAAGTAATGTACAAAATGGGCTTGAAACACTGTATTATTTCATTATTTGGGCTTAGATCTATGAAAACCACTTACTTCCTGCTTTATTCCTTTAAGAAATACAATACTCAAACTAGAAAAGGTAGAATAAGCATATTAAGATGAAACAACTATAATAATAATAATAATAATAATAAAAAAACACATTCAGAAGGAATAAAGTATGTGAAAATCATATCTAACTGCTTAAAGTTAGTTCAAGATTCCAGGCACAAATGAGTGACATTTTAGTGCACTGAAAATAATTGCAGATAACACCTCATTCATTTGTGCCTAGAATCTTGAACTGATTTTGAGTGGTTAGGTGGTACAACTTAAAGGGAAGGAAGACCTTGCTTGCTGTTTTAAAGGGGAGAAAACCCCAACAAAATGGTCAGAAATGTAGTCTGCTCCATCAAAAGTGAACGTACCAGTAGGCTATATTGACAGGTTAGTTTCCAAAACACTCAAACTCTGCATCCCAGTTAAGACTATTTGGTATTGTGTGTATTTTCAGAGAAAGATTTTACAGGGGTGTTGATGGAATGGATTTGATTTATAACAATGAAATTATGAAGAAAAGGGCGCAAGTATTATGTGAATTAGCTGAAAGAACTTGGAATATTTCTCCTAGAAAAGACTTGAGGAGGAAGAGAGTTATTTCAAACTTTTGAAGGGCTGTCATATAGATGATCATTCAGGCTTTATTTATGTCACTCTAGTGGGCAAAGGAATTATCAGCAAGTTGAAGTTACAACAGGTCTCCACTCAACGTAAGGAGGAGTTTTGTAAGATTGCCACCTCTTTAAAGTAGAAATGGACTGCTTCGTGAGATAGTAAGCATTTTCAAATGGGAGGTGACGTCACTCTTTCAGGTTTATGGCACAAGGAATTCCTGCATTACTTAAGAGATTAAGACCTCACATCTCCTTTCCTTTTAAAATACTATGTTTCGTTAGGGAGGGAATGCCACTTAGGATTTGTTCAACAACTATGTCAGGTTGTAACATTTGAACAAAGCAGTTCATTTGGGGCATTTTATTTTCATATATTATCAATAGTGGCAGAATATGGGGGGGGGACCTAAAATGAAATATCCTTCTGTAATATAGATGGGATCCTGCAAAAACTTTTGATTAACTGTCACCATCATTGCAACAATCTAATGTTAGACCAGTAAGGTTTATCAAGGCGAGGCTGCCAATCCAAAAATTGAAAACAGGTGGCAAAAGTTCCCTGGGGCACTTGGCATCTGTAAGTAATCAGTTACTGTAAAAGCCCTGGTCAGACACAAATTAGCTTAATTGCTGATGACATTTTTAATAGCTGAAGGACCTCACGGCTTTATTTAATTAGAATTGTAATATACTATATACGTGTGGCTGATCACCTTTGACAAGTGTTTGGTTCTCCTCTACTTCCCAAAGTTGCAATATACCAGACATTTTCCTTCAGTAATGCAAAAGGATCGTAAACACATGATGGGAGGCAAGAAACACTTATCTGTCTACTCTGCTCCAGTGTTTCTCTGTTGCATTTTCTCTGGTTCTTCCATTCATCCATAACCAGCCCTTAAGGAGAAATCAGATACATCTGTACTTGGTTTTTGTTCAGTGGAAATTAAATCCCACAAAAACCAAACCGAGGTTTGAACTGAAAATGCTCATTTTAAAAGTATGTCGCTAGCCTTTCTGCCATTATATCCCACAGCCCTCTTCCCCCTCCCCAGTGGCTATAGCAGTGAATTAAAAGTTTTCTCACAGGGGAATTGGTAGATAAGGGACAGATAAAGACTTAAATTGCTAACATGGTTCAAAATTGGTACTTTCCAAGCCTTGGGTCTTGTACTTCAAAACTTCTTTCGAAGATGTGGTGGAGAATGAGAATTTAATGGAAAGGCCAGGCTATTCAGTTTGGAAAAAAATGAATAGCTTGCAGTCCTGTAAGCATGTCATGGGAACATGTCTGTAGATTCCTTTATGCCATTGGCCAATATTTCAGTTAATGTGGTAAGATAAATTTTCTTCCAAACATACTCGGGATAATATGTCAGAGAAACATTTGGTTTGTTGAAATGGTAAGATACTTGTAACACTTGTCATAAAACAAGATATATATATGGAAAAACAGCATAATGATTTCAAATACCATTAAAAAAAAATTCCACATGAAGTCAAAAGGTAACAGACTGCATATGACCCAGACAGAAGTCATTTGTCTACACATTTTCTGTTGTCTCCATGATAGTATGGAGAACTGTAAGGTGAAGTCTCCTTCTCAAAGGGGCTAAATCTGTGGTCCCTGAGAAGAAGTAGCAAATGGAGCGGACAGAGTGTAAGTCATATTCCCACAGCTGTGCACTGGCTTGCCCCTGGCCGCCAGCCTCTCTTCTGTCCCAGGAGAAGTTTCATCTTCACAGGTTGCCTTGTTTCTTACTAGACATTGATCTATTACCTGAAATGAAGGAAGCATTTTGCATCATTGGCTTTTGCCAAGCCCTTGTTTTGTATTTTATTAGTTTATTCAGGTAATGAATGGCTGATTTATTGCTTGGGAACCACTTTCTGCTCATGACGATCCTTACATCTTTTATGTGTCAACTAACTAATCAGAAGGCTGGTTCCTGTTAAAATTTAGGAACAATAAGCCACTTGGCAGACTACAGTGACATTTCCAAGACAGTTCATATGAGGAAAATAGAATCAAGCAATAGACAGTGCATGCCTTTGTGTTGTGTGTAACTGTGATGTGAACTTAAGCCTTCTGTTTACAATGAAAGCTCTGTTGGATTACCTCACATAATCCTTCAGATTTCACAGCAGTTGCTGTCTGGGAAGCACATGTACTAACCTCCTCTACATCCTGTGAAGACATTGGCTTATTCCCTTTATTTGGAAGACAGTTACTGCATTTTTCCATTGGTTACCTTGGGCAGACATAAAGACATTTTTTAGACCTTCTTGACTATGAGATTCTCAGATCCTCTGGTGCGGCTCTGTAGCCCCCAGGAATGCCACTGCAGTTCAGGAAGGGATTTCTGGGGAGTGAGATGCAACATGTGGGCACCTCCAAGAACTAGGGCAGTGGAAAAGTGGTAGAGGACACTGGTGGCCCTGAGTCGTCCTGAAAACATCCCAAGGAGTCTAGACTAAACATATTCTACCACGGGAGTCTCGCCCTGAGCTTTATTCCAACATCGCAGAAGACTTTGTCAGAAGTTGGCTTGGACCTAAAAAGCGTAAAGTCCCTTGGATGTGCTAGGATCAAATTATGCAGCTGTTCCCAGTGCCTTCAAATTCTGCACTGCTCCTTTCTTTCTGTCTTAGCAAGATTTTTGTGTTTACCTATGGTTAAATATATGTGTGTGTGTGTATATATATATATATATATATATATGGATAATCTATCGTGTGGCCAATTTGTGATTACTTTGTAGATCTTAAGGTTGCTAAATTATGCAGATTTATTGTTTCTTTTTGCATTCCGCTGATTACCTTTTAATTATTTCTATTTTTCAAGAAGCTATTAGAGAGTGAGAGAAGTGAATACACCAGTATTTTAATATGCTAATCATGGCGTGATGAATGGATTGTTTTAAGGAGTGAAAATCATTGGCTAAAACCAAGTTTTATAGTTCCCTGTGTACTGGGGCCCATCACACAGTCCCAGTTCCCTATTGTCACAATGATGTGGGAAAGTACATAGGATAGTTAGGGTAGTTAATGTTTCACCTTTGACAATCAAGGTTGCTATGCCCTGAATCACAGGTAAGGAGTTAATAAAAGGCCTCAGAAAAGAGGGCTGTAAAGAGAGGCAAGTTGTGTAGCCTAGTGAGCTGGTTGCCTGCAAAAGGGGCTGAATGTGAGAGTAAAGATTGTTGTGCTCAAAATTCGAGGATGAAGGAAAATGAACAGCACCTGGGCAGAAGGAATAGAGTTGGGCTTTCTTGCCTTTAATGGATTATTAGTAGGTAACTGTGCGTTGTCCTAGATGTCTGCTTGGCGTGTGTTTTTCTCATTTATTCATCTCTCGGCATGCATTTATTAAATCCTTTTCAAGCAGTAGTGTCTGATGCTGGGATCACAGAGATTAAAAGCGGGAATACCTGTGCTGTAAGTCAGCATTAACTGCCATGACAAGGTGGAGAAAGGTCTTGTGAATGTGAAAGCAAGCAGAGTGCCATGAACTGGGGCTTAAAGAACAGTGCAGATAGAGGGAGACGTTCTAAGAACAGGGAGTGGCATGAGCCAGGTGTGGAGGTAGGAATGTCCAAGGATTACTTGGGAGTAAGGGAGCAGTTGATTTTGGCTATAAGGTTTGAAGAGTGGGTTGGGACATCATTTGGAATAGCTTTGAGTATCAGATTAATAGGTCCAGCCTTTATCCTGTGGACAATTAAGAATGAGTAGAAGTTTTTGAACAGGTCTGCTGAGTCTATCAAGACGTATCTGGCAATAATGATCCAGGGAGATTGGAATGAGGAGAGAATGGATACAGGAGCACAGTGACGCTACTGGGATACAGGAGGAATAAAACTAAAGCCTGAACTATTGCATTAAAGTTGAACTGAAAAGTACACAGCATTTAATTGATCAGTTGGAGGAATTTGAGGTAATTAACGTCCTCTTGGTAATTTTTCTGTGCTGGTGAAACAAATACAGTTAAAACATCCCTATTCCCTATCTACCTGGAATGAAGAGTCAGAATTAAGGGGAAAAAAAAAAAAAGGAAAATGTTAGAGAAGTTGGTATTTTTGCTAAAGGAAAAAGCTCTAAGATTGCATTAACTTTTCTATGATGGGGCAATGCACGGACTCTGTCAATTCTTTGGGGAAAATTTAGATCAAACTTAGAGCCTTTAGTTTTGAATTTTATCTATTTAATTCTTAATAAGTTATGCCTTCAGTTAATTTCTACATTTTTGTGAAAATTGATGCAGATGTTTCAATGGTCTGACATCCTCCAGGGTTTCAGAATATGCATGAGCCTTTGTAGCGGGAACTCAGGCCATTACTAGTGTACAGCCAATGCAGTAATTACCCTAATGTCCTCATTACTATAAAGGGGTTCAACAGGCAAAAAAGAATAGTGCTTAAGGAAATTTTGGCCTCTCAATTTCTAATTTCTGCTTAAAGCCTAAAATTAGTAAGTAGAAATGTATGACAGAGTTGCTTCAGTGGCTCCTATGGAGTGAAAAACATAGGTTTCAGGTTTACCTTTAGAGAAATGCCAGTTTTGCTGGTACACAATAAAGTTATAATAATGGAACTTTCCCTCTGACGGTGAATTACCAGTCTGGGAGGAAGTGGTCAGGGAATGGTGGCCCATCAGCCAGAAAGCCCTGAGAACAACCATTAATAAGCACTCTTGGGTTGAAAACCTATCATTATGGGGACTGAGCTCCCTGGGAGAGCGCCTCTCTGCCTCCATCCGACATGCAGAATAGTTGGTAAGAGAATGAATGAAAGAGTATAAAAAACTGCCAAAGCGGACGGAAGAAGTCTTCATTTCAGATAAAGAATAAATAACTAAAATTAGAACATTTCATTTTTTTCAAGGGAGTTTTATAAGTGACACTAAAGAATCATTATAGTTACTCTGATTATCTTGTAGAAAGTAAGATGCACAGCTTTTATATATATTTTAAATGGTAAAATATTCAATATTTTTTAAAACATTTTAATTTTTGAGAGCCTAAAGAGGAGGAAAGCAAGAGTGATCGAGAACATCAACAGTTTGCCTTTTGGAGTTATTTTTGAGAAGTCTGAGAATGGGTCAATTGTCTAGATTATGGGACTGTTTCTTTAAGTAGAATTTCTTATGTCACATCTCCATCAGGAAGTAGGTTAGTGGCCAATTTCTCATGTAATTCCACAATCCTCAACGAAATCTACTTATTACTGAATCTTCATTGCACCATGAGATGTAAATTGTTAGTTCCCCAACCAGCCGGTGGTTTCTGTGGCTCTGGGAGGGCTGTCAGCCAGTCTGTGGGCTGAAATGCTGGCAATGAAGCAACATTTACATGGAAACATGAAGTCACTTAAAGGCCATTCTTCACAGGCTGAAGGCGGCTGGATCCTTCTTGGCGCTAAGAGAGGAAAAATACATTTCTTAGGGCTTACTGTGTCAGTAAATGAAGTCGAGTTAGGCTGTATGTGGGCAGAAAAACTTTCACGAAGAATGCAGGGAAAAAACAGATGAGTGTACAATTAGGAGGCAATTTCCAAATCTTTGGTCTTTCTAGTTAGAAGTAAATGCCATATAAATGTCTCCTAGCAACTTGTAAACTGCACGGGGACAGGGACTGGGACTAGTTTTGCTCTGTTATGCTCCGGAAAACTAGTTGGCTCTCAAACAATTATCTAAACTTGTAAGACTGTGATTATGTTTAATAACATAATTATGCCAGTTTAAGTAATGGAACAATGAAAAGCTCTGGTCTCGATTCTTAAAGGCAATTTACTGAGGGGGCTCAGAAAAAGGCCACAATTCTGAGCCTCTCAGGTTCTTCACGATTCAAATGGGTATGTTAGACCAAATCCATTGTTATTCTTTCCATTTTCGTAAAAAGTAGTGTGGACACAGTTTAAAGAGTTGAAAAACCATCATCAGCCCACATCCACGGACCTGTCATGCCCCACTTTACAGAGGCAACTGTTTTCACTTCTTCTTTTAAACTTTTAATGTTTATTGACACATATCTAAATAATATGCTTATAACGCTAGCTTTGGTTTTTCAGTTTTCATAATTATCTCATAAAACACAAGGGAAGATGAACTCTTAGCCCTTTATTTTAACCCCAGCCCCTATCCCACACCATTCTTCCAACTTCGCAATGTTAACGTTATTAGGACTATGAAAGCACTTTTGGGAGCTGAGATATGTCATATATTAGGATCTCCATCTGTCTTTTGAGTTGGATCTCTAATTTCATACGCCCTTTGTCTTATTTTCCCTGGATTTAATGTCTGATTTTGGTACAGTATACCTTCCAGTAGTTTCCTGAAAATGAATGCTGGAGAGAGAGAGATTTTTTTGAGACTTTGCATATCTTAAGCGTTCTACTTTCACATGAAATTGGCTGCATATGGAATTTTTAAGTTGGAATTCATCTTCCTTCACAGTTTTGATGGTATTGTTTTTGTCTTCTAGTTTCTTGTGACTTACTAAGAAGTCTTAAGTCATTTTCACCTTTTGTCTGTGATCTATTTTCTCTGTCTCAGAACACTTTAACATAGTAATGAATATGTGTGGTCCTTCAGCCTTAAAATACATGGAACCTGGTTTAAGCAAACCTTCCTGAACTTTATTTGCTACAGACTTTTTTTTTTTGCATAACACTTGAAGAAATGCTCCCATTGAGACAGGAAGGTGGGTGGTAAAACCAATTTTGTGATACCTCTACACAAGCCAATTTTGTGTTTCCTGAACCTTGTTCAGTATTTGGCACATCCTCAATAAATAGTTTCAAAATAATCTGAGCCAACTTGGATAAACGGTATTTCTTATTTTCTCAATACTTTTTAAGCAAGTTCTTCAATTATCACCTGAGTTGCTGTGAGGTTTTATTTTCCCTGCTACTTTAGATTCTCTGAAGTTACCACTGATCCAGTTGGCCTTACCACCAGGGGCTAATGAAGTTCCTACACGTGTGACAATGAGAGATACCTCTAATCTGCCTCCTAAAAGAAACTTGCCTTGACATATTCGCAGCAGAGAAATGGCTAAGCCTAGACAGCCCACATTGATCTGAGAGCTTGGTAGTTGCTTCAGTTTCCAATTTAATCTTTATCATTGAAAATATCTTTTAAAAAAATGGTTCCTTTTGTTAGTGAATGTCATATATGCTGGGGGTATTGGAAGTAATATCGAAGTATCTTAAGTGTTATTAAAATTCTCTTTGATGATTTTTATAGTGCCTCAGGCTTCTTATTTCAATTATATTTTGCTAAACTGTGAACATATAAGATGCAGAAGAGATGAGAATGAATGTCAATTGGATGGCATGTCTTTGCATTTTTTAATAATAAAATGATTGTGTTTTCTTTTATATCTATTCTGTGCTTATAAGAATGGATCTTTGCAGTGGATATATCTGGTTGAAGTTTGTAGCGTATCAACATATTTTGTCAAGTTGGGATTTGGGAAAGAGCCTTATACTCTTGTGTGTCCATCACAAAAACTATTTAAATAGCAAACACACAGTAAATGATCAGTTCCATTTGGCAATAAGTCTGGTGTCTTACTCTGCTCAGGCTGCCATAACAAAATACTACTTCAGATTCTCTAAAGACCGAGAGGCTTACACAACAGAATTCTTTCTTTTTTCCCCCTCACAGTTCTTGAGGCTAGAAATACAAGTTGCTGGCAAATTGAGTTTCTGGTGAGAGCTCTCGGCTTGTAAATAGCTACGTTCTCACACCTCTGGTGTCTCTTCTTATAATGACACTGATCCTATCATATCAGGGCTCATTCTTATTTTCTCATTTAACCTGAATTACTTCCTCAAAGGTCCAACCTGCAAATGCAGCCACACTGGGGGTTAGGGCTTCAACATTTGAATTTTAGAGAGGCACAAGCATTCAGTCCCTAACATCTGGCCTTATAAAATGTATTGTGACTATCATTTTGAATTGGTCTTGATTAATTTATTAAGGCTGACATTCTAAAGTTTTCAAAGAAAACACTAAATCAATTTTATTGTCTTGATTTTTTAATAGAAGTAACACTGGCTTATACCATCATGTAAGTTTCATGTGTGTAACATATTTCTACTTCTGTATACACTAGTGTGCTCACCACCAAAAATTTAGTTTCCATCCATCGCCATACAGTTGACCTCCTTTACCCATTTCACCTTCCCCCTTATTTTCTTGGTTTTAATACAGAGGATGGGCACCAAATGATTTTGGTGGCAACAAACATTATATGTAGCATAAGAAAGGAAACTGTGCTGTCATTGATTCTCAGCTGTGTTTGACTCAGTTATTGAGATATATAATTGACCTTCAATCAGCTCAACAGTACTGTGTGTTTTGGGGTTTAAAATTTAATTTTAAACTTTTTTAGCTTATTTAAGACACAACGCATTTTGAACAATTTAGTGTTCGCTTTTTCCAATGCCTTTTCATTTCCTTGTAGTGCTGAATAATATTCCATTGACTGGACCATTTATTTATCCATTTACTTACTAAAGGGTATCTTGATTTTTTGTTTTTTGAGTTGCCTGTTCAACATCTAGTTGACAGATTTTGTATTAAAAAAAAAAACAATAAAAATCAGCTTCTTTGTTAGTGGTGATGGATGCAAAACAGAGGATTGTATGGAAATAAATGATGTAACTTTATTCTATATGAATGTCATTCATATTGCTGAGAGGACATGGAATCATTATACAATATTATCAATAATATTACACTAATAATAACATTATCAATAATATGATACTAATAACATTATTGATAACATTATACTAATAACATTATTGTAATATTATACTAAAATAACATTATTGATAATATTATGCTAATAATATCATTAAACAAACAACAGCAGAAACTCTGCTTGTGAACAAGAAACCACCCTAAATTTTGCGGGGTTCCTCCACAATTACCTTTGCTTTTATTTCAAGCCAATATTGCTTTCCTCTTTACCTACTGGAATATTAAATGAAGAAAGATAGGGACAGAAAAATCAGGTTCTTTTGCTCCTCTATGCCACACCTTGACACGTGGAATTTAAATGTATATTCTGCTAATGTGGAGATTATTGTAGTGGATTATGGTTGTGATTATTTTTTTCTTATTCTCATTTAGAAACGTTGCTGATGATGTTACATGTAGAAAATTCACAGTCAAATATTTCATGTGTCTTATTAAATACATGAAATGGCAAATTAATGATCCTAGACATTTAAATTGTTAGTCACCTGTCAGCCTAATTACTTCTATATCTTCTCACAATCCACTCTTTATGCTGCCTAACAACTCATGGGAATTGGTCAACCCCTGACTGAGTGAACCTGTTAGTTTTTCTGTGATAGCTGCACATCTTCAGAATAAAAGCATTCTCTTTCTAACTGTTATCAGTTGAGCCTAAAGTGATGAAAACATCTTATACTCCTACAAACCATTCTGAAAAGAGTAGCAGAAGTGATCTTTTGAAAATGTATCAGATCACGTGCTGTTTCCAGTTAAACCCTGCCACTGGCTTTCCAATTCGCTCAGAGTGAAATCCAGACTCCTTGTGCTCTGCAAGGGCCCTGGGTGATCTGGTTCCTACTCACTTCCCCAGCCTCCTCTTAGGCCACCCTGCCTAGGCTTCTACCCCCGACACACTGGCCCTCCTTCAAGTTGTCCAGTCGAATGCTCATTCCCAGCTGTGCCACTGCGCTGGCCACCGCTTCTGCGTACCTGTGGGAAGCCTTTGGGAAGTTTGAAGCTGGCGAGGAACATGATCTAATTTATGAATGAATGAATGAATGAATGAATGGATCTACAGTGAGTTGAGAAGAAGGCATTTCCTTCTTTAAAGAGGAACCAAGATAGGCATTTTGCAGAGTACTTTCAAATATTTCAGATGTCTGATATTGGTAAATGTATTATGGACTGGTGTGAGGTCTTTCTAATTGTACCCATGGTGAGTTTAAACACGGTAGAATTAGCATTAGCATTCTCAGAGCAGACTTGAATCTAAGCTGAGAAACATAAATTTACATATAAATAGAAAATTAAATCAGTTTTCTAACCAGGTATTTTTGAAAATCCAATAACAGGTTAACAAATTCAAGGTTTATACAAACACACAGAATATTTTTGACTTAATTTTAATTAAACTTCATGAAGTACTTGATGGGTAAGTAAGAAAGGAAGAAAGCATTCTCTTGGCATTCTGAATAGTATTGAAGGATATTGATGGCTTTAAAAAAATGATCACAGACTGCCTGCCTATTATTACCCAGCCAAGTAATTCATAACATCAGGCAAGTTAAAACACTGCATTCTAGAGCAGTGTGTTGTGAGATGAGACATTACGTAAAGTCCAAGCGAGAGCAAGCTGACGTGTTTTCTTCTCTTTACTCACATGCCATTCTTTGTAAGCAATACACTTGAAAGTTTGCCTCAGAGCATTTTGCATTTTCCTCTGGGGAAATGTGAAAGAAAATGATCTGTGTAGAATAAAAACATGCTAATTTGTGTTAATTTATTCTAGGAGAGATACCGGAGTGTTAACGTTTGAGTGGGGCTGGAGTTCAGTTTGAACCATTGACTTTTGTGCATGAACACTGGAAATGCATGTGGCCAGTTATCACCAATTTTTGAAGTGGGAATTGGTTAAGTCTGAAAAATACATGCACATAATTTATTGATATCTGTCTTTCCCAGTGTTCTTTTTTCAGGTCCTGCCATTCTTAAGTTTAATTAATTAAACTATAAATGGAGTAAAAGCATTACCCATGTTTCAATATGGAGCAAAAGGACAACTAAGATTCATTCCATTTGTCTGGAAAGCATAGCAAGATGGACCCAGATCCAGACACAGGGAAAACCACAGGAGGTCACAGTGTCATTGACCACATGTCAGTCACACCAGCCACTTAACTGCAAAAGGATTCTCTCCACTCTAACCAACAACCAAAATTATTTTTATACATCTTTGCTGCCATTCTTCTAAGTACCTATAATTAAAACCTCTTTGCTTTCCTTTTCTCTTTTCCTAGTTTGTCAAAAGGCTTGTCTGGCTCTTCAAAGTAATGTGTCTGCCTCTCCCCCATAACATATTTTTACACCCACCCCTTAGTACCTTAGTTTCTTCCTTTTGGTGTCCAGAGGGTCGTGAAGAGATATTTCAATTTAAATTGATTGAAATTTAAATATTAGCGTACACTTGACATCCTTATTTACTCTAGGTTGACTTTCTGAGTTTTGATGTTGTTTGTTTTTTATTTTTATTTATTTCATTTTTTTGTTAACAAAGTAGGGGAAAGAGTTCAGAATTCTAACTTCCATTTTATATCCCGTTACTTTCCCTCTACTCTGTCTTGTTTAATATTTAGACTCTTCACCAGCTAGTTACAGTTTTTTCCTACTTGTGGCTTTTTTTTAAATGATGTGTAAGTTTAGTTCTTTTGTCCTTGGCTTGGAACCAGATTTACGATTTATACACCTGCTTTTGGGGTTATTGTCGTATATGACGACTCTTCATTTGTTGGAATGTTGAAGTCAATATTTTTGAAAGGCTTTGAAAGCCTAACTGATATCTAGGGAAATGCAGAATTGGAAAATACCTGATCTGTGTAGCTTCCAAAAGTTTTGGAGCTCTACTAATCTATATGTGGCTGACAGGTTACTTTGGCTTTCCATCCCCCTTTGGTGACTTAGTCCTTACCTGGTAGTTTGCATATTTCAGGAGTATATCACAGAAATTGAAATCTAACTTTAGTATAGCTTTTACTGTCTTAAATTTCTTTTCTAATGTAATTTTGTTGATTGTGGTTTATTTACAATGTTAGTTAAATTGTGTAATCAGCATAAATGTATGCAATCATACAGTTTAATTAGGAAATGTTATTCAGGAAAGTAATGACAGAATTCAGATATTTGTAACATTTTAGAGATTCTTGGGAACTTTATTTTAAAACTGCTATTTGAGTGGTAGCTGATATTCATATCGAAGTATTTCTCTTTTCCAAAAAAAAAAAAAAAGAAAAAATCTTGTTAAATTCAGTGGAGTAAAATATAGTGTTAAAAGTATGATACAGTTTGTAAAACACCAAAATTTCTTGACTGAATTTATACTGATGTTCCTTCTGTTTTATTTTTCACATCATTTCCCCAGTATTTGACTTGATGTTTCCCATTCATAATGAAAGAGGCTATTTGGAACACGATTTTTTAAAAAAACTCAAAATCATAGGTTTACATGGAGAAATTTTTTTTTCTCAAGATATTTCACCCATAATTGAGTTAATCTTAAGGGGAGCTGGGCAAGTAGGTGAATTATGCAAGTTGTTAGCTAGTAAATACTCAAGAAGTACTTAATGAAGTGAATACATCTTTGTATATAAAGTATTTCTTATTTAAATATAAATAAAGTGTCAGTTTTGTTTAATGAATTATATGCTTTCTGCTGTAACTAATATTTATGAACCCTTACTTCTCAACGCCTTTGATATTCAGAAGCATAAATCTTCTCTGTGATTTTTTTTATAGGACTTTTTTGTAAAGTTATTTGGAGATATCAAAGCTGAATAGATTTTCCCATTGCTTTGTGATTCTAAGGCCATGTGAAGATATACTGCATTAAATATATGAATCAAATGTGGGAAGTAGAATAACTTGGGGGAAGATCACTTCTTCTTACTGTATTAATCTCTCTGAACATTTTAAAGGACTCTGAAGTTAGACTGTTGTAACACTGATCTTTTACTTGATGAAACTTACATAGAAAAAGGTGAGAAAAGTATAGGAAATTGTGCAGAAATTAGCAGGGCTGCTTCTAATTTTCTCAAGAAATAATCCAACATATCTAAGTATACAAGGCTAAGAATTTTAAGCAGAGAAATAAGATCATCTTAAGCAAGAGCTGCAATGATGGAAAACGCCAGGTCGCCACCCCAACTACATCATGACATCACCCAGGGAAACAGACAGACTGGACAGCTTGGACAGTTTTAGCGAACATTTATTATAATAATAAAAAGGAGCACAAAGATGAATAGAGGCATGACACTTCCCCTGGATAAGTTTATGGTAGTTTGTAGAGAAATGGTACTTAATCAATAATTACACTGTAATGAGAAGAACACAGCAATGGGTTTGAATAAAGTTCTACAGGATCATATTAAAATAACACTGCCTAGGAAAATTATCTGTTGGTAGTGACGAAAGTCTTCACCAAGACAGAATATTTGAACTTGACTTTCAGAAAGTAGAGACTTAGGGCTTTTTTTCCCCCCTTGCCATAAAATAAAGAAAATGTATAAAATAAAGACATGTCAAAAGGTCCAACTGAATAGAACTGCTTCCAACTTGCATAACACAGAACTACTGGTAATACTATAATGTATTTTTTTCTCTTTTTTTTTTGCTTGTGTATACATATGTATATGTTTTTCCTTTTATCCAATTCAAATTGCACTATATACAGTTTTTTTAAACACTTACCATAAATCTTTTTGCACATCTGAGAATATTTCCACAGTATCAAATCCTAGAAGACCTTTACTAAGATTGAAAATATGCACCTAGGAAATTTTGATTAAAATTGGAATCTCCATACCAATATTAGAGAGTAAAATACATGTTTCAAAAAATTACCTAATCAAGTACTGACAAGTACAATTTTACAATAAATCTTTGTGAATGTAGTGTATGAAAGAATTACAATTTATTGCATTTCTCTGACTTCTTATATTGTCAAACTTACTAATATATTTATTAATATTTTTTGGCTATGAATGATCTATTTATGGCATTTGCCCACTTTTAAAAAATCGAGGACTAATCTTTCAAAAAACTTACTATGAATGATATATCTGTACATGTTAAGATAAACTATACATGATTTACATTTTATAGATAAAAAAATTGAATAGATACACATAGCATTAATCTTGACATGTACTACTGATGTTTTTCCAGCTGGCTTTTTAAATTTGTATAAAACTGAAGTAGGACTGTTTAAATTTTCTGCTTTACATTCTTCAATGGCGTTCTGTTGTGTTTGTGTATTTTGTGTAATGACCGAGTCTCAAAGTTGAGTATCTTAAGACCATATTTTGTTCAGCCTGTATTATCAACCCTGGCACACAGCAGGAAGCCCCAAAATATAGATTCTGTGGTGGTATTTTTCACCTTTATCCAGGAATAATATTCAACATTTAACAACTAATACTATCTGTTTAGTCATGATGGGAACCCATCAGGTCATAGGGCTGAGTGCAGATCTGGAGGCCCTATCAAACCAGGAGTTTATCCCTTAGTTGTTGGACTATGTGGGGATTATGTGGGGGGCATTGCTCATTATTTGGGGGAGGAGTAGGGCATGGCGGTGCAGTTGATCTGTTAATTTGTTCAGGTTGAACTTCAGAATCAAATTTCAGAAAAATACTTCTGGGTTTGAGTCTAAGAATACTGTGTGCCTTCCACTAACTAAAGGCATCCTTTAATTAAAAAACAGACCCTGAGTGGTTGAGTGACATGCCCGAGGTTACAAAGCTATAACCTTAGGACCGTAACTTTTTAAAACGTAAACAGTAGGGACACTTTTGTGAAGAGGGAATTACAGGGGCCATTGGCTGCTTGTCTAAGTCCACACGAATCCCTGGAGGGCATTTCATGTAAACACATTTGGGGCTATTTTGATAATAGTATAATTTAAATTAGATAAAATTTTAAAAACGTAATCTGATAGAAATACATGCACTGGCTGTTGTGGGTGGTCATTGGCTAAGTCAGCCTGGCTCAACATTGAGCCATTATGGAACCAACCCCACAAACTGAATCTGGTTTCGTGACAACCTGCAGTGAGCCTGAGTCTATCAGACATCTGGCAGCCATAATTTACTAGAAGGCCCCCAGTGATTTGGGCCAGGGGCATTTGGACATCATCTCTGACATGGGGCATCATTATAACAATTGATTTCATCTGGCCTCTTCTGGCTCAGAAGACTCAGATTTTCCTTAGAGGCTATTGGCCAGGACTGGTCATTGTTTACAGAATTTTCCATCTCCCTTGGCTGGCAGAGTCACACTCTTCATGCCCTGGGACTTAGCTTTTAATGCAGATCCCTCATTTTAAAATCAGCCATTCTTAATACAGGAAACAAGGATAGTTGAGGTTCGCTGCTGATAAAGAGAAGTGTTAAGATATTTTACCAAATAGGTTTACTTTTTTATTGTGTTACAGACACTCTAAAGTCCCATAATACATGAACTTTCACAAATTAAATAGTAAACCTGAAAATGAATGTAGAATATTTAATATATGATCCCAAATAGCCAAAAATATGTTAACGAGAGATTTAGCTGGCCGGTAGATGATAGACCTTTATAGCTGGCAGGGACTGTAAAAGCTATGAAGCTGCCCCCTTCTATTCTACACGTAACAGAGGTCACATACCTAAAAACTCCATGTGCTTTCTGAGTTCATGATGCTATGTTTTCTACAGAAAATCCTAAGGACCTTATTAAAAGATAGCTTCTCACATTTAATTAAATGCTCTTTCCACTGTTTGTAGATTATGGCTAATGTGGAAATGAGTTTATTCTCCAAATCTGACAGATCTATCTGAAAAATCAGTGGATGGCCTGAGTTCTCTGACAACCATCCTTTTAATTATAAAAGGAGGTTATCATCGTGGTAAAACAAGTTCTGAAGTCTACTTGAAGGAATTCAGTATTTTTTTTTTTTTAAGATCCACTAGGCAATTAATAGAAAATGCTCAATTAACAAGATTAATGATTTATTTTAACACACTTCCCAATTTTTCAAGATATAATAAAAATATTATGAGTGTTAATATGCTCTCATTCCTGCTCCGTTTACACACTGACACTGTCTCTTGCTCCCCCTGGAGCATCAGCTTGATGGGACAGGGTCTCCCCTGTTTTCTTTCATGTGCTGGGTTGTTTACATATTTTTGCTGTTTGTAATAGTGCGTTTTGCCTAATTTATTTATGTTTTCTTTTAGATTGTTTCTTTGTGTCATATCATTAGGCTTTGTGACAGATTGCTAACTTGACCCCCTGAAAGGTGAATCAGAGGTGGGTTAGATAGCAGTTAAGACCAAGCCTATAATTGGTCCTGCTCTGGTTACGTTCCTGGTCTATTATGTGCCCTCTCATCCCCATCAATTTCCTCACATGTGAAATGGGGTAATAACAGTACATCCAAATACATTACTGTGTGCAAACGGTTAGAACCGTGCCTGACTGATTTAGCCAACCCTAAGGGAAGATGGTTATTACTGATATTCTTATTATTAACCCATTATCAGAAGCAATGCATAGAACACTTCTGCTTTATAACTGTTAACATGGTTTTATCCTTTTTCTTTATTTTTAATGCTCTAGTAAATATGCAGCAGTACCTTAAAATTGTGTTAAATATTATTAACTCTTGCTCATAAGGCTGAGCATGTTTTCCATTGGATAATTTACCATTTTTATGTGTAAAACTAAAATGTGTGCTTATACTTATTATTTTAGTTAATAGTAAGCTTGAAAAATTCAATTTTTTATGTGTAAATTGGTTCTGTGCATATTTTGGATTGAGTGTTTGGTCTTCCCATTTTCCCAGTCTTGTTTCGTATTTTTTCTTGAACAGCCTAATGTTCTTCACCACAAAAATATCGTACAGGGACCAAGAACCCTGCAGTGAGCCAGAAGCCAGAGGAGGGGAAGGCCAGAGAGTCGGGGTGCACAGGGGACTTAGGCCGTGGGTTCCCAAGCTCGGGTGTCTCGGAGACTGGACTCTGATGCTTCGAACTTCTAGAGCCGTCCTCCACTTACTTTCCACTTTTAACTTAAAATGTCCTTGTTTCAACTCCTTCATAGCTTTTCAGTCTCACTGGGCCATGCCCACATTCTTCAAAGACATGTGTTCTATTTCTTCCTGAGCTCATTAACCCAAAAAAACCCGAGATGATGGACTGCAACCATGGGTGTTGCTAAACATCCCCCTGCCAGCCAGCAAGCTGTTTTTGAGTCAGTCATATCCGAGAAAGAGAAGCTGTTATAGATTTGTTTTCCCACAGCTTTCTCCTCCATCCACCCTTTTATCTGACTGCTCAGAATCATGGTTAAAATCTTAAGAAGTTGGACAGCAACACACTGTCTCAGACAAGCAGCAACTTGGCTGGTTATTCATTTACTCGTTCATTCATTTACTTTACAAAAAAAACATTGGATATTTATTATATGTCAATGTCCATGTTTGTACCAGTGGGACAAAAAAATACAAATAAGATAGAGGCCCGGCTCTGAAACATCTCTGTCAGGGGTCCGCAGGGCCACCCTCAGGTTTTAGTGATGTGCGAGGAGGAACATAAGACTCAGCTGTGAATTGTTACAGCAAAAGGCTACAAAGCCAATTCCTCAAAGGGAAAAGGCTCTTGGGGCAATGTCTGGGGAAAGTGGGGCAGGTTTCCAAGCACCCTCTCCAGTGGGTGCTCAGAAGAAGCATTTCCCTCCTCCAGCATCGAGTTGTGACAACACATGTGAATTACTGTCCACCATGGAAGTCCATTAGAAACTCAGTGCCCGAGGTTTTTATTGGGAACTGTTCACATAACTGCCTTCTGTCTAACATACACCAAAATTCCAGACTCTCAGAAGGAAGGCAGGTGTGCAGCATAAACAAGATTATTTGCCTAGACAGTTCAGCCACAATGAGCCACTCTTATCTGTTATGGAGATGTGAGAACCCTCCCCAGATCTGAGCTCCCAGGTGCCAGCCAAGGCCCAACCTTGCAAACAAGATTTTCTAAGGACAGCAGTCTCAGGCCTCCTGTGTTAGCTCTTCTGCACAGTCTCACACTGGAGTTGGGATAGGCAAGGTGTTTAAGGAGTCAGGATAAAGAGTTATTGGATTATAGAAGAAAACTCAATTAGCTTCGTCTGGAGGAGTCAGGGAAGCACCATTTACCAGGACAATATTTGAGCTGGATCTGGAAGGAATTGTGAGAGTTCCCAAAGTCTGGGGTGAGGAAGGGCTTTCCCCCATGCAAGGTATTCACTGCAGGTGGAGATTATTGAGAAATTCTGTGTCTTGGGAGCGTAGGGCATGGCGGGGGAGGCAGAGACAGGCAAGTGTGGTTAGAACAAGAACATGAGGTTCTTGTTGTGATGGGTGGGAAGGAGCCATTAGAAGTTTTCATCATAAGGGAGATGTGAATAAATTCAAAGGGTATCTCTGGTAGCAGATGGAAAAAATATTGGAGAAGGAAGAGTTTGAAGAAAGTAAGACCAGGTAGGAGGCACAAGATGATGAGGACATGACCTAAGGGACCTGTGGTGGATGCAAAGAATCACACGGGAAGCTTAACAAGAAAATGAGGTCTAGGTCCCCCTCAAACCCTTTCCTATCACTGGACAAGACGTTCTGTGTGCTTTCTCTTCTGTAGCTGTCTTGCCCTGTAATGCTGTCGGTTAAAACACTGCATAGCCGCCAGTTCATTATGGGACAGGACCAAGGATGTAACTCTTTGGGTAGAATTTCCTCTTCACTTCTGTGATCAACTGAGATGTAAAGCCATGTGACAGGCTACCTTAGCCAAATATTCTCATGTATCCTCACATGAATCTAGCCAGTGATTCTGTTTGCAATGAAAAAATTTAATGTTTCCGCGGAGGAGCCGCGAGGGTGATTCGGTCCACCCGTGAAGTGCAGCCCACACTGTGTGTCAACAACTGCAGTCGTAAAGGGGCCTCATTACACAAGATGTGTGTCAGTTTATGTAGCTCCTTCTTGATAGCTCGATATATATTGTGCATGTGATTTGTATGCAAGACTCAAGAAATAGGGTTAAAGATGCACTCAACCATTAGTTAAATGTATGGTATTCAAATGAAATCATTTGGATAAGACACAGGCAGAAGCCTATCCATCCCAGAACAGCTTTTGTTCCCTTTTATTTTAAATGATTTTATTTTATAGGAGATGCCAGCACAAAAGAGACTTGCAAGGTTTGCAAAGAATAGTATGAGGATGTACATGAGTTTATTTTTTTACTCTCAGATTAACTAGACATTATTGGGTTTCATAATGATGGTCTATTTAAAATATGGTAAAATACCTTCTTCAATAATACCTTATCTGCTATTTTTATTGAATAAAATACCCCCAGAATGTGTTAAGGTCAATTTATATATTAAATATACAGAAATATGTCTTTAAGCTTTTTTTCTTTATATCCAAGTCCTTAGGTGCATTTAATGTTTCCACGAGGTATGTGATTAACAACTACAGCAAAATGTGTTGGAGAAAATTATTTTTGAAGGTTTTCTGTCAGTGGTTTAATTAACATACAGTGGACAGAAAGCAGGCAATCTGTTCAGCCAGACTATTCTAAGGGCCCTCCTGTTGCTTTGGTTGTCACTGTAGCTGGGATGGGAAACACTATGGCATGTATCCCTTCATCTTGCTTCCGAATGATTTGCTATGGTGGTGACTTAAAGAATAATTTAAAATATTTTTATGAGTTTGAAAGCCCATGAAGTGTGTAGGAATAACTTGCCATGTAGATAACCAGGCGGTGGTTTTGCCAATTTTTCTCAGTCTTTATTTCTGAAAAGCATCCATTTTCGATTTGTTTATCTTCCCTAAAAATCATTCTGAAATGGGATCAAAATCTAAGCCAATTTCCTATGTCAGTCTTGATGAACCATGTACTACTGAACTATGAACAAATAGGAATGTTTCCTCTATGCACGATTGGGTAGGCTTGCTTATTCATAACCTAACCAGAGAAAAAGAATTATGTATAGAACAGCAACCCAAAGAAAATTTACAGAGGCCAGGCCCTAAAGCTCACAGATTTCTCGGGTCCTTCCTTAGATCCTGTTTACTCTCAACAGTTAGAACCAGCAAGTGACTGAGTGATGGGTTTACAAAGTTGAAGGTAATAAATTCTAGGAGGACCAAGTATGTCCATCATGGAGGCAAACTGATCAACGGTTGTAATAGCTGTTAACACAACGGTAAAGCAAGCAAGGAAAAAAAAAATCTTAAAACAATGTGAAAAAATTAAAAATAAACAAACACCAAAACCCACCGCTGTCTGGGGACTCACCCTTGTAAATACTAGACTCAGTGTTTATGCTTGTTTGATACAGGGGGCCTACCTGTCTGTCAAATTCACCTTCCCCGATTGTCCAACCAAAGGATGAGTCTGAATGTTCCATCACAAAAGCAAAGGTTTGACACATTAATCAAACTTCCCAAATTTGAACTTAAGTGATGCTAAAAGATAAACTGAGGCATATTACAAAATTTTAAGAGTTCACCTGAGCAAAAAATCAATGTCAGTGGGACAGCGCCAAACTGCAAGTGATTGGGGCACCCGGGGACTGGGCGAGGGGAGAAACTTTGATGGAGAAAAGGCAGAAGCGAAGCAAAGAAATTATTTGATTGGCCATAGTTGAAGTATTTGCCGGATTCAGAAAAGCCTTGCTGGGAGTTTGGGACAGGTTGTCCTTAGGTTGTGATGTCTCAACCTTGAGGCCACTGCAGGCGAGGGTTTGGGTTTGCTTCTGTCGGCATCAAAGCCACCTCAGCCTGATGGCCTCTTTGTTTAATGAATTTAACAGTGGGGAATCTGGATTTTATCTTCAAGTCTTGAAGCTGCTTTGATTTGTCCTCTCAGGTAAAAAGGCAGAGAGAAAATAAGAAAGGGGAATCAAAGTTGAGAAGCAGACAGCTTCCTATGCAGACAGCTCCTCCAATATTTTGTCTATTCCACACCCTGTGCCAGGACCCCAGGGGCTAGCGTGATGTTACTGGCCTAGCAAACATCGTGGAAAGTACCATATTGTGTCTTGTGTTGTAAAAATAGGAAAGGTAAGGCTAAAATTAATAGCAGGCAATTAACCTCCAATGATAACATCTAGTTTAAAGAAACCGAGAGTTTTTGTGAAATTGTGCTGAAGATTTTAATGAAGACTACTTCTTTGAAGATTTAGGTATATGTTTTCTGATCTACATTATAAAGCTCCTACAAACCTCTGGTTGGAGCCTTTCTCTCTCTGTGATTTAAAAAAAAAACTTTAAAAAATGTTTCTAGGACTGTGTATCTAGGACTGTTTAATCCACTGACTGCATTGTATTTTCTATGTTTCTTTTCTAGATTGGCATTCTAATAAGGACCCTGTATAGATTTTCCATTTTTCCTGCATGATTAGTTGTATGAGGTTAGCCAGACCCCTAACGCAAGTCGAAAGCACATCTCTAAAGTTAACCTCTGTCATGCGATGAGGCCAAATCTGGTTGTTACAAAACTTTATTGCTTACTTTTGTTGGAAGCTGCCTCATATATTTTTGGTAATGAGGCAGGATACCTAAATAAAGCAAATAAAATTGCTTTATGTAGCTTTGCTTAGAATCATACATCTTAGAGCCTGACACATACTCAGGAAAAGCTGTCTGCTTTTGCAGGTAAGATATTTTCATTCTCATTTAAAATATAGGGTAACTAAAGCACAGAGAGTTTTTATAAATTACTTTACAGCAAACCTAACAGAAAGAATTCCACCCCAGCTCTCCTGAGTCCTTGTACAGTTTCATTACTTAATTCTACCTGGTCTTATCGTTGTGGCTCCAAAGAGACTGTCTGCAATCCACTCATTCATTCATTCAATCAGTCAGTCAACAAACATTTACTGAGCACTATTAAATGGCCAGTGGGGGCAATGTCTTTAAAAAGAAACATTTTGTGTAGCAAGGAGAACAGTACGGGTTAGAAGGAGTTATCGAACATTTTCTGTGTAAGAATGTTGGGCGGGGACCATGATCAACTCTTCATGTAACTGAGTTTTTCCCCAGCCTTATGACAATTCTGTGAATTGAGCACAGTGCTACATTTTTTCTGACTCTTGATTCCTCTCTGAAAAAGTTTTGGCTAATTTCCATCTCCATGATTCTTTTAAGCTCTAATATTCTATAGGCCATGGGATAGTCTAGATTGATGACATCATGGTAGTGTTTCTGTCTAGGCTGTGTCCATGAAGGCACTAAGCAGTGGCAGATCTTTTAAATTCACAGTGAAATCAATGAATATTCCCTCTAGAAGAATAATTAGCAGCTTCCTAAGTTGAAAGGGAGATACTTTAGACCATGTGCCTGTGGTCAGTAGTGGTAGTCTTAACAGTTCTAAGTAACTGGTTTAATGGTATTCTAAGCTGCATTAAATACACTTTGGCTTCTCGGAATGTTCTTGTATTGAGGGGAACATCATAGCTATAATTAAATCTCTGCTCTCTTAGCCCTTTTTGAACCCATATCCTGCCAGATATAAAGACTGTCAATTCATATCTTTTGGTGATGGTTACCTAGAAGAGGACTGTTCTTGGTCAGAAACTGAATTTCCCATACTTGTGGAACACGTTCCCCTGCTGACCTCCTGAAATGAAAGACTAGGAGTAATGATTAAATCTAATTTTTCCTCCTGTAGTAGCAGGTTGAGCTGGGTCATCAAGGCCAGTCCCTGCAGATGGCTTTAAAATACCTTTGTGATTTGATCTCCTTGCCTCCCCAGTTTCTCTAAGTGCCCATCACCGTCATCCTTTACCACCCTGACAAGATTCCAAGGGAAGAACAGCACAAATGAACAAGAGCCTTTGTTATGCCTCCTGAGGGCATTGCTTATTAAATGCGCTTGGCAATGACCCAAGTCTGACTTGTGAGCTACAAGGCAGGTTAGCACATTTGCGTGAAGATGAGTCCATGTATTATTTAACCCATTCAGATACATTGTTGTCACTCTGCTGCCCAGCATAACCCACGTGAAAGAATATAAACTCACAGGTTAATAATGGCTGATTTGTATTTTCACACGTGCTGGGAATCACTTGGTTTCATTGCTTTGTTTGGACTGTAGCTTGTTTTCTCAGAACGAGTAAAGCATGTTTATGAAGTGTGTGTGTGGATAGCGGGGAAGGAGGGGAATACAAATGCCTTGCTTTCAGGCTTCACATCTATTTTGGGGACATTAACCACTGTCACAACTTACGGCGTGTCCTAAAATTACATCCTACCCGGAGATGTCCATACCAAGTCAAGTATTGCAATGAAACGGATTTCACTGTTATGAGTTCGTTTCCTCTTTTCACGACTGGCAGAATATTTTTCTGCTCTATTAGAAAGCATGTGAATGATGCGTAAGTGGTAATTAATTCTTCTTCTTTCTTTTTTTTCTAAACAGATTGGCACTATCATGTTGCTCAGGCCTTCCCACAAACAGAAGAGGAGGTGGACGTGGACTCACATGCTTTCAGCCACCGGTGGAAAAGGAACCTGGATTCTCTCAAGGCGGTAGACTCAAACCGAGCCAGCATGGGCCAAGACTCCCCAGAGCCCAGAGGCTTCACGGACCTGCTACTGGATGATGGGCAGGACAACACCACCCAGATTGAGGTCAGTAAATAATCTGAGTAACTGAAATGGATTAATAAGTATATGTCTTGTAAGGCACCCAAGTTCTATATATATTTTATATATATATATGTATATATATAAAAGCTCTCCCTTCAGCTCAATCCAGAGCTTTTGGACTTTTTTGTAAGGATCAATTTAACTCATTAATAAATAATGAGTCTGTTAAAATTCAGTCATTCAATAATAAGTAATTATAATTATAGTAAATAAATAATATCTAGGCCATTTAATCACCCTACAAAGTCATTTACTCAGGAAACAGACAAACGTGGCTGGGTGTGGTGATGACAGTGAGGAGACAGACACAGAGGTCAATACAATGCAGCTCTTGCCTTCAAGGAGTTAACTGGGTAAGAGGGTCAGAGGCTAAATGTCAGAAACAGGTCATCCCTGTGCCCTGTGACATGGACGGAGATATACACAGGCTAGTGTGGCATGGTGGAGGGAGGGACGACCTCCTTGGGATTGGGGGGTGGGCTGTTATCAGAGAGATCTTGGAGTGGGCTTTTCGGCAGGGGCTTGGCAGATTGAGAGGAGTTCACCAGGTTGATAATCTGTCAGTGGTAAAAGAGAAGATTCCTGGCAGAAAAAATAACACGTGCAATGGCTGTACCTTAGGATGGCATGGCATGGCATGGCATGGTGCAGAGCTGCGTGGGGTGACCACCTGGTTCCCCTGGGACTGAGGGCTTCCTGGGGTGTAGAACTTTAAGTACTAAAAAATGGGGCTGTTCTGGGCAAACTGGGATGACTGGTCACTCTGTGAGCGAATGTAATTCTTTGTTATGGTTGGAGCCATGAAGTGGAAGGAGAAGGGTGGTTGGAGATGGTTTGGTGAGTGTGGAAGTTTGCTGAAGGCATATTTTAGGCAGATGTTAGGGTTGCCCAGAGGCCTCAAGGGTAGTATTGCATTGCTTACGTTTCTGTAGTCCTTAGTATAACAAATAGTCAAATAGGATCTTGTCAGTACATTGGATATAACAAAAACAAACAGGTGAATCTTACAGAAATCAGCAAAGACCACTCAAATGAGAACAGAAGCTATTTTTTCAGTTTGCTATAGCAAGGGAGTGAGCCTCCGGGCACTTGCCTTTGGCAGAGACTCAAAAGCAGGCAGGGGAGTGGGAAGGTTTTTCAGTTAAAAGAAGAGAAGGCGTCAGGTATGCTGTGACTGGAGGTCGTTGGCATGGAGAAGCTGGTGGTGAGCTAGTCAGAAGCAGAGCGTCTCATGTGATTGGTTTGGGGAATGCATTTGGCTTTCTGTGGTTGGTTCGGCGTTGGGCTGGTGGAGGGACAAAGAGTAGAGAAGCTGTCAGTTATTAATCAAGTCTTACCCCTTCTGGGCTGATTGCTGCCAAGATGGTGTTTTGAGTCCCTGGGCTGGTTGCTCTAGAGGTTGGGGTCAGGGTTCTGTTGTCATCCCTGGTCTGGACATTGTCGGCTTGTATACTTCCTCACTCTGAAGCTTCAGTTCCTATGATCTCCCAGGTAACAGACTTGTACCTTTTAAGAACCAGGCAGCATTCTTTTTTCCTGCCCTGAAATACTCCTTATTTAGGGAAAAAGCTCAACTTTATGAAACAAATGAGACTTGGTTCTGCAGATAGTATAAGGGGATCGCTTTGTTCCCTCCTGGTGAGAGGAATCTTCAGATGTGAAGCACAGGCCACTGGGATTCTGTGTATGGGAGAAGCCCAGCAATTTTCAAAACCCTTCTCCATCTCCTTAGCTAGTATGTGACTCCAGTGGTCCCTGGCTGCCCCAGGCTGGCCCCTTAACAGGCAACATAGGATGTGCCAGGAGCAGAAGTCATTTAATATCTGTAAGAGGCTACTCTGACTCCTGCAGGGTGCCTGCTATTTTGGCAACAGTGTTGTTATAGCAACTCTGAGTAGGCAATGTAATTCTTAGCGAGGGTGCAGGGTAAAGAAAGGAGAGCTGAACAGAAGCAGAGGTGTTTACTCTCTGCCCAGAACTAGTAACCTATTGAGATTAAAAGGAGAGAACACAGACTCCTAGAACTCTGTGATCTCCATGTAGGATGCTGAATTTTTCTAATCATTTGTAAAATAGAAAATTCTTTTGCTCAGCGATATATTCACACTTCTCAAAATACAGTCCTAGTTGTTATGAGAGCTATGATTTTTGTCATTCAGCTGATTTTTTCTCTCTTTCTACCTTAACAGTGGGAGACCACTTAATGTCAGTGATTTTGAATCAATCAAAAAGAGGATGGATGGGCAGGGAGCTATTTGTTAGCTTCTCCCTTAGTGCTAAAATCTGCCAGATCCATACAGATATCATCTGACTGCGTCCTCACCTCAGCCTGCTGAGAATTGCATCCCCAAGTTAATCTCAGTGGCTAATCTCAGTGACTTACATGAAGGTACTTTCAGATTTAGGTTTAGTATTTTTCCTAAAGTCTCTTATTAATGAGTAAAGGAGCTGGTGTTCAAACCTAGGCCTGTCCAAGTCTCAAGATTTAGCCTTACTACTTGACTTTTCTTCTCTAATATAAGGAAAAATAAATGGCCATTTGATTATGTAATGATTTTGGATGGTTGTGGAACCTGAATATTGGTAGAGTAACATTGAGGTTTCAGCCTGGCTGGAAGGGAACTTGTCTTGAAGCTTGATTTCATAACAAGAGGACTGCTTTTAAGTTTATTTTGATTGGTTTTGGGGATGGATGGAGACTGTTGGGGATCTGAAGTCCCATAGGTCACCTGTTGGTACCACCACCAGTTCTGGAATCAAAAGCCTACATCTGAAACTTCTCTGCAAAGTTTATTTATCCTGTCCCTTAAAATAGTTCTGAACTCTGTTGCCTCTCTTTTGGGAAAATACTTTTGCCTGATTGAGTTAAATGGGAATAAGAAAGAAAAGAACCAATTGGTTATAGTCACTGCTCTGTGCTGGGTTTTGTGACAAGATCTTCTTATCCTTTAGGAATAAGCATTTTGATTTATTGCTTCATATAAGTAATGAGCGTGAAAACTGTGTGCTTCTTCCTTTTAGAAGCTTCCAGAATCGATGTCAGGAATCGGAATGATTTGGCGTGCGAGACCATATGGCATTCCGGGGCATGTGCTCAGCTCCTGCCATTGTCTAGACTTGACCTCCCGCTTTCACTAGACAGAGACAAAACCGAAAGACAGTAGCATATTTCCTATTCTGACACAAATGCGTTCTGAAATAAACAAAGGCTGCTGTTCTCTTAACTTGGTGACAGTATTTTTTCTGGCTCTGCACGAGAACAGATAATGTGGGGATTGCAAAACTACTGTCCCAGTTAAAGAATTCTTCCATCTGAGGTTTTGTTGCCATTGTCAGTGTTTTCTCTTTTTCATATTCTTTTCATGAAGAGATAAAGACTCCTTGAAATCATTGGTATTCCCTGATAAAGAAGCCGACTCGGCAGTTGGCAGGTGCCACTGTTGATCTGCTGTTGGTTTACCGGGGACCTTTCTTCTTGTATCTCCTCTGTTCATGTGGACATCTAACCACTCTGCCGAGTCAGAAGACTTTCTTCTGATTAGTAGGTGTTACAAGCAGTCACTAGTGTGCTACTTTTTGCAATTGAATATAGAGGACTTTCAGGTAAGGCTGGATTCTGTTCATGACTGAGCCTTGTTTGAGCAGCTGTCAGTGAATCCCATGGCCCCCGGGACATACGCATGGATGAGCAGCACGTGTGTCATCACCTGGCTGCTGGCAGCCCTTTCGCCTGCCGGGGGGAGGGGGGGAGCTCCTGCAGGGTCAGGGGTGCCTGATGGAATGGCGAGGGCCTGAGCAGTGTTTGGTGAGAATCACCAATCTCCATAAAGCTCAGTTTCATCAGTTTATTCCTGTATAACAGTATTGGTAACTTGCAGTTCTTAGCTATGCAGAAATCAATCACAGATTTCCTTTCAAACCCACTAAACCAAATATGTGCTTTTTTTTTTTTAAAATCACTTATTCACATGAAGCATTTGGAATTTCATATCCCTTTCTTGGGACAATGAAAATGTTTCTGAAAAGGATTGTCAGGTGTGATTTTTTTGGATGACTTGAAGAAGGGAAGATAAAAAAAAATAGGTTTTATGGATCATGTAAGTGTAGCTCCATGATCCAAACTGACTCAGACTTTGTGAGCTGGGTGAGTGCGTCTCTAGTGATGCCAATGTGGCTAAGCCACAGGCCACACTTTGAGTTGCAAAGAGTTAGAGCTCAAAGCAGATTTAGCTATTGGTTTGGAGGAGATAAATGCTCTGAAAAATCTTAGATTAAATTACGGTGCCTACCAACAGCATATCTTGTGGATTTCCCATTCTTGTAGCAAATTAAAAATTGCAGGCTTATCTAGCAGTCATAACTTCGATGTTCACATTGAAACCCACCTCTGAGGAATGCCCCATGGAGGATGGTCAGCAAACGTGTGCGATAGGTGTAGCTAAAAACTAGAGATCAACTGTTTCTCTCCTAAAAGCACGTGTGGAAACTCTTTTTGATCATCTGCTGGGGCACACTGCCAGTTGTATCTGCATCTTATTTTCACAAATTCTGTATTTCTTTAAAAGTTAGCAATTGCTGATCGCTGCACACAAGGTTATCGTGTGTTTTCTAATATTTTATTGCAGCCCATAACTGGATAATTTATTTGACAGGAAAAGTGGCAAATAATCTAAAAGAGAGTGCGGTAGGGTAGTTGCTTTCATGATATTTCACAAAGCAAAGGCAGATTTTGTAATGTCCCATGTGGGCAAATCTCCATGGTATGTGTTCAGTATAGAGAATGCATATGATTATTCTCAGGTAATGAAAATACTATTGCTCGCATATGCTTTCTCCATTTTGGAGATCTGACAATAACAGTAGTGGATATAAATATAGGGTAGTCATAAGACACATGATCCCATTTCACAGATGATGGAAATTTGCAGAATACTTCTGTGCCGACTCTCTCTTCAGGCCACTGCTCTGCTCAGTGAACTCACAGAAGACAGTACTTATTTATGAGAAGAATGTAATAATGTGGATTTGTGACATTTTTCAAAAGAAAGAAAGGTACCACCTGATACTGAACAGCTCTGTTCCTATATTTATTATGAATGTGAAAATCTGGTGTAGATTTTTTTTAATGAAGCATTTCCATCTTAGGGGGATCTTAAATTTGCAGAGACATCCATCTGTGGTTGTGGAATCAGAAAGCAGTGCCACGGGAATACTAAGCTGGATCCTGAAGAAGCACACTTATCTGACTCAGGAGGGAGCTGAACTTTCCTAAATGCATGTAGGTGGCAGACTGGCTTCCACAAAAGATGACAAAGAAAGCACTGTGAGAGCATGTGATTAAAAAGGAGCAGAAATACTGCATAAATTAATCCTTTATTCTGTGGAGAGCCAGGATTAATGTAGAGACAAGGCGTCATC
Organism: Camelus dromedarius; assembly: GCF_036321535.1. Classification (NCBI taxonomy): domain Eukaryota; kingdom Metazoa; phylum Chordata; class Mammalia; order Artiodactyla; family Camelidae; genus Camelus; species Camelus dromedarius. The sequence goes on from NC_087461.1 coordinate 8,999,468, forward strand.
TGAACCAAGTCACCGAAAGAGAGTTAGAACGTAGCCAGGTATCAAGGTATTTCTAGCCAGAGAGTTTTGCACAGATAAGCAGGGCAAGATTTTAAATTCCCTTTTATGCTATGTGTTAGTCCATTCAGGCTGCTATAACAAAAATGCCATAGACTGGGTGGCTTAAATGATAAACATTGATTTCTCTGAGTTCTGCAGAGTAGGAAGCCCAAAATCGAGAGGCAGATTTGGCAGATTCGGTGTCTGATGAGACCTCACTTCCTGGTTCACAGGAGGCCATCTTTCTGCTGTGTCCTCCCATGGCAGAAGGAGCTGGAGAGCTCCCTGGGGGTCTCTTTTATGAGGGCACTCCTCCCATTCATGAGGACTCCACCCTCATGGCCTAGTCACTTCCCAAACACCCTACCTCCTAATACCATTGCACCGGGGATTAGGTATCAACATACGAATTTTGTGGGGACACAAACGTTCAGTTCGTAACACTATGCTAAGGTGTTTGGAATTTGCCAGGGAGGTACTTGGAAGCTGCTGAAGGATTTTAAATAGGGAGAGGCAAGATTGTATCGGTGCTCCTAGAATATTGCTCTGAGTGGGAAGTGGATCCGAAGCCCAAATCTAAGGGGTGGGAAGATGAATTAAATTTAGATGAGAATTACTGTGAGGTAGAATGAGATAGTAGTTAGAGGAACGCTGTTGACGGGGATGTGAATTTTAGTAATGTTTCGATTTCTAGTGAATCACTTACATTAACCACTATGACTGAAGTTTTCCCCAAACTTCTGGCACTAGCTTGATTCTGAGGGCCACTTTCGGATCCTTGTCATTCCCTTCCCTGGCAGGGTTTCCTGCGGCGTCCTTGACAGCACCCATCTCTTACGGGTTGGGAACTGGCCTCATTTCTTCAACTCTGTATTGCCAAAGTTCGTATGTGAACTGACCACAAAATCTATTTCAGTCTCTTTCATCTTGGTGATACATATTTTTAAATTTATAATTTAATCCCATTCATTTTCTTTTAGAATATTGATGATGATTTTTGGTTTTCAAAAAAGAAAATGCACTGAAAATAGTAAATCAGGCAGAATTACTGCTCATCGTCTAAAAAGATAATGAGGATTAAAATAGAGTATCATCTGTCTTGCTCAATTATGGATTATTCTTAGCTTGACATGTTAGTTCTTTATTGAAACAAAAATGGAAAAAGACCCATAACCGCCCTTCCAAGAGCTCCGTAAAGAATAACTGAATTACCTCTATGATGCCTCACTGTCAGTTATGGAGTTTACTTACAGCGAGAGCATGGCGATCATCTTCAGAATGATACATACAAGTTGTAAATTTAATAGGTTGTTAGTCATATGATTTATTTTTAGAACAAGAATTATGTTTTGGAGTGAATAATATTCTTGCATTCTCCATATACGAGGAGAAACATCCTAGTTAATGTCATAGGTCTAGATCTGTATCTAATTGATTTTTAAAAATCATGCTGAAAAACCAGGTTAATTGTTTCGGTTGCCTTTGTATGTTGCGGAAAGGGCTCAGGGAGAAGCAAGGGGCCACTAAGATGGGCTGGGACCCGGAAGCAAAAGAGCCAGCAGGTGAGTGAGTCCCCTTTTCTCCTGCTGCCCGTGGAGTGGGGTCCCACAGTGGGACAGTGGTCCAGGCCAGGATGTGTCCATTTGCTTTTCTTCTTTATTGGGCAAGTCTGAGAGGAGCATCGATGGGAAACATACACTGGAGAATCGGGCACCAAGCAGTCCAGGCTTACCTGCCACCAGGCTAGGAAGGGCCGGCACCTGAGTTGGGGTTGCCAGGTCCCAGTCATGTTGAGTCAGGCTCAGTTCATCTCCTTGCCAGGGGTGTAACTTATCTTCTCAGCTATCTGGTTTCTGGGCAGCAAAGAGAGAGCTTTTGGGGTCATTCATTAGACCGTCCTGTTCTGTATTCCTGGGTTATGCCGTAAGGACCAGTCTTTTGTATGGTTTTTTTTTTCAGAATCAGAAACAGAATAACAAAGTGATTGTAGCTCAAAGACTAAATAGGTCTGAGTTGGTATAGGCGTGCCAGTAGCATGCGTTTTATCACTACATCTAGCAGAGTGTTGGGGCCACTACTTATTCCCATAAAGATCTGCAGCATGAGTCAGCCAGCCCCTGTGATGTGAACTTAATTTCCAGAAATGTTAGCACCAACTGAGTATACTAAATCACATCAAGCCTTTGCCATTTATTTACCTAACAAGTGAATGTACACTCCACAATTTAGCACCAATGCCTTGGAAAAATAGACTAGGCCTCTGAAAAACAATGATGTTCAGTAATTTTAGGTGGCACCCAGAAAGTTCTATGGAACTTTGTCAAAGATGTCTCATGTGTCTTTGCCAAATACTGTGACGAAGATGGAAACATTAATGAGGTCTACACATAAGTGGGCCATTACAAATATAGGAGGTATTTTAAAATTTCTGGTGATTTAAACTTATGATATGAAAAATTGTATTTTTGTCTTAAGCAATGATGTCTGCTATGTTTTGCTAAGTGTTCAGGGACCTTTTGCTTCACCTTATATTTCTGAAGCAGTTTTGAGGTAGATAAGGCCTCTTTATAACAAACCCTGCGTGTGTGTATTCATGTTCTTTGCTTTTGCATTTGTCTTAAAGAAATTTGCTCTGCGCCACTCTGTACTCCACTAAGGAAGGCATCAAATATCCGAAGGCCCTTTTAAGAAAGTGTGGTTAACATTCAGAATGAAAAGAGACTGCCTTAATTTTCTTTCTGTGTAACCCTGAAAGAAAACCTTTCTGTTCATGCCCCAGCGATGCACAGATGTCTGAATCTGTCTAGAAACAAGAGACAAATTGAACTTTGCAGCCCTTGGGAACAGTAGTTTTGAGCTATTTTCTGTATGGTGTTTCAAGCCTGAGCTATTAACTTGAAATAATAGTTTAGAATCCATGGCACTGAATTGAATCAATGGATTAAATATTGCTGAAACTATTTCTCTTTTACAATTAATTTCTAGTTCTTTTTGTTGAACTTCATGTATTTACACAATCTCTAGCTTAAAAAGCAAAGCTATGGAAAACATTGACATTCACCTGTTCGACAACAACTCTATCAATCACCTGTCTGTATTATTCTGCATCCACAACACTGATCCCACTTGTGGCCAAAGGAATTTGAATGAAAAACTTGCAAAGTGAATTTCTAACTGCTTAAATTAAACATTTCACTTCATCCCAGCACCTTTTATTACAGAAATCCTTAAGTACTTCCAACACTGAAAATATTTCATCTTGTGCTAGGATTTTCTACTTAACTATAATGCTGCCTAACCTTTTAGGGTTTCATGAATTCTGTTCTGGAAAATTTTGCAAGTTTTTAAAGATGAATGTAATGATTTGTGATTGTCAATTTTTCTCTTTAAGAAAATTTTAGGTTAAAATATTTTCCAATTTTCTTGGGTTAGAGTGCTTTGCACACTATTCATATGTGAATGCAAATCTTTAATTATTCTGTCATATAAAACAAGTATAGGGCAAAAGATGATTTAAAATTTCATTTTCTGAAAATGTTTACAAGGAGCACTAACAAACTTTTCCAAGGAACTCAAAACAGTTAATTTGCTTGTTGTAAATAGTGTTATGGAATGATCTGTTATCTTAAAAATCAAGTATAAACAATCATTTTCTCTTTCTTAAATACCAGTTGAACAAAGAATATAACTTGTCATCTTTCTCTGTCCATTGAGTAATCAGGTATCTCTTTATCATTTTTACAAACGAATAGGATTAATCTCTACCAGAATAGAAGGGTGTCATATTCAAATGGGAAAAGTACAATTCAAAGAGTAAGAAAACACTTTATGAATAAATACAGAAATGAGCCAGGCCAAGGTGATAAGTATTCATTAGAAAATTTTCTCACAATACTAACTGGACCTGGTGATAACACAATTATATTCTAAAGTTAAATAAAATTTTAGACACATTTTGTATTTTCCCTGTACCTCAAAAACTCTGCAGAAAGTAGTAATTTCCACCCTAAACCTAAGGAAATAAAATAATCAGTACATTCAAAAGTCCCTCCTTCCTTCCTCCTGCCAACAGTCCATCCAACGTGCCTCCATTTAGTCAGAAGACTTTAGAAAGCAGCTTCAGTAAGTTACTTATCGGCCCACAAAGAACTTAAATAGAAATCAAAATCACTTTTGCCATGATAGTTAAAATGTAATTTTGCCTCTTCGAATAGGTTTGCTATGGTCTGAGAAGATTTAAAATGTATTTGACATGCTTTGTTCAGGCAGTTGAGTTGCTGAACAATCATAATTGCACTGAAAGGATTTTTTTTTTTTAAATTTTGCTTTGTAGAGGTGTATTTCTTACTTTGTTATTAAAAGAGAGAATTGTGATATTTTCTCAATTTAAGTCATTTGCATAAAAGGACCAAAAAAAAAAAACTCTCCGTTTTGATTTCCTTAAGCAAAAATGTTTAAACGTCTTCAAAGGGAACTTTTCTTTTTTCAGTTGGTGCTCACTTGTGAATGCAAATTACAGTAAGTGGTAAATGACTGTAAGACTGTTCTTCTTGATTTTCTGTTGACTTTTTAAGTGTTGGTAGTAAAGATTCTGGTAAGAGAAAATGATTTCCAACTTTGAAACAGTCCCTAAAACCAAAGCAAGGTGCAAGTTGACAGCGCAGGGGTAGAATCACTTTCTCACTCTGTTCATTTTTATTGTAGCCATGCTTTCCTACCAGCGGTCTTCCGTCCAGCCAGCAGCCTCTGTACCCCATGTATCATTGTCTTCCTTTGGGCTGCAGTTGCAAAATTAAAAACCAAAGAACCTGGCATTGTAGATAGTGATTTTAAAAAATCTTTATGTGTAGGCAAGGTTGGTATATAGTATAGATTTTTTCAAAGCCCTTACATAGAAGTTTTGGTTATCTGTAAATGTATGTTTGTGAATGTTATCTATGTATGTTTGTGTGTTTTGTGCGTGTGTGGTTGTGTACACATATGTGCGTGTATATTATTCTTAATCATTGTAAATAAAAATTACCTCCTTAGGGGAAAATTAATGGTGGCTGGATAGCCCCTTCTACCTGACACTTAGACACTTGAATTAGGAGTCTTATTTCCCTGAGCAAAAACCAGTATGTTTTTTTTCCCATGGGGACAATACAAATTAAACAGCTACCCAGAGGACCTGCCAAGACTCCCTTTTGCTTCAATGAATGCCTTAAGCTTTCAGTACGCTCTTTAGATTACAGCTCTGGAAGATAAGGATGAGACACAATGAAGGGAATCAAAGCACAATGGACTCTTTAAAATAATGAGGATTAGAAATTATGAAAACTGGAAAAGACATGCGAATGTGGACTCAAGGCAGTGGGGCTTCTCTGTCCTGTCTGCCTTCACTCTGTCCCTTTCTGCACACGCACACGACCCCTCGTTCACCTGGGTCAGGTCTCTCTCCATCACCGTGGTCCCTCTTCTTCCTCACTGGCAAATTGGCCTTTCCCCTCAACCACGTATTTCTCTTGACTAGAAACTCATGTTACCACTGACAACCTGTGTTGTCTGAAATCATTATCTCATGTCTCTGTTCCTGCGAGGCCACAGGAGAAATATAAACTAGATTCTCTGCCAGAATAAGTGAAAGGGCCTCTCTCTCTACTTAAAGCAGGGTTTGGCAAGTGAAATTCTGTGGATATCACTGCACATCATAGAGCCAAGAAATGACCAGACTCTTTCAAAAGACCCAGTCTAGGGCAATCTAGCTCAGATGACAACCTCCGCGAGGCATGAAACCCTGCTGGATCTTTTGTTGATGGTCATAAAGCATTCATCGGTTTGAAGTAAATTTTATTGAATGCAGGGAGAATAGTATTTAACTGAGGGTTAGGCATAAAAATCCGGAAAGGATAGAGAGACTTGACTTCCTCTTTGACCAAGAAAACCAAGAGTCTACTTGTGGCTTGGACTGCGAGTAAAACAGGATGTGACATGAACTAGAATGAGATTGCCAACAAATTCTGACATTTTTGTTGGCCATTTCCACATCCAAATGAATAGTGAAGTGGGGTCTGTGATTCTAGCTTGCCCACTGGGATTCTTGGTACATCAGTAAATTGGTTTTCACACTCAGGTGATCTGAACACCATTTTATTCTGCAAAAGAAGAGATGAAGAATGAGGGAAAGTAAGGTGGTGACGGAGAAAGCATTTACCCCATGGTGGTGGTGCACGTCCTCCGTGCCTGCCTGGAAGCAGGCTCATTTCCACCGGAGTCCCCCATCTGCTTGTGCCCCTTGAAGCTGATGCTACCCACACAAAGTGTCCGCCCCACCCCCTCTAAACTGTATTTTTGGAGAGTTACAGATTTGAGGCTGTCCACAAGCAAGATGGTAGTCAGAGGCAGCGGAGCACTGATACTGGCAGCATCGCTCCTTGTAGCATCCTGGGACAGAGCGGAGCGGAGCCACCCACCGCAGTGTGCAAAGGCCAGGGTGCACCTGCAGGAAAGGTGTCCTCCTGGCTTCAGGAAACTGCTGCCGCCTCTGCTCTGACTTCAGCCATTTTGCTTCTACCGTGGCTGTTTTCATCCACTTTGCTGCCTTTCTTTGTGCTTCACCTCTCGGGCAACCACAAATCAAAATGCTGCAAAAGCACACATGCCTGGAGACAAAGAGACAGGGACAGAGAACAGAGAAGCACTTACTGATTTCTGTCCCTGCCAGTGATGATAGAAAACCCGAAGCCACTGCTGTGACTCTTAAACTGCCTGCCTTAGGTGCTAATTGGGCTTCCTCAGGCGACAGCAGGCGTTATAGTGCTGCTGGATGGTCACGGGCCATTGGGTATCGAGGCAAGAAAAGTGGGATAAGCTTATCAAACACTGGATCCTTCCAGGTTCATGCACTCACTTACTCCTTGGTGAATCACTGGTGGCCCCAGGCATCCTTTAACAGAGTAATCCATGTGTTAGCCTCCTGTGGGGAGTCAAGAGAGACCTGTTTCCAAGTTCCCCCGTAATGCGATCAATCTGGAATTTCTCTTCCCATATTCTTGTTGGCTTGTACATCTGCCTACTTCTAACGGGAAGTAATCGAATTCCATTTAACAAAAAATAGCTGTATTAACCACTGTTTTGGATTGGTTACTGCCCTTCACTTCATAAAGACATCCTCCAAACAGAATTCCATATAGTGCATTAGGTTTCCCCTTGCTAAATTACTAACACATTCCCCAAATCTGTTGTCCTGGCATTTCAGTACAATTGCCTTGATTGGGTTCTAAGGAGTCCTCAGTCCCATATTTAAAGATAACCGTTGGATTTGTATTCAGTTGGCTAATTAGAGCCCTTGGGGTCATGGTGATAACAGTCCAAGAAAGGTACATAGTTTTATATATATATGAAAAAAAGACATCAGCACATGTGGCAGGATTCATTGCAAGGGGCTCTTCCTGGATCTAGGAGAAGCTGGGGCATGGGGGCTTGGGGGCAGGGCAGACCCAAATAAGAATGCTCAGCCTGATCGGGCAGCTGCCACCCAGCTGCGGCAGACTGGGGCCATGCAGGAATGTGGGGACAGGTTGCCAGATCTTCGAGTTTCTCAAGAGATATCCAAACACTTAAATGTTGGTTATTCATTCTTTCTTTTTCCCTTAATCACACGTGGACCGATACAATGATGGCAAAATAAAGTATGTCCGTAGGCCCATCTGTCCAATGGCCACCAGGTGCTTTTGCTAGTATATACCAAACAAATAACTAAGCACATTCTTAATTGATATAAACTTACTGGATCATCTCCCAGAGGTTCTGGGAGTCACCTCGCTGTTGCCGTCATGTGTACATCAGAGGCAGCATACGCTGTGTGGAGTTGAAGTCAATCAAATACAATATGGTTCTTGGGTATATATACAGATCTCTTCTGTCCTACTTTTCTTCTATGCTTATTTTGTGCAAGTACAGTCCTGGGGGACTGCTTCCTAGTGCTTCCATTGAAAATACATTATTGAAAACAAGAAGTGAAAGATGGCTTTTAGAGGTCTCACCTTCACTGGTTATTTTGAAGGAATTTTCCAAGATTCTTTTTTGTTCTTCTGAAATATTACAGTGTATGAAATTGAAGCCATGAGAAATCTACTGCTTGGTTATGATTGATTCAGTATTCCAAGTTTTCAAAAATATTTAGACATAGTGAGAGAAACTTTTATATTTTCTATTAGTTACGTATAAATATTGTAATTTAAGCAAGGACATTTCTTCAAGTAATCATCTTCTTTTGTTTCTCCTGGAAGACTGAAACATTCAGTAAGACAGGTGTAGAAAGCCAAAATGATTTGAAACGTTGGCAAAACATTCAACCTCTAATAAGACAGAAGTGTGTTCTGGTCTATGTATATAACTAGCTTGCTAAAAAAATAAATAAATAGCAAATGGATTAAACTGTATGATTATGTGATCACCAGGTATTCAATAGTATTGTGTATATATAGAACTGCCATAGCATTTCTAATTTTCACATAGATTTAGAGGAAAAAAATGAAAGTCAAATAACTGACAGGGGGGAGCAAACTTTTACTCTGAGGCTTTGCATTTCTTTTCAATGTTATAGCAGTTTCAACAGATACAGATGGTACCTTATATACAAAACACTTGCCTAAGAAGTATGATGAAGTAACTGGGCTTTGCTTAGATTACTGGCCGAGCCAGCGCAAGGACCCACGCCCCCTGTTTGTGGCTCCCGCTGCCAGCCAGCCCCTTCCTGTGCACCACCACGCTGCAGCCGTCTGTCTCGTTCTGAGTAACTGACATCTGGTGCTATGGACTGAGTTGTACCATCTCCCCCAATTCATGTGTTTAAGCCCTCATCCCCAGTCTGACTATATTTGGAGGTAGGGTTTTTAGGAGGTAATTGAAGTTAAATAAGTTCATAAGGGTGGGGTCCTAATCTGACAAGATTGGTGGCCTTAGAAGAAGAGGAGGACGGAGTGCTCTCTCTCCATGCACACACACCCAGGAAAGGCCAGGTGAGAACACGGTGAGAAGGCAGCTGTAAGAGGGTTCTACCCAGTATCTGCTCAGGCTGGCACCCTGATCTCAGACTTCCAGCCTCTGGAACTATGAGAAGGGTCTGTGTTATTTAGTTCTGGCAGCCCGAGGGGACTAAGACACCTGGGAGGTGTGGGGAGAGAACTTACTACATGACGTTTTCTGAAAAGGGTCTGTATGAAGTTTCCAACACTTAAACATCTAACCTTCCCATCGGAACTTAGCTACTCCTTAATGAGAACTCTACTCTTCTTCACAGCAGAAGTCTTACATTGTATCTTCTTCCCCCCCATTTCCTTGTGGTGCATTTCCCACTGAACTCGTGATCGTTTACCTCGTCAAGGAAGGCGGCCATTCCAATTTACCAGAATGTACACTTTTCTCTTTCTTTATGGACTGCCTATTTGTGGTGCTGGAGAAATTCCTTAACCTCTTTTTTGTATTCATGGTCATGGTCAATTATTTGTAAAGAATATTTCCTTAATGGTCTGAAAGCTTTGGTTATAATGTTTTGGAAACTGAATGGTATAGCTGAATTTTTCACATTCCGTACATGTGGACAGAGTTGCTTCCTTCAGCACATACATCCTTCAATAATCGTAATGCCTGGTGAGAAAATTAAACATCAATTGACAACACTTTCCCCCTGGCAACCCCGATACCCTTATTCAGAATGACACATCATATAAGGGAAATAGGGTCCTAAGAGCTCGGATGCACGTGAGTACAAGCCAGAGACAGACCGCAGAAGGGAAAGACAGGGAGACAGGGAAGAAGGTAAAAAAAATAATAATCTAGATCTTTTTTGGAAAATTCAGGTTGATCTTAGGTTATTTCCTACGTGAATAGCAATTTGTTTATTTAGTCCCCATTACTTCAGGAAGTATTTTTTAAACATAGCTAAACTAAATGTAGTTGAAATATGCTTAAAGATAGTTAAATAATCTGAGATATTATCAAATATATTTCTTATCCAAGTACATGAAACTTACCCATAACGTCCCCAACAGCCTTTGCTCAAAGTGTCTTAATGGGAATTGTATCCTTTTTTGAGAGAGAAAATTTTGGTTTTGGTATCTGAATTTGTTTGTTTTCTCATCCTTGGACAAATATTTCATCCCCAGCACATTTACAGATGAACCTCCAGACAAAGTAAGTCCAGTTCCCCTTTGTCATCCAGTGGACTCGTCCCCATTTATTTCTCACACAACTTGACCTGCAAGACCTCAACCATTTAGGCCTTTCTCCTCTAGCCACACTTCATTTATTTCATTTGTTATTGAAATACTGAACTCACAATTGTACTCGGCAAGAATTTGCATGAAACGATCATGCAGCTGTAACAACTGTCCCTCAGCTCGCCATTCGGGAAAAAAGTACAAATTTATTTAGACTCTATACATTTATCTATAAACTGACAGTTAGGAACTCAGAATACATTTTTTTTTTTTTTACAAGATAAAACAATTAGGTTCCTAGGATTCTTTCATCCATTTATTCATTTTCTCATTCAACAGATATTTAGTCAATGCAAGTTGTTCATATTTTTTGTAAATAAAGCAGATATGAAACATATGCCTTCTTGGAACTTACAGTTAAGTGAAGTGGATAAAAATAAAAATAAAGTAAATAAATCAATCTAGAATCACAACTATGAAGGGACAAAGTGGATACAGAGATAAGAGCTATTGGCTGGGGGTGCCAGGGGCTTCTAAGACAAGACAGTCAGGTAGGACATCTCCAATGAGGTGAAATTTATTTTGACATAAGTGGGGGAGCTACGGGGACAGAACATCCCAGGTAGGGAAGGTAGCATTTTGAGAAGATTGTGAGCAGGGAAGGGTAGATATATTCCAGGAACTGAGAGAGAAGGCCAAGATGCCAAGATGGGCGGGGAGACAGCCTGGGGCTCAAGTCCAAGGCCGGAGGTCTTTGAAAGTCCCGAGATGGAGTTTGCATTTATGGACTTCCTAGGCACTATTTGTACCAGGAACAGCCTGATCCCCACAGGACCCTCAGAGGCTGCTTTCTGGAAAAAGGATTAGAAGATCAGTGACATATAAATAAAGTCTGCCACCCCCACATCCCTGTTTTGAGGAGCTCATGGCGGCTGTGTCTGTACAGTATTTAGTAGCAACCAGAATGACCTTAGGACTTCTTTAGAGCCCTGTGCCAAGAAGAAATGTTAAGCACATGCAAATACTCATTTGCTAGATTCATTATTATTATCGCTTTCAGGGCGAGGGAAAGGAGAGTTTTGACTTTGCAGATGGAAACCTTGCAACCTTTTCCTAGAGTTCTTATGAATAACGCACACTTTGTCAGAGTCTGAGAAATTCTCCAGGCTGTAGCGCAGCGGTTTTATGACCAATGTTTTTGATTCTTCAAAGATGTTCTAATCCATCTCCTAAGGGGAAGGAAAAAAACAGTGTGGCAGTGGCCTCTGAAACTTAGGTATCATAAAACCAAAGTGAAAAAAAAAAACCTCAATGTTTTCATCTGCAGAGTAATGGCATTTAGAAATATGCATTGTCTACAAACCCTATCAATTCAGAAAAAGAACGCATTAAAAAGAAATAAAACGTAATATTAGAGTATATGATAGGTAAATAAATGGATCTTTAAAAAAAAAACTCATCCTGTATTCCTTGTTTTCTTCACATTTTATTCTTTGAGAACCACTGTATTATGAATTCTTTACTGTGGATCTAAAACTTTCCTCTGTATCATAAATGCTTTGAGAAGTATGCAAACAAGTTCTTTTTAGGTAGCCACTTTCTAAAACACCTTTATTTAAAAGATTAATTAGCAAATGATTTTGTTGCTTAATAAGATATTCTGGGGGAAATGATCCCTTTCAATTTTCAAGGCAATCTGTTGGTTGTGCTTCTTTGGCTTTAAACATTATGCCTGCTATTCCTCTACATGTTTTGCAAAACATTGTTGGCATTATTTTTGCAAGAAAAACCTCTAGGCCATCATGAGTTACATAAAGTCCACTACATCAGGGAACCAAATATGTACTGAATTTGTGAAACTATGCCCTACATATTGGACTGATTACTTATAAATCAAGTCAATATAGCCTAATGCAAAGTCCTAGATTGAACTTTGGATTTTATAATAGTTGTAACAGAACACTGATGTGTTATTCGTTTACAACTGTTCTCAGTCATCTGATTCAGTGGAATATTTATTACATTCTTTGCTCTCTGAGTGAACACAAGAATTTTTTTCCAACCCCTTTCCCCATTGTCTCCATCCTTAGTCTCTGGAATAATAATGTTCCTTCCAGGGTACAGCCCAAAGATAACTTTGACATAAGCTCTCTTCATTTTTTAACCCAGGTCATTTTTGATCTTTTTACCATTAAGCAGTATTCTGAATTTTTTCTACAAATTAACTGAATTCATAATATTAACTGGTGATTATTTCTAAGCAGCTTTTATACACATGTAGATTAGTGAAGAAAACTACTTAGATATCCAAATCCAGGCAGAGGAAATCCGTGAACAAGTGGAAATTCTCTACTTATATAAGTATTTGATATACATATATAGAATTTTGATGTAAGAACATTCAGTTAAGAGTTCCTTTTCCTGGTTTCTTTTGAACTTTTCACTTGAGATATAAAAATAAATCAAGTCACCCCAGGGTTTGTTATTAATACAATCACTTAATGCCTGTGTGCCCACTGGACTGTAAACAGAGTAAGTTCAGGAACTATGTCTTTTTCTGTTTATGGTATACTTTTTAAAACCAAAGTCTCCCGAATAAATGCTTTCAGTGTCCTAATATTAAAGGGAAAGATATTTAATCTAAAAAGATGATTGTTATTTGAAGCACAAATACCTGGGAGCAGAGGACAGATGTGTCTCCTCTGTGAGTGTCCATCCAAGACTATTAAATGTGAAAGACAAGAGTGAACTGGTCAATTCAGTCACATGACTCATCTTTTCAAAGGAAAGAAAAAATAAGTGAAGTGGTATCATTTTAGGAAAATTGTTCAACTTTTGCTTTTTCTGTGGATCAAGTATAACGATTAAAAATGCATAAAGTTAAACTTCCCAAAGCCAAATCTAACCTCTTTCTACTAAGTGTTACTTATAATTATTACTGTGTTCAGTGTAGTCACGTCTGACTCCTTGCAATGCATGTTTTTGTGAAGCCTTGTGATTATGCTTGCAGACCGACTAATGATCTTTAAAATTTTGTTGATATCTCAAATGATGCAGCACATCCATTGCATTTTTGAAGTTGTTTTATCTTGATATTTGTTTCGAAGCTAATATGCCTGGGGGAAAACATAAAATTGTACGTCATATGAATGCAACAGGAACCATGGAACGAAGATGGAAATTTTATACTATTTGGGACATGTACAAATGCAGCCCATGAAATATTCAGAAAACTCCAGATCTGAGAAATCAGATATTCTCCAGATCTGATATCCATTAAGGAAGAGAAGTCTGGACTCAGCCTTCTTTATTGAGATCGATTTCAACACAGCTAGAACTTTGAGCAGCATCATTTCAAAAACAGATGAAGGCCTATTTATTATTCCTACAGTTCTCTGGAATATAAACCTTGTTGTATGTGTTTTGGAAAGTACTGAGGTTGATATTTTAAAAAGCAAAATTCTTAAATTTTGATAAACTCTTCTAATGATAAGTTGAATTTTTAAATGTATTTCTAAAGTCTTTGTTTCTGTATGATCACTTAGGTATAGAACATTTGAGTTGCAAATTGGAAATTTCAGCTAATAGGTAATATTTGCTCTTGTTCAGTGTTTCCCAGACATGTCTGCCCCTGGAGATCACACGGCATCCAGCCCAGATTCTTATTTAAGTGGTCTGGAGTATGATCTGGGCTTTGGAGGTTATAAAAGATCTCCATGTGATTCTAATGTGCACACAAGTTTGGGAACCACTGCTGCAGTTCAAGGGCATTCATTAGCTCATGGCTTTGCCTCACCTTGAGCACTTACTCAAGTACCCCAATAAGAGAAAGGCAGAAATACAGGTGTGATTTGAATCTGAGAGGCCTTCTCAGTTCACATCTGGTTACTCCCAAGGCCTTTTTCTCTGACCATTGCTATGCACTGTATCTGGAGACCAATGATGTTTACCTTCCTATATCTGTCTGTTAGCATTTATAATGACAAATGACATGCAACTATGCCAAGTTCTTCAAAATGGGGACTGGCACCGGTTACTCAGAAGTGTCGAGGTTGCCAAGTTATCCTGACTAAATGCTTCAGGGTCACTTTTGAGTCCTCTTCTCCCTCTTAGATACCGGCAAGTCTTTTGGATTCTTCAGGCTTTCTCACAACAGCCTCTTCCCTTTTGTTCAGCCTCTTGGTAACCTGATAGGAGCTGTTAGGATTTCATTCTTGATTCTTTTATTCTTTTCTTTGAATTAATTAATTTTTATGCTTTTATTCTTTATTCTTACAATACCTTCCAAACCAACGTGTCTTTCTAATCTCTCCTTTCTCCAGTCCATCCTATTTTTTAGATGGTTCCTTCTAAGTCTATTCTTAACCCATCACTTCCAAGTCTCTCATTTTGCACAGAACCAAGTTCAGACTTTCTAGATTGATGGTCAGAGGTTTGTGTGATCAACACAATTCTGCGCATCAAACAGCGTTCACATTACCCTCCACGTGTGTCTGTTGTTCTGATTAGTTTCTGTGATCTTCCTAGTTTTCTCTGCTCAGGCCCTCGGGCACAGACCAGCCCCTCTGACTAGAATTACCTTCTCAATTCATTTTTCAAGGCCCAGATTAAATATCGTGACTCCTGTGAACCCTATATTTTATCACTAAACCGAATGAGAGATTTTCTCCTTCTCAGATGCTTATCGAACTGACTGCCATCAGTACAGTCCTTACCTTATGCTGCTTGGGAACAGAGAGATGTGCATTCCAGCGTCATCCCACTCTGTGGCAGGTTTCTGCAGAGCAAGAGCTATATCAGAAACATCGTTTGCCTTTGACAGCGAAGAGCTCAAGGCCTCCCACATACATAATCAGTGCATCATAAATACTTGTTAGCTTGAATGAGTGACAACTAAAAGAAATGGTTGTAAATAAATAGGCCATTTCATAGCATCTTCCCCTACTAGACTATGCTCTCTTGACTATTTGACCTCCATGTATTTTTCTTGTGGTCTTTCCAGCTGGTTCTTAGGAAGGTGAGATGCTCATAACACTGATTTCACCCTGTGTGATTTTGGAAGACAGAAGCAGAAAAATAAAGCATGCTTCTCAGAGTGCACTGAAATAAAATCTCTCCTAGCTATCTTGCAATTTTATTACAATATGTAAATACCAGCTTTATGGGTCTGAGAGGGAATCTTTCTGCAAAGTCAGCAAAACCCATATGATGAAAATATTTGTTTGAATCTAGCATTGGTAATTTTAAAACAAAGCTATTCAACAGATTGTGCTTCTCTTTTTGCATCTTTATTTTTAATGACTCATGAAACTATCTCAGCCTCTCTCCCTTTGCTCTGCCCTTGTTTGACCTGTACCTCAGCTCCCTAAATTTAAGCGAGTTGGCCCAACGAGATTTTCCTTCTTCTAAAATGTGCTCCTGGAAGAATTTATCACTTGAAATGGCTTTTAAATTCTTATTTAGAAAGCAGCAGGAAGATTTACATTGTTAAAAATGTATCTATGCCAACTGAAAGCAACTTTACAGATCTTTTTTTGTTTTTCAATTGAAGCTCCCCTAGTGTCCTGTCAAAATGACCTCTCAAGGAAGTGGAAAGTTACAGGATCTCCCGGCCGGCAAAGTAATTCTGTATTGATACTTAGCAAAACAGCTGAACCGCTCAGGCACAGAGAATCTGGATGGCTTCGTGGGTTTAAAATGGCCCCAAATTCCTTCCCATGAAAAGAAAGGACCTTTCCACCTCTTGAATCCAGGACTGCAAGGTGATTCTGATGTTTGAGGAGAATTCACGCTCCAATAAGTGTTAGCAGCATAAAAATGTAGAGTGTCTGAAGTTTGTCACTGATGTTCTCTGGGATATTTATGTCAACACAACGAAGGTAGTATCTAGTAGCGTTTTATAATTTCCAACATGCATTCACATTTATCTCAAGTGAACTTAAAGGTTGTCACATAACTATCTTTATTCTGAATTATAGAATCTAACTAGATTCTAATTCTAAGTATAACAAGTGATCGCAAACCTCTCTTGCAAAATCCCACTCACTGATCTGTTTCTTATCAGTGACTGCCTGACTCGGGGGTGGGGCTAAAATTGTAAACACATGAGAACTTACAAAAAAAGTAAAAAGACTAAAGAAGGGTTTTAGTTTTTGACTTTAAAGGAGTAAATAATATGAAAAAAAGATCTGACTAATTATATTAATACCTGTTACTTGAAATACCAGACTGGATCATTTTGAAATAGTAACAGTTACCTTATAAATGAGAAGACTGGCCGAGTGGTTACCAGTTGGTAGGAGGAAGCTGTCCAACTTTTCCACAAATATTGGTTGTGTGAAAATTCTCAACTGAGTTATAATTTTTAAAAGTTGCTCCTGAGTAAGTTTTTCCATAATTCTTTTGAAATTATAGTCATCATTTCTCAATTTTTTTCTAAGAAATAGGCCAAGAGAGAGAATGTGGATTTTGAAAAAGCCCTCCTATATTAGAAAGCTTGAATGATAATTTCGATTAGTATTGGAGAATTACATGGAGTTTCAAAGGTAATAAATCTAGGGCTTTTTCTTTCTTTCTTTTTTTTTTTTTTTTACAAATCCAGACCTAATGAAGGAACTATCTGTATGAGCTGTAGACTGAATTCTGTCCTCCCTAAATTCTTATGTTGAAGCCCTAACCCTAATGGGACTGATGTCCTTACAAGAGGAGCAAGAGACACTAAAGAACTTTCTCTCGGCCCTGTGGGGACAGAGAGAAGGCAGCCATCTGTAAGCCAGAAAGACAGCTTTTACCAAAAACCAGATCAGCCAGAACCTTGACTCCAGAACTGAAAGAAAGAAAATTTTTAAGCCACTCAGTCTACGATATTTTGTTATGGCAGCCTGAGAAGGCTGTTACCTGAGTTCCTGCCCAATTATGAATGCTACATCTAGAATAGAAATGTCCATATTTTAAAAGTATGATGATCTTTTTTGATTATCAGAACATGTTGAGGTTCCCCACACCATTATTCTTGCCTCTTTCTAGGTGACTGAAAAAATACACCATAGCAAGAATTATATAGAAATTCAGTAACACGGTAAAGTGATCACAGATTTTACGCATCACAATATATTGTGCATTTGAAAAAGAGCACACAGGTAAATAAGAGCTGTGATTTATCAGTCTGCACAGATAACAGTGTCCCCAGGGATTTTAACACCCCCTGCAACTAGTCTGTTAATTTGCCTCCAATCTTGGGGCCAATCTACAACTTACCGACGAGGATGATTAAGTGCCCATGGAAATGGCACTGTCCTCTACAGGCACAACAGCCGGCTCTCCAGACTACACACCTGTGTCTCTTTTAGTGGGTGTCACTGAAATAAGGCCAGAAGGCTTCTAACTCGTGCCTAGCAACTGCTCGCCATTTGCCTTGTCACTTTAGGATCTCAGAGGCTTAGCTGAAGGGCACTTTAAGAGACATCTTAAGTTCAAATTCCTCATGTAAAGTCCAGACCTTAACTGTGGCCCTTCAGAGGCCGAAGCTGTGCTTCAACCCAGATCTCCTTTGGGCTATGTGATTGTGATGCTAATTTTGTGCATTTTGATAGAAATCTCATACACATTTTAAACCATTTTTTTCACTTGTACATTTTTTCCCCCAGGTTTTTGGAGTCTTCAAAAATCCCTTGCAAGTTGGCAGTGCACATCGTTAGTAACCACTGTTTGACTGGGGAATCCCTGGCTTGCATTTACAAAAGATAAATCGAGATGTTAATTCACTCAAAACTGCCCCAGACTCTCTGGCCCGTTCCTTCTCACCACTCTAAGCCTGGGAATACTCTCCCAGGTTCTTTCTTGCAAAGGTTAACAGTGTCTACCAGGAACAGATAAATATGCTATATCCACGTGGAAAATACTATTTGTTTCATTTAATAAATGAATCTACACAAACATATACCAACATACTCCAAAATTCCTGGAGCTCTAGGCCATCACTTAATTGAATTGTAGAGTTTTGATTTTGTTATTATTTGGAAAGATTATAAATAAATGTGTTATGTTTTCTTAGCTGTATAGTTTACCCCTCTCTGCATAGCATGAGAGACAGTCTCATCTGAGACTGTTGTGGGGAAAATGGAAACTTTTATAATGGAAATATTGCTGGAATTCTGTATTTTATGTATCGCATAATAATCTGACATCACAAATTTACACACACACACACACACATACACACTCAACTAATCTTACATTCTTGGAGGTCACTTAACAAAACTCTTGTGAAGAACTGATAAAATAAATCCTGCCTACAAAGAGTCATAAATAAGATATTGCTGGGGGATAGACCATGCTGCAAACAGATCAAGTAGATAAAATCCTCAGAGAAGTGGCAAAGGCATCTGTAAGAAACTAAAACTCTGTAAAAGACAAGCATAATGAGAGTCAGTACAATAATCTGATAGAGTCAATAGGAGACAGAGGAACTGACTCTGATGCTTCTGACACTGTCAGTAAGTTGAATTGTATCCCACGTGATTGCTCTGAGCATCTGAAGTACCACTGCTGTGGTACTTGCTGATGGACATCGAAGGCTGTTTGAAGGTAATATATAATTGTTCCCATCGTGCTGAAATTGTGTGGGGCTAATTTAATAATCCTTTATATTCTGTTCACATGCTTTTCAAATGTGTTTAAATACATTGGTCTAATTTCTTTCTTTGGCAACTTAGTGAAAAAAAGCTAAATACTGTCACTGGTTTTTTAGTAACAGGAACACTCATGTGACCTGAACCATCTTCCTCCTCCATGTTCCCTGTGCGTCACCTTCTTTCTAATGTAGTTGGGAAAGGTGGGCGTGTGGGTGGGATCTGTCTCTCACTTCTCTTTCCATGTTGTCTACTCCTTGTCTCATGGTGCCTTCAATGCTCCCAGACCAGCCGGGGACCATCCCTCATCCCGCTGGGCAGCTCCTGCAAAGTCCAGGACTCCTGTCATCCTCCATGTGATTTGGCCTCCAGCAAAAAAAGGAATTCTACGCGCACGGGAGTTCACACTTTCAGTCCACTGAGATGAACTGTGTGCATGATTGACTTCACCAAAGTGACAGGGCTTACTCGTGACTAAGCCTGTGAGAGCCAGAGAGCAGATTACCTGCCTGCGAGTTTAATGTTTGAGTCCACACCACGGTTCCCTCCCCAGCCCTGCCCTGCCTCCCCTCCTCTACACAGCTTCGTCAGAATGTGGCTAATGTCTCAGCCTACTGCCTCTTTTTGAGACCCTTGAGAACAGTCCAAGGAATAAGTCAGCAGATTACTCTAGGATAATAACTAAGAGGAAAACATGAGCGACTCCCTAAAAGTCTGTCGTAGAATTATAGACACTGCCAAGAGCTAGCAGAGCTTGTGAAGAATTCTGCAGCCTTAGCTCCCATACGTTCTATCAGAATGTTTCTCATTAAAAACCTGTTGTCTCTTATACACATGAATGATTTCTGCATAAGTGAGTGAACAAAGAAGAGAGATGATTTAGCAATGCTTCTATAAAACACAACATAAAATCATTTAATCCAGATTCAAACTCTAAGCAATCTTACTCTCTAAATTTAGTAGAAATGAGTATTTTCATGCATTTCTGTTAACGCTGATTTCATTTACCTTAAATAATGAAAAAATATTGCACTCTACATCAATTAGATTATTGAAACCGGTATTTTAAAGAGGTTTAATGGAAATAAGCCATTTCACAGAGCGATTTTAAGTTAGTGACCTTGAAGCTCTACATTGAGTATGAGTATCTAATTTATAGTGTGTTCAAGGAGGCTTCTTTACGTGTTTTTCAAAGTACTTACTGTAGATATTCTGTATTATCTGTATGTCACATTGTGGTCTTGTGTGTCTTCATCTATATGTTGGTTGTTTGATTCCAAAGAATCAACAATTAATCCTTTTAAGCATCTTCACAGATTTTTTTAATGCTTGATGTGAAGAAAAAGAAAAGAAAGTGGTTATATACAAAATGGTTTATTTAAAAAAAATCAAATATTACAGATGAAGGGGGGGGGATACTCTCCAAATCTCATCATTTAGAAATAACCACATGACAGCTTCTCCATTCCTGTGACCACGTTTGCCTCACACCTTGGTTGATTTGGGTGTGGAGTCAGGTGTTCCATTTTTAACACAGTCTTGTTTATGGTACATTTCCCCTGTATTTGAATGTATGAGAAATTTGTTTGTTGCCTTTATACTTATATTACTACCTGATTGGGCCAAAATTCCTTGAATCACAACTTCCTTCTCTCAGATTTTACAGCCATTGTTTCCACTGGATATTATGGAGACATATTAGACTACCTAATTTTTTTTTTTTTACTCTTTATACGTGACTTGATTTGTCTTGCTAGATGCCTGTAAGACTTCTGCTTCTTTTTTTCATCTATGAGAAACCTCACCAGAAATTTTTGAAGTCTTCAAATTTTTATTGCAAACTTACTTTGGATAGAGTGTATAGTTTCAAGTCTTTATTGCAGAAAAATTATTCTTCTAATGCACTTAAAAATACTTGTCTAAGCCAACTACATATATATATATATCAAATTATTTTAAAAGGATATATATATATGTATCTTTTAAAATCATTTGATTATCTGACTTACTTCATTCTTTCCCATTTCATCTTGTGTACGTTTCTCAAGACTTTTGTGTCATGACTAGTGACCAGTCCTGTTCATTCTGCTCTTGTTACTACTAATGTTTTCATCTCTGTTATTTTTTTCCTGAATGTTGCCAGCTCACTTTTTTTCCTTTTGCTATTTTATCGTGTCCTTTGGTTTCTTATATCAACATGATTTTTTAGCTCTTTGTTTTTGAGGAGTTTAATATACACAAGTAATAACTTAAAATGGCTTTACCTTTAAATGTACTAGATGGCCCTTGTGAACTCACTTATCTAAGAATGTAACATATTTGGCATATTAGTAACACCCGACAAGAACCACTCAAATTATATTTCTTCATTTATTATGAAACTATTTTTAAGAGGTAACCGACTGATTCAGGGCTAAATAAATTTTACCTAAGAACTATGATTATGTTTTGGATGTCCTTGTATTTCAAATGACTAGCACAGTAGTGTTCACACAATATAGTTTTGACTTTTAAAAAATTCTCAAATGAATTCAGAGTTCAAATGCTATTACTGCAAAAGGCAATGTGAGGCTGCCATAAAAATGATCCAACATAAAACCAACTTAATACCCATGATGTAGACGAGAAGACATTTGGGTTAGGAATTGTGTAAACTGACGGTTGCAGAATGGTGAGGCTAAAGTTATGCTGACATTCTCTCTGTATTTTTGGTGTATGTCGTCTGTTTACAGCTGCACATTTCCAGACATGTTTGAGAAGTATGGATTCATAAGATTTATAGCTACCTACTGTGCCATCTACTTTCAGTAACAGTTGGTTTCTAAATGAATTGGCAAGTAGGCATATCACAGTAGTGTTTTATTTTATTTTCTATGATGTTAGAAATAGTTTCCTTTTGAGCAAAATAGGGAAATCTTTGTGCCTGAAGTGGCTCTTGATAGAGCTTTAAGTACCGTTCCTCCTGTAAAGGACAAGATGTGGTCTGAATAATTTAGTGGTGCTAAACTGTCATTATTTTTGAGACATCTATTTTATGGCTTTCCTGAATAACTGAGCCAAACATCTCTCCCAGGGATTTAACAGTTTCTGTCTCTAAATTCCTATGTAAACAATAAGTTGTCCTCCTCTTTGCAGAAAGGTTGCCATGACAACTTGGCAAGCTTGTGCTATAGAAGCCAAAAAGCTTTAGCTTTCAGTGTTTTCAAAGATATGATGTTGTTTTGAGCGGCTGTGATTTACATGAAAATAAAGGTGTCTGTTCACATAGCCATATCGGTAATTGTAATTAGATCAAAAAATGGATATTTTTGCAGCTAATCCATTGTTTAGCATAATGTTACTCTGAATTCTTCACGTTAACTTCAGGACGATGTCTTAATTACAGAGATGTTAAGGGTTAAAGGAAATAACACAGTCATTTTAGATATTTTGATTGCAACAATTATACTGAACTCTATATTGGAAGTTTGTACTTTTAAAGAAAATGTCTATTTGGCAATTATATGAGAATTTGGCAACGTGATAAATGTTACATAATCCGCCTAAAGATTACATCTGACCTCAGTGTTACTGAACTCTCTATAAAAATACTAGCGATAGGGAGAAAAAAACATAGTTTTTAACTTAAACACATTGAATATTTTCTTCAAAACCACCTTTTTATACCATTCATTGAAAAATTGAATGCATCACTATCATTTGTTACTCAGACTTGATGATGTTTTTACATGCTTCCTGCTTGTGCCCTTTGACTAACGTCTCCCCACGTCACCCGCTTCCAGCCCCTGGTACCCCCCATTGCACTCTCTGTTCCCATGAGTTCCGCTTTCTCAGACGGCACATGTGCATGATACCATACAGTATTTATCGTTCTCTGTCTGATTTATTTCACTTAGCACAATATGGTCAAAGGCCATCCGTGCTGTCTGTGTTCTTGACGGGCAGTATTCTCTTTCATTACAGGAGGACACAGATCATAATTACTATATATCTCGGATATATGGTCCATCTGATTCTGCCAGCCGGGATTTGTGGGTGAACATAGACCAAATGGAAAAGGACAAAGTGAAGATTCACGGGATACTGTCCAACACTCACCGGCAAGCTGCAGTAAGTGCTCTGACGTTTTAAGTTTCTTTTTTTCTTTCTGCTGTGAAAAAATTTTTACCTTAATTAACCTATTAACATTGTTATGATCAACTTTCAAGTATACTTAGTTCTGCCTTGCAATTTAGATTGATAATTGCATATAAGATATTACAGAAAATAAAGAGTTCTTTTCAGAAGCCACTGTTAAGTGTAACCGTTAATTAATTAAATAAGTTAACCATTAATTTCTCCAGTAGATACGATGAATTGAGTTACGTATTCAGTTCAAAGTTGAGATTTATCTTGGATGATTCTCAGTATTCTTGTAATCCATGCATTTAGAGAACTTTTTAAAAAATTACATGAGTTTACTGTCTCCCATTTTACATGAGTATGTTACTCTTGGTCTGAAAAAGACTTAACCAGGAACATTTATGGTTCAGATAACACATGTAGACCAAAATATGGATTTAAATGAAGAAGTTTAAAATAAAAGAATTAAATCTAGAAGAATTCAAACATATTTTAAGCCTGGTCTCATCATTTACCAACTGTGGTTCCTTAAATAATTTAACTAGTGTGAGGCACAGTGGGGATGACAGAGGATGTTGATACAGGCGTCACTCACCTTACGTGGTCACTGATATCCTGATCTATGTGTCAGGTTGAATGCTTACATGTATTAGCTTTTTCAATCTTCCCAACAATTCTATGATTTAAATATAATTGCCGTTTTCTGCAGCTAGCTACTGCAGATAAGAGAACTGAATCTTGGAAAAATCAAGTAACCGATCTAAGGGTCTCCTGCTAGTAAGTGGTTTAACTCAGATGTTAACCTAGGCAGTCAATCCCCCATTCAAAATGCATGTAAAAATTATCACACTTGGTTCTCAGAATGTTCTCTGATAATCATTTTATCAAAGACGATGCCTGATTTAACATTTTAAAAAGTAATTTAGTTTTGCTGCCATGGATTATAGTGGTGATCTGACTATCAGTGAAGCCATGTCTTGTTCAGTTTAGCAACCTAAAGGGAAAACAAAATAACTAACCTTTCAAGTGCTATCACTGTTACTGTTACAAAGATAAAACTAGTAGAGTAATGACTGATGTGATTTAAAGAGGCATTGATTTGATAAATGTAAAATTTCAAAAATTTCGGCCAACAGCTTTCACAGTATATAAGTAGATGTTCCTATATCAGGAGGTCAAATTCTAACAGTTAAAATGGAAATCAATTGTAGTTCACCATGATGGTTCATTGAAGCAGAGAAGGAAATAAAGTGGCCACCTATCCTGACTGAATTCCATCATCTCTTTTCTTTCATATTCAAGCAATCTCAGAGAAGGTGACAGATTCAAAAATGATTCAGTATTTTAGAACAGATTTTCACAAGAAGAGAAAATGAGGAAGGTTAGATTAGGACCATATCTATTAGGAATTTATTGCATTTGACAATCTTCCCACTATATGACAGTGCCTAGTATTATACAACATACTTCGTAACAGTTTGAACATTGGTGTATCCACATGGAGATTCTATAAAGTGGCCCATCTTGTGTTGGCCACTGTGGATGAAACCTCTAGGCAAAGAAAGAATTTCATCAGTTAAAACGTTAGCAGATTTCTTCTTACGCTGTGTCTGGTGCTCTTCCAAAGGGGAAGCAGCTCGTGTGTCCTCTCTTCCCTCAGGAAAGACATTTTCTCTTTGGAATAGGGTTTGCTTGGTTGCCTTGTAACAGCTCTCTGATAGTCTCAAGAAAATTTATGATGCTATGAATGATCCTTTTTTTTTTCTTATTGTGATTGTGAGAGTGACATTGTTTGTTGCTTGCAACACCACAAGTTGGCTTAAATTCAAATGGAAAGACTGGAATAACTTACCTGGTGCTCCATGCATTGATTTTTAAATACGTATCACTGGTTGAAGCCTTTAACTGCTCTGCCACTGTTTTTCCATGCGAATCAAAGCCATTATTAAACATTTCCTAGTGTGAAAGATTGGTCCTGTACCCGCTTTCCCTGTCACCACCACCAAGACACACATGCACACACACACACAGCATGCACATCCAGGTACACAACTGTGATTTACAACACTAGAACTGATAATATTACTTAATTCCTTTTTTGGGGAAAAAATTGCCCCTTGGATTCCTTCATTTAAGAAAGTTTTACATCTTGGAACTTACAAATTTACTTACTAAAATATTTTAAAATATTTTTCTACATTCTTGCATAAGTATGACTGTTAAATATTAGTTTGACTATTTGCAAATTGTAGACAGTGACCCATGTTTTAATATTGCTTTGTTCGGCCTCCCCACCTTTCCAATCCTGCCTTGTTCTCTTGGCTCCATTTCCATTACCCTTGAAGTAGAACCAGGTTTTTAAAGGTGATGACAGAATTGCAGTGTTGGGGTGGTGTTATGGCCAGGAGCTCAGTAATGCCCACATGTACCCCCTTCCTACCCATCTCCACACACATGACATGGCACCCAGCCACAGCTGCTCTCCCCTGCCGTGTTGAGACACTTAACCACGAGGGAAAATGGCAAACGGGAAACAGTGATCCACTTTATTGATTAGGTTCCTGATATCATAATCATAATCTTTGATGAAAAGCTCTCCAGTAGGTTGACTGGAAACAGGATCTAAGTTTAAGCCCTAAGGGAAGAGGGGAGTTCCTTAAATCTTATCACCAAGTGATGTAATTTGCATACCATCCTGTCAACAAATCAGACAAAAAAGAGAAAAGATATGGCAGCCTCAGGGGGCAGTTGGGCAACTAACCCAGCGCTGAGCAAACAGGAAATGGAGTGAGAGAGCTGAGGACTGGATTTCCTGAAGATGCAGCTTCCCTTCCCTTCAGATTGGATCAGAGGAAGGCACAGGATTGCCTGAACTGGAAACATAATTTTTTAAAGAAATATTTTCCCCTTGACCACCATCATTTATAAATGTGATCTAAACAATATTTTGGAATCTTAATTAATATTCTAGAAAAGGAGGAATATGGAAAGAGAGGAAGAGTTTTCTGTTTTCTCCCATTCACAATAATGTCATACCTTCAGAGCAGAGTAAGACTTAGATGTCATTTAATTCACATTTTTTTCACATGCCAAAACACACGGATATCGATTTCCTTTTAGAATGTAAACTAAAATGATTAGTATTTGTATTATATATGTATGCAGTAATTTGATTACATGTTCCTTCACATCTCCCCATGGTCCCTTTTTTATTTAAATCTCATTGTTCTTTTTGGTTTAAATAACATTTCTTAAATCATGTTCGCCATAAAAACAGATGTTAAAACCTAGTTTTACGGTTGAGCACTTTAAAGGAAGGAGGTCATCTTCACAGATAAAGAAAAGTGAAAAATACGTGTAAGTCCCTATCATATGACAAGCAATGAGCTGGGCACCTTACATTCAAATACTGGTACTTTAGGGGTGTTGTTCCTTATTCAAAGTCCCCTGGTTATCAAGCTGCAGATCTGGAAGTTTCTAACTACAAACCTAGGAACCAGTTTGGACTTCTTTCTTTCCTTTGATGAGGACCTTCAAATTCCACAATTTTGAGATTTTCTTCTATACTTTTAGATCCATATTGTTTAATTTGGCACACAGTTTGATTCCACAGCCAGACCAAAGCAGGCAGGTCTGTGTAAATACACATAGTTTATAAATGAGCACAACAGAAGGGACACTGGCCAGAGGACCAGGCTAGGGGACCAGAGGGAGAACCAGAGAGAGGACCCTCCACAGGGACAGGTGCTTTCATATCACCCAAAGCCCTGGACCCCAAGAGGGCCTCAAGCCACCTGCTCCACTGTATGCCTCGTGCCCCTTCTGAGCCCGGGGCATGGCTGGAGACCAGGTGCACCAGCATGCAGGCACAGCCACCCATGACTTGGCACCTCTCTTGGCCTCTGGCTCAACCCAGCAGGGCTCAGAGAATTGGACCTGTCCTCCCTGCTCTTCAGCAGGGACCAGGGAGAGGAGGCGCTGGGGCAAGTAGGATTATTTCCCTGAAATTATGATGGAAAGGAGTGATGAAGAATCATTTTGCCTTATGAAACCACAGTTGATGAAGTTCTGATTCACAACTTCTGGAGAAGCACCACGGTCCCCGTGGAAGGCATCTAGGGTTACAGAAGTTATGAGACCTGGGCTCTGAAGCTCATGTTCTCAGGTTCTGGCCTTTCTGCACCTCAATTTTATAACCTGGGACAAAGGCAAAAAATGCCTGCCTTGACCATCCTCCAGTGCTGTTTGAAGAATAAAAATGAAATAGATATGAAAGGACACTGAAAATGTCAAACAACAATGAGATAGTGAGGCACTGTTGTTTGAGAGTCCTAATTCTTTACAACAAAAACCAGCAACCCCAAAATAAGTTAATTCCTAAGTAATCTACCAGCGTCTTTCTCTACAGATAGATAGAAATGTATCTGTATATTTATATCTGTATTATATTTCTATATAACTTTTTGCCAAGAAATTGCCAATGTGCTTTTTGCCAGATACACTCTGGCTTTTAAAAAACAAAATATGTTGGTCAAAAGATTGATTCTTCATATAAGAAAAATGAAATGAAGTCCTGTTCTCCTATCTCTCTGTCACAAAGCAGGTAAAATTTTTGATGAACCCTGTATGATTGTGGATGGCAGACTGTTTTAAATTTTAAAAATTGTACTGGTCTCCGTGGGGATCCTCAGACTACTTGAATATATATAGAAACCTTCATTAAACAAAAATTAGGTTTTCTGGAGTCCCCCCCCCCCCCGAAAAATAACATCATTTCAACTAGCATTTCCATCGGTCTTACATTTGCATAATGTTGATGTTTGGATGCCTGTGGTGACTTTAGTCCATTTTTTCTCATGTTGCACAATTTCATTTTTTTTCTGTGCATCAGAAAACTCTGTTGATGACTGCTTATTTTTCTAAATGATTAACACAAAAGACAATTTAATTTGCTATCTCTATTAGGCTATTATCCAGACCACACATTTCTGCCTGAGTCCTGTTCACAGTGTCCAACCATAAGTTGCTCTTACTTATTTTTAGTTTTGACTGGTTGAATAAACTTGCTGCATTCTGTCTTGTGAGTTGTTTCATTTCAAGCGAGACGTACACAGTTCACCAACCTGGCCTTACTTGTCTTCATTCACAGGATTTCCCTCTAGGTTAATAACAGACAGGGATGAGTTGTTATATGCATGTGTCTCTCGAGTTTCATTTTGGTTTAATTAATATCATAATATATCATCATCATCATCATCATACTGATGTCATTTATCAATTTTGAGAGTAATTCTGTCTTGAAGAAAGTATTATTTGAGGGCCTTTTATGGAAAACAAAGCCTTCTTTTGTTCCATTCCACAAAGTGCATATGCGATCAGAGTAACTGAGTTCTTCTGCGTGCCAGGCAAGTGAGCTGGTCCACCTGCCTCGAAGCTAGTGGACATGGAAAGATCCATTCACTCTTCCACCAATAACATTAACAACACAGGTTAAACTTTCCCATTTAATATTTTAGACATCAAAGGGGCTTTGGAAATTCTTGAAGACGGCAGCCTTATGAATACAGTGTTCAATTTTTACCCATATTACAAACCTTCATTTTTGAAAGCAAGAACATACCTTCTGTTTTAAAACTCATGCTTGAGTTTATCGTATTTCAGTTCAGTTGAATCTCATTTCTCTTTATTGTGTCTTTGGCACAGGATAGGGGATGTTCTTGACGTAAAGTTAGAGTCCCAGGAGGTGATCATACATTCTCTGTTACCAATGATGGCTGTGAAATAATCCTAGATAGATAAATATCTACTTGGCTTTTTAAAGTTACAAGTGAGGTGAATACTTGAGGTTTCTGTGAAACCCTCTTGGAAGGTTTTACATTAATCTTTTATAATCGTAAGGGCTGCTAAAAAGGGACCCCACAGATGTGCAGCCATCTCTCAGGTGGAATAAATTTACTCCTTTCTTTCATCCTGGATTCTCTTCTGTGACCTATTTTTGATCATCTTTTCTGAGATCTCTCTAGGACCCCATGAAGACTTAACAGGGTTAATTTTACATAACATGACTGCAAAACATATTCTCATCCTGAAGTTATTAAATGATAAAGCTTTCACAGGGCTTTTTTGCAAGGAAAATGTTTTGTAGCACAGAAAAGTTAGCAAAATATAGATGGACTGTAATGCTCCTTAAGAGTGAATCCAACTAAAAGCAAGTAAGCATAATTCTTGTGAAAAAACTTAAATTATAGAAGATAAGAGACTTAAGACATTCCAGGATTGAGATTTCCTGGACAAGTTAGTATTTCAGTATATTTTTAAAAATAATTTTATACCTATTTTCAATATCTTTATTTTTGTCTGATTCTTCTTCCTAAATTATAGCCTGTGACTTAAGTGGTGGATGGTTGCCCTAGGCAAAATGGTCAGGATCTCGCATGGTTTGTTTTTATAAATTGCCTTCCCATCTGAACTTCTGCGGTGCCTGGAATTCCAGCCACAGAAAGTCGGCATTTCTTTCTTGCCTGAAGGTGCTCTGGCCCAATGCCATTGAGACCAGAAGTGGAACACCTTTAGCCACTTACAATTAGTGATGGATTGCCAGGAATTTCACATCATGCCGCCACCATCTGAGAAGAGATGCCAAGTAAGGTTCACCCCTGATGAATAGGCCGAGTTTGGGCACCTGGGTCCTGATCCCTGCAGGGCACGCTATGGATACCTTACCGGTAGGGTGTCCTAAAGGGGCAGCTCTTGGAAGCTGTGTCAGGAGGCTTCAATTTTCTTAGCTTTTGAAAAACCCAGAAGTTGGCCACTGTGGCAAAATGTTAAGAATTAGTGAATCTGCATAAATAATGTAGAGGCTCTTGGCCTTATTCTTGTAACTTTTAATTTGTAATGATTTCTAAGCAAAAAGGTTTTTTTTAAAAAAAAAAAAAAAAGAAGAAATGTTAGCAGAGGAGGATGAAGAGTTAAAATTGGAGTTGTCGTAAGTTCTCATTTCAGCCTGTAGTCAAGTTCTGAATTATTTAGTCACCCTTCTGATGAACTCTGCCTGAACTGAATTCTAAATTTTAACACCTTGTTACTAGCAAGGGCTCCCTGCCTGACACGCATAGAAGCCAATACCGTGATACCCAGTGTTTGAGAAAGGAGGGAGCTTTATTGCTAGGTTGACTGGCAAGGAGACAGGAGGCGGGGCTCAAATCCATCTCTCAGATCCAAGGTTGCAGCGAATTTTAAGGGGTTAGGGAAATTTCAAACTCGGAAGCTGATTGGCTAGTTTCAAAGTACTTGCGCTGCTGGAAGCTGAATTTTCCTTATCAGAGGATGTCTCATTTCTTAAAGGGCCGCAGGGGCAACACTTCTATTTGACTTTTATCAACTGAAGACTCTTGGTTCCAGGGTCAGCCTGGAGACATGGATTTTGATCTTGCACATGCCCAGTGCTGTCTCTATAAAGTAACTCAGGTTTGATTAATCAAAAACCTGTTTTAAGGAAGCAATCCATTTCAAGCTGGGCAGTGATTTACAGTTGAAGGTCAGGTTGATAGAGTGTTGAAAACACGGGGACTGAGAAGCACGCTGCCTGGATGTGAGTCCCCGCTCTTGCCAACTACAAGCTGGGGGACTCGAAGTGTGTCCTTTACTCTCTGTTAATCGCTTTCCTCAGCTGTAAAATGGGAATGATCATAGTACCTGCTTTCTAAGGTCATCATTAGAATGGAATGACAACTTCTGTACAGTGCTTAAGGCAGAGGCTGGCACCATGTCAGAGATGTCTGTTAAGACTGATATTAAACATCTTCATGCAAACATTTTACCTTGAAAACAGTCATTTTCCAGTGACAGGAAAGAAGGGAGGATAGATGACAATCAACTGAGGCAAGGGAGGGCCTTTTCAGACTGTAAAGGAGAAGCTCATAGGAAATCTTCTCCTGCCCTGCCCTGTGTGAGGATCCCCGGTCAAGGAAGTAACCACAGGGTCATTGCCCACAGGTGTACTGGGGCTGCAAAGAGGTTTTGCAAACCATGGCTTTAAAGGTGCTCAGCTAGGAGGCACCTCCATCCTTTACTTCCTTAAATGGAAAATGTCAGGTCAAATGAGTGCTACCAGGGAAGTGAGAAGATGTTATCCAGAATCAAGTCTGTTTATCCTTTTAACCCCTTTCATGCATGTCAGAGCTTCCTTGCAGCACTGTTTTTGAGTCTCAAAGACCATTTATATGACATAAAGCCTGACCCTGGAGCAGTCACAGCAGAACTGGGAGCTTGTCAGAAAGGCAGAATTTTAGCCCCTTTCCCCTCCAGACCTACCGAATCAGAATCTGAACTTGAACAAGAACCCGAAGTGATTGCCATGCAGACTTCGGTTTAAGAAGCCTGGTAGAATTCACTGCCTTGCTTCCGGAGCGGTGTGAGAAATTCAGAAGTGAATTCTTCTAGGTCTCCCCTCTCCCTACCTACCCTCCAAGGGCTTCCTTATGAAATCCTGTTTTACTTTCTTGTGCCCTTGAACAGTCTTATGCTCTGAACTCTGCATGAATGGTATTCACGTAACTAATTTGAAAAAGTCTCAAAGCATGCAAGTATAGGCTAGCTACCATGAGCCCAGTGTTGCCGGAAAGCGAGCAGCGTGAGAGGTCAAAAGTTACGATGATAGTTCACTTAATCTCCAGTTCATACGAGCAAGTGTCAGGTAACTGAAAAATGTTTACATGTTGTTTTCTAATTTATGAGTAGTCCCAATGCAGAGTGTCATTCCATATGCAGGGTTAATTAAGTTCTCAGTTCTGTTAAGAAAAAAGTGCTGAAGCAGTTAGAATTTCTAACTTGGAAAATCAATGCAATTGATGGGCTTTATTTCTAAAAGAAGCCAGTCCCTTGCCTGCATATTTGCATATTGATTAGCCCTTTTCCATGAACATTTTGATCTTTTAATTAGGTTTCCAGTGTTTTCAGTCACTGGATTAATGATCCATGTCCTGTTCGCTCCTCCCCAAGTGTGAGAGTTGGTTAACACTGCATTTTATAAAAAAAACTCCTACATGATAAAAGTGTTTTGAATTATCCTGCCCACAGCAGCTATTTTGTTTCTGGAATATTCTCAGCTCATTTATGGCCTGGAAACAGGATCTTAATTTAGGGTATGTCAAAAGAAGCTTTCACTGCTGTTGTCCTCAAGTAAATGCCTCTCCAGAGTTCATTTTCTCTCTTTAATAGTAGCTTGTCATGGAAACGCGATGATTTAAATTTCTCTATCTATATCTGTATCTCCATACACATTCGTGTATATACTCATATTTATATCACTGTACTATCTTTCACTTTGTGTCACTTTTAAAAGTGAATATATTTGTTAAATAGGCGAATAAACCAGTGAAAGGCAATTACCATTAAGAATTATTTAAAAAAAAATTGTTCCATTAGTTTAGAAGATTGGCCCCTGGATCCATCCTTGGAGGATAAGAAATGGAAGCATCATATCCTCAGATGTGCAAAAAGAAGTTTGTTGAGGCTGCGCCCATCCTCCGGTGAGAAGGCCCCACCTTGTTGCCGTCAGACCTCAGTGGCGTGCAGCTCAGACTGGCTCCACCCAGCCTGGCCCTGTGAGCCTCGTCCCCGGGATCCGGTGCATTGCATCTGAGAAGACAGCTCTGTAACTTTACTCCGATTTTCTTTTTTGTGTGTGGCTTTTGCCTCAGGCACCTGAGAGTTTTCTAGCTGTGTTTCATTATTATTACATTGTAAAGAAAATTATGTCTACCGAGAACAAAAACACAAATCACTGACAATGTTAAGAGTGTAGGTAAGAAACACACTTAAGGAAGGTCTGATAAGGTGGGGAAAAGATCGTCTGTACAGAAGAAGGAAGATAGAAGGATAAATAGTCAAGCCATAAGCGTTTTGAAGTCAAGCCTGTTTGGATTGGCATTCTGGCTCCACTGCTTCTAGTGGTTTGAACTCATTGCATGTCCTTTTTTGTAAAGTTTTGTTTTGAAATAATTTCAGGCTTATAAAAAGCAGGCAAAAATGATTGAAAGAGTTCCCATATAGCTTTCACCTAGCTTCCCCAAATACTAAACCTTACATATTCATGGCACAATTATCAATACCAAGAAATTAATGTTGGTTTGATACTCTTTAATCTACAGGCCTTATTCGTATTTTGCTAATTGTCCCCAAAGTATCCTTTTTCCTAATCAGAATCCAATCCAGGACCCACATTGCATTTATCTGTCAAATCCCCTACTTGTACAATGATCCTGATTTAGGGTTTGTCTGCTGCTCCTTCATGAGTAAACACAGGTCTCTGTTTTTGGCATGAATATCCCAGGAATGGTGTTTTTGTTCTTCTTTGTGCATCACATCGGGAGGTACCTGATGTCTGTGTGGCTCCTTACTGGTGATGTTAACTTTGATCACCTGCTTAAGGTGATGTCTGCCAGATTCGGGTTCTTCACTGTAAACACTGTTTTTCCTTTTGTAATATCCAAGTATCTTTCTGGGAGCTACTTTGTCCATCCTGTTTCTTGTCATACTTTCACCTTTAATTTTAGCATTCATACTTGCTAAATGCAGGCAAAATACTTAGCATAATGTCGTATCTTAAATGCTAATTCTATTCTAACACCAGTGAATACAGTAATTACGGTTATTTTAATATAACAAAAATGAGGACATCATAACATTGCTAAGGAACATAATGTCTTATTGTGATATGATTCTATTAGAAAAGCAATTTGTCTACATTGGAGTTAGAAACAAAATATATCAAATCACTTCCATCTATTTATTAGGAATTAAATAGGGAGCTATTTTTGTTTAGAAAACTAGTTTTAAGGAACTAGTGCTTTGCCAGACATCTTCATGTATGTAATATAATATTAACTGTCATTGACTCCTTTGACTCATTGCTTATGAAGGTCCAGGTGTCATTTCATCATTTGATCCTTTAAATAACCCTTTGAAGAAATGTCTTGACTACAGATGAGCAAATGATGTCTTAAAGAGGTTAAAGGATTTATGAAATCACACAGCTCCTCAGTACCGAAGCTGGGTTGTAACCGCTAGTCTGTCTGACTCCAAAACCATGCTAGATCACTAAAAAATTAGGGAAGAACCATTGAAAATTTAAAAATAAAGCTCTGTCTAGTTCCACTAAAAGATTGTAAAATCTGTCTTATGGTTAACAAAGGAGTAAGTAGCAGTAATCTATTTTAAGCATTTATAGATGAATGAATTTTATGTAGACCTTATTCAGGTTCAAGAAAGTCAATTGTTCTGTGCATTATGAAAGAATATATCACATCTCAATTAAAAATTAAATTTATCCATAATTATAAAAAGTTATCTAGTAAGAATGATTATTCAATCATTTTTATTTATTAGAGATATAAATATTACTGGGAATAAGATAATTTATTCAGGTATTTCAGATGAAAGCTAGGACCACTAGAAGTATCCATGTAAATAACAAAAAGGTATTTTTACCTTAAAATTTGAAGTTCCTCTCAAAGTGAATACTTGGCATAAATAAATAAACTGAAACTGATACAGCTCCAATTTATTTGGTCTCCTTTTTGAAATTGTCTTTGAAAAAAATAGCACAAATGTCACTTAGCCAATCATCCTCATCGTCCCGTCTATTCGCCAGGCTCAAGGTGCAAACATATGCACCTTACACATGAAATTATTTGCATGCTTAAAAATAGAATGTTAAAATGTATTTATAGAAATTAATGATTAACCCATGAATTCATTCTTAACTAATTGGGTACTGCCTGTATACTCTGGACCCTTTGCTATCATGAACTTGAGAGATTAGCAATTAGTGGAAGAGGAGTTACTTCTATTTTTTTCCCACAAGCTGCTTTTATCAAGCTTATACCTTATAGGCTGTCTTTCCCTGGGTCACTGGGGTCGGCTTCGGTCGCTCCCGCTCTCCCGTCCCGGCACCCGCCGCTCGGGCCTTTGCTGCCGCCGCGTGGCTTCCTGGAGCCCTTGGGTCGCACATCCTCCCCAGTGCAGCGCCGGGACCACCCCGCCGCAGGCGTGAGCCGGCCCTCGGGCCGCAGCGGCACCGTGGACCCTCAGGTGCCCACCCCTCAGTGCGTCAGGCCCTTATCGGCAGCCACCGCTGCCTCACCGGCCGCGGGCAGGGGCGGGGGGGGGGGGGGGGGCGCCCGGGCCTCGCCCGCCACGCAGCCGCCCCCGCTGCTGCCCTCGCACCCCCACCCCAGCGACCGCCTCTGTCAGGATGCAGCCGGGGAACAAGTACCTTCCCGAACCCGAGGCCGAGAAGGACTCGCTCGACCCGTCCTTCGCTCACGCCATGCAGTTGCAGACGGCAGAAATTGAGAAGACTCAGAAAGGAGATTCAGAAAAGGACGATGAGGAGCATTACTTGGATTTATTTTCTCACTGGAACATGAAGCTGAAGGAGCGGGTGCTGATACCTGCCAAGCAGTATCCCAAGTTCAAGTTTGTGGGGAAGATCCTTGGACCGCAAGGGATATACATAGTCAAAACCCTGCAAGAAGAGACTGGTGCAAAGATTTCTGTGTTGGGCAAGGGCTCAGTGAGAGGCAAAGCCAAGGACGAAGAGCCGCGCAAAGGTGCAGACCCCATTTGAATATGGATCTGCATGTCTTCATTGAATTCTTTGGACCCCCATGTGACGCTTATGCTCTTATGGCCCATGCTGTGGAGGAAGTCAAGAAGTTTCTAGTACCAGATATGATGGATGATATCTGTCAGGAGCAGTTTCTAGAGCTTTCCTACCTGAGTGGAGCACCAGAGCGCTCTCGCGGACGTGGAGTGCCAGTGAGAGGCCAGGGAGCGGCACCTCCTCCAACAGTTCCAAGGGGCCGTGGTGTTGGACCACCTCGAGAGGCTTTAGTGCATGGTACACCAGCGAGAGGAGCCATCACCAGAGGTGCCACTGTGACTCGAGGAGTGCCCCCCCCCCCCCGCTGTGAGGGGTGCTCCAGCACCAAGGGTATGGACAGCCGGCCTCCAGAGAATACCTTTGCCTCCACCCATTGCACCAGAAACATACGAAGAATATGGATACGATGATACATATGCAGAACAGAGTTATGAAGGCTACGAAGGCTCCTACAGCCAGAGCCAAAGGGACTCAGAATATTATGACTATGGACATGGGGAGGTTCAAGATTGTTAGAAGCATATGGCCAAGATGACTGGAATGGGACCAGGCCATCCCTGAAGGCCCCTCCAGCTAGGCCAGTGAAGGGAGCATATAGAGAACACCCGTATGGACATTATTAAAAACAAACATGAGGGGAAAATATCAGTTATGAGCAAAGTTGTTACTGATTTCTTGTAACTCCCAGGATTCCCGTTGCTTTACCCACAACAGACAAGTAATTGTCTAAGTGTTTTTCTTTGTGGTCCCTTTCTTCTCCCCACCTTCTTACTCCATTCTTAACTCTGCATTCTGGCTTCTGTATGTAGTATTTTAAAATGAGTTAAAATAGATTTAGGAATATCGAATTAATTTTTTAAGCGTGTAGGTGCTTTTTTCCTTTGTTGTTTAAATATAAGCAGAAATGTACCTTCTATAATAAAAAAAGAAGTTGAGTAAAAAAAAAAAAAACCCACAAAACCTGTTAGTTTCAAAAGTGATGTTGCTTGCTTAAAGGTTCTGAAATTAAGGCTTGGTAACTTTCTCTTAGTTTTGATTTGAGGCATCCCGTAAAGTTGTAGTTGCAGAATCCCAAACTAGGCCACATTTCAAGATTCAGGGCTGTATAAGATTTAAAAGCACAAACGTTAATGGCAGCAGGTGCCACCATGTAAAAGTGAGCTCAGATGTCTCTAAGAATGTTTCTTTTAAAAAGCACATGGTGGTTGAATCTTAAGGTTAAATTTTAATGTGAAAGATCCTCATGAATTAAATAGTTGATGCAATTTTTAACGTTAATTGATTTTAAAAACAACAACAAAATCAGGTTTGTAAAACTGACACTTTCATTGTGTGGGTTTTGAAATCTAGCCCCAGACATACGATGTTGAGAGATACTTAGTGGGAAGTAGGTTTTGAACAGGTTGATTTGGGGAGAGGGGCTGGCCACCTGAATTGAATTTGATGCAGAACTTTTTAGTCACAAACAACCTTTCAGTAATAGTACTAATAATTAAAATTTCAGTATTTAAAAAGACAAAGTATTTTGTCCATCTGAGATTCTACACTCCATGAAAAGCTCACTTGGACATTGGGGCCAAAAGCTGATGATGTTCCTAAGTTGACAGTTGTCAATATTGAACTGTTCCCAAGGTAGTTAGTCAAGTATGTCTCAACACTAGCATGATATAAAAAGGGACACTGCAGCTGAATGAAAAAGGAATCAAAATCCACTTTGTACATAAGTTAAAGTCCTAGCTGGATTTGTACCATCCTCCCATTTCGTTCTTGGAAGATTAAATGCTACATGTGTAAGACTGCCTAAATAGGTAGCTTAAACCTATGTCAAAATGTCTGCAGCAGTTTGTCAATAAAATTTAGTCCTTTTTTAATAAAAAAAAAAGATTATACCTTATAAAGATGCTATAAAGGCTCAGGGAAGCAAAAAAGTGTAGTTTTATTACTGTAACTAAGGAGCTGTCTTAAAACAAAGGCAGTTTTTATTAAAGACATTTTAAACAGCTTTTAGGATTATAAATGCCCACTCCAGATTCTCATCTCTCATTAGGAGGTTTCGGTCTTCAAGGCCTTATGGGCACTTACTAATTAATTTATCTCTGTAATACCACTGAGAAACAGGCAAACAAGTTAAACTGGAATCACATTTACATAGGATTATAATTCCTGTGTTATTAAAAAAGAATTAGCAGAGATCATAATACTTAGAAACCAGACAGCAACAAGCACAAGAAAAATACATGAAAGAGACAATAAGAGGTGTGGCCGCACTTAGCAATCTTTGAGTATGGTTCTAATTCCCTCTAGTAGTCTGTTCCCAACATGATTTCATGGGGCATGTCATGGGGGAGCATGATCCGGTTTTAAAAGTCACAGTCACATATGGCTGTACCTGCCATCAGTTTGCAAAGACCGCCTAAAATCTATTTATAGACTTCTACAAAGTCTTCAAACAGTGTTTCATAAACTTATTCTTTCCCGCGTGATACTTCCTATGCTTGGCTCAAAATTATGACACGCCTCCTTTCAAATAGTTAACGTTTCTGCAGAATGTAAGGAATTAGTGAATTCAGTTGATCTTATTTATGTCACATACCCTTTTTACAGTTTCACTTCTGAGTTTTTATTTTGTATTTGTTTGCCCAGATTGGTAATTAATTTACTATATCTTCACATGACAATTTGCCTAAACCCTTTTCTCTTTTATATTTCTTATGGGATGAGATCCAAGATAGAAAAATGTTCAAGGTATGGTAATTACGCCAATTAAGTAAACTAAATTTCAATATTATGTTTCTTTTTGTTTACAGTGCCTTTTTGTGACAATGTCCAGGGTTCTGTTAGCCTTTCTGGTTGTGGAAGAGTCCTTTGCTACATGTACAATTTGAAGGTTTTTTTAAAAAAAAATTTTTATTATGTACTTAAAGGATGTATAATTAGTGACACAGCAAGTCCTCTCACACCTAACTGAAATAGCTCTTCTTCCAGTATTCATCATCTCAGTTGGTGGATTATGGTCCACCGGTCACCCAGCTAGAAACCTGTTCTTTATTCTAGACTGCTGTCCCTCACTCCCAGCTTTTATGTGAATTAATCACATAGCTTCTGGTAGGTCCTTTTAAAGAGTTTCATTGCCATCTCCGCTAGGTTAGGTGCCCTCTCTAGGTCCTTACTCTGCCCCTGCCTAGTCCCTATTTGCTTATCCTTCTGTGATGCTCTCCCACACCACCTTCTGAACTGCCTGAAGAAAGAAACTGGGTGGGGCTTACTGTTTGATGCTCCGGCTCTGATTTAGTGCCTGCTATATATAGGTGTTGAGTAAATGATTTTTGACTGGATGAACGAATGAATGAAGAAATAAAACTTCCCTTTAGCTCCCCCTCAACGTCTATTTTATATACCATACTAAGACAACAAAATGATCCAATTACCCAAGGGCAATTATATCGAATATATAATATTTTAGCTTCAAAGTGCCTCATAAAATTCTAGTGCTTAACCGCTTTTGTTCATGTTTTAGTAATGTGCGTGTGTCTGTGTGTATGTGTTTTAAGGGAGGATGATAATAATGTTCAAAAATTTGCCTTTAAATGTGACACTTGTTATCACTTTATGGTTAATATCTCAGTAATTAAGAGCATTACCTTCGTTGTCTTCCAAACCCGGGTTCAAATTTTAGTTTCCCTCTTGGGCTATTCTTAACCACTCTGATGCTGAGTTAGTTTCACTTTGAAGCAGTTAGATCTGAACCCCAGGCGATTGTTTTATGTCTGCATGTATATATAAAGAGTGCTAGGTGAAACAGAGTCCGAACTATAACTTGAGCTAAGAAGTCATGATAAGACTCTGAGGGTGTGACACTTAGTGGTCCCTGTTGACACTTTGCCCCATATCCCTTCCACCTCCCTGAGTTCACCTGAGACTGTGGGAAGCACTTCCTAACATACTAGCAACTTCCTAGCTGAAGTTCTAGGTCTCTTCTTTCTGCCTGAAGCTGCAAGCAAGGGCAAGGATGTCCCTGGGGAAGAGTGGAGTCAGTTGACCCTGGGAGCAACCTTTGATCAACAGGAGATGGGAGTTGCTGGATAAATGTCCTAGCCTCCTGACCTCCAGTGAAATGTTCTGAGGCATGTTTTCCCTGCTGTTTCCCAGAGAGTCTCCAAGGGGAGAACTGGCCACAGTGGTAACACACCCAATTACATACCTGTGACTGTTTTTCTCTTTTCCTTGTCTCACTTTCCCTGCTTACTTTAGCTGATGCTTCCTAGGATCACCTGCCAAACAAACCATCTGCTCCAAGTCCTTATGTCAGGTTTAGGGTACCAACCAAGCTAAGCCAAGGCTTAAAGGATATGGAAGCCATGACCAACCAAGGCTGAGAGACTATTACAGTCAGAACAGACATCATGTTGGAGTACCAGAGCCCAGGATTAAAGATGACAGTTTTAAGGAACTAAAAGATGTTCTAGAAGGCTGACTGGGGCAGAGAATGTGAAGAGAAAATCATAAGGTGGAAGGGACCAGTTAGTGGGTCTTAGAACCCGCCTTCACTATTTTGGCCCAATTCCAGGGTCAGTGGGATTCTAGATTGAATGATTTGAAGTAGG
Source organism: Camelus dromedarius (assembly GCF_036321535.1). Taxonomy (NCBI): domain Eukaryota; kingdom Metazoa; phylum Chordata; class Mammalia; order Artiodactyla; family Camelidae; genus Camelus; species Camelus dromedarius. The sequence goes on from NC_087461.1 coordinate 9,039,732, forward strand.
GGAGTGAATGGTAGATAGTGTGGAGAATGACTTCTAGGGATAATGGAGCCAAGACACCTGTGAGCAAGTTACTGCAGTAAGTGACCTACACTTGGGGAAGGGTGTCAGCAGTACCTGGAGAGAAATGGGTAGATCTCACAACTGTTGAGAAGGTGACACCTTCCTAAATTGCCGTTGCTACTTCTTATCAGCGTGAACCAGGCTGTGGTGATTCACTGAAGTAAGCTGGACACTTAAACACGAAAACATTTCAATCATTGATATCGCTCTTCAAGAGGATATATCAGCAATTTTTTTTGAGGACTTATTTACTTCTCAAAAAAAGTCTAACTTATGTATTTGTTTATCTCAGTTTTCTTCTAAAATCTTGAAATATTTGTTGTGGCTGAGAAACTGATGTCACATTCTTTTGGCTCAACCTGGGTTATAATTGATAGAGTTTCTTAGTGATCAATGTTTAAACCAAACTCCTGTTCTGGAAGTGAGAATGCCAAAGGGCTGTACATTTTACCAATTTGCTCATAAGCATGGAAGTAAATTAGAATGACAGAGAACAGTATGCTGCAGCAAGTGCCCGTATAAAATTATGTCTGACATCTTCTTTGAGATATACGATTCTGCCACTGAAGCTTTTGTTTCAGGGTTTTAGTAACCACTCATTTCAGTTAGTGCAGTGAAAATAGGTTTTGTTGTTCCCGTTAGTCAGCATAAAATGAAAATGATGATAAACTCTGTCCGAAGATGCCGCTTTCATTAAAAAGGAAAGAAACCTAATTGAAAGTCACCATAAATTTTGAATGACTAATGTCATGCCAAACAAGTCACTAGAAATCTCTGATGGGTGTAAAAAATGCAATCATCTGCACAATTGGAAAGAGCTAAATTCAATCTAGCTATACTTTATTTTTTTAAATTTGTGTATTGGGAGAGATAATATAGAAATCATTGAATTTTAATATAAAAACCCTTTACTATAGGTGGTTTGTACATGCTGTTGGGCTTGAAATCAATTAATTTCCCTAAGGATCCTTTTATTTCAGCTGATCATCTTTGTTATAGCTCACTGTTTTTCTTATTTCTTGCCTAATAATAGTATATATAGTTCCTATCATTTCAAACACACAAAAAATCTAGGGTTTCTGTTGCTTTGTTTTGCTTTATTGTGTTTTGTTTTTGTTATCTTACTGTATATATATTTATATATAATATGTAATACTAGTATATATTTACATATAATATACAATAATAAATAAATATAAATACCCACATATATATACACACACATATCTGCATAGATTCAGGTCCCACTTAAAAAAAAAAGGAGGCAAAAACTTTATGAACTTTCTTCCTAAGTCTCCCCAGTTTTCTTCCATACAAAGTAAAAGTAGCTTTCTAGTGACCAGCATTTTATTCTTTGAATCTTTGCTTTTAAAAGTGGCCATAAAACAGTTGACCTCTGAACAATGCTGAGGGTTAGGGGTGCCCAGCCCCACCCAGTTGAAAATCCACACACTATCTCTGCCTCAAAAACAAAGGGATTGACAAATGACTCACCCAAGGGCTGAAAGCAGAAACAGTTCAGATAGAATCGGACACAAACCCAAGTTCTTCTGATTTCACATATTGTGATCTCTAATCAGACACAAATTTTTTCTCCACACTTAGATAATTTAAAGATCTATAAAACAAAAATACAGATACTATATTTATTGGGGAAAAAATGCCTTATAAATAGAACCAACCAGCACAGTTCAAACCTATATTGTTCAAGGGTCATCTGTATACTGAATCTTGGGGGAAGGGGGTGTCATCGCATCTAAAAATTAAAAATATCTGCAGGTCTAGATCTGTAGGTGCAAAATATCTTGTTCCATAAAACTACTTTTTGTTATGGGATGTACAGAAGATAAATTGAATATGTAATTATGTAAAATAAAATATTTTTATTATTCATTTAGTGAAACTTGACAAATAACATGCTCTACTCTTCTGGAGAAAACTAATCAAACTAAAAAAACTCTAAAATAAATTACTCATCATAATGGCTGACGTGCTTTGTAGTGGACACCTAGAAGGCAATGGTGATATTAAAGAGATGAGCTCAATTCAGAGTTGAAGCTTCTAGATTCCCTTTGTAAGTGGAGAACAAATCAACAGACCCTAACAGCCCAACTTTACTCTTTTCACATATTTTAAACATTTAGTTACTAAGGAACTTTCTTTCTTTATTTCCATCTAAAATTCAGGTTCCTAAAGTCAGCTACAATAATAGTGGTGCGAAGTAGAAGCATCATTAATTTTTTTTAAGTAGAAGACTCTTCATTTTCCATTTACTATAATGCACATTATTGATTTTCTTTTCTGCTTATTGTTCCTTGCAGAGAGTGAATCTGTCCTTCGATTTCCCATTTTATGGCCATTTCCTCCGTGAAATCACTGTGGCAACTGGGGGTAAGTGGTTTTCTACCCATTCATCCTAAATATTTTACAGTTTCACCATAGTTATTATTTTTAATTTACTCCATATTTCAAAAAGGACATTTATTGGGAAAACTGTTGTCTTCTATCACAAAGTCATGGGTATATATAAAACCTAAGAAATAGTATAGCTATTGGGAAAATGTTTCTGCAGAAAAAAAGGTAGTTATAATTCATTTTTGGTAATTTGGAAGACTGTGTGAATGGGAATAGAGCCAAAAAGAAAAATTGCTTGAGAAGCTATGGAAATATTTTTATTTTCTTTTAATATATATAGTTGATTGATAGCTATAAATATATATACGTATATATCTACATTCACATGCAAAACAACATTATACTAGCTTTAATTATTTGGGTTTTTCCCTCCCTTTAATGCCACCTATGTTGACTGGCAACTCATTTGAGAGTTTTAAAAATAAACCCTGAAATTCAGTTTGAATTCTCTTCATTTTATTTTACTCCATAAACTTTGGAGGTTAGTTTCAAGTTTAGCAATAGCCTAGAGAGGCAATTATCATTTTTTAATAGTACATCCCAGGAGTCAGAAAATGTAATCCTTGAGTGCTACCAGCAGAAATAAGTAAAATGCCAGAGAATATCACTCTTTGCCTAACACGGAGTGATAGAAAAAGTAGAAGAATGAGAGAAAAGCATGAAGAGTAAGTAAAGAAACAAGTTAAAAGAAATCCATAGATATGATGAAAAGTCTGTGGACAGCCCAGGCCTGAAGTCCCTTCCCTTCACTGGGTTTTATTATTGGTCTTCAAGGTGGTATGGAAACCATGGTGGCCACTCTTACCATATTTTAGTATAAAGCTTAGAATATATGTAGGATCCAGAAGATTTGTAATCAGAAATACCAACAAGCAAATAAAAGCTGAGCAACGGTAAATAAAGCTACCTCTGCCTTACAGTTCTGTAGCCTAGTGAACTGTTCGACACGGTGAAGCAGACTGTGGAATTCCTTAGAAAATACAAATAATGAAATACTGGTTTCCAGAGATGATGAAGCTCAAACATCTGTTAGACTCCTTTAAGATTTGTAGAGACTTTATTATTGAAGATACTTCTTGAAGGAATTTATAATTTCTATGACTGTATTGGAAAGGAAGGGAAGGTGACAGGGAAGAACATCTTGAATAAATACTACACAGAAGAGGAAGTTGGTGGAGTATGTTTGGAACAGTAAATGACTGAGTTTCAATGAAGCTGGTGTAAGTTTACAAAAAACATTAAGGTGTGAAAAGTAGGCTGGGACAATTTAATATAGTACCTCAAGAGTCAGTCTGAGTCATTAGTCCTTAACTAGATATGTATTAAACTTTAGGAAGCTGAATCAAGACATTTGTATTAATGCCTTAGCGTTTAAAAAGACTGAAGTTAGTACATATAATTGGAAGAATATTGCTGTAGTTTATGTGACAAATACTGAGGGCCTTGCTGATTTTGTGGCTTCAAACCAAGAGAGAGGAAGGATGCTATTAACAAAAATTACAAACCCTAAGCAGAAGATCTGGTTTTAAGGGAAACCAATGACTTCCGTTCAGAGGCTATTTAATTTTGTGTAAAAACAGGACTATACATAAGTAAAATTCATGCAAAGACTGTGTCTTTATGAGCTTACCATGTATTTTGGTGCTAGAAATTTCTAGGCATTTAATAGACACTCAATTAATGTGTTGAAAGATTGGATGAAAAGGAGAATGATAAGTTAAAAGACTGCCCCCATAAGCCACGAATTACCTCATGTCCTGTCGTATCTTTAAAGTATGATATAAAGATGGTTATCTTATAATATGAGCATTAGGTATGTTTTCTGACACTTACATTGCCAGTATTCCACTGAATTTTAAAAAGTGAATTATTAATCACGTTTGTTCAAAATCTGTACACACAGTGGTGAAAATATGGGCAACTTGGCATTTGCAGTTTCTCAAATCGTTTTATCTTTAAAAGTCATGTCAGCAATTCAGCCAATATAAAGTAAGATTTCCCTTAGCTGAGTTAGTGAGAAAAAAACCCAAACAGATGGCTATATCATGTTTACTGCTTCAAAGTACCATTTTTCTTTGAAAAGATCCTCAAAATAAGTGAGAAATCTGGTGTCTTGAATGATCTCTATCTGCTTTGAAGAAAACACTAATGTAAAGAAACCTTGTTTATCTTTGACTTAAGATGTGCAGGGACAGCACTTGCCGACATAAATCCATACCCTGTTTAGAGAGGCACAGCTGAGATAAGTTAGACACTGACCGAGGTTTTTCCAAAATGAAACCAGAATCTCCTGTAAAAGTTTTCAGCTAAATAAATAGCTAGTCTACACTTCTGCAGTTCACTTGTTCAGTCCATACTGGCCGAGCCCCTGCTTTGTGAAAGGCACAGTACATGATAATTTGGTTTGTGGAGAGAAGAATAAACTGTGGTTCCTCCAGGAGCTTCGGATCTAAGAAGAGGAAGGAGTATGTGACTAAGCTATAGGACAAGGCTGACTGTGCGTGCTGGAGGAGCAGAAGGTTGCTCCAAGAGATCACTCTTGTTGGGTGAATTAAGAACAGGTTTGTGAAAGAGCTAACATTTGACACTGGCCTTAAAGGAAGGTGGGATGCTAGTAGGCAGAGAGGCAGTTGAGAAGAGGTAAAGAGGGAAGGGACACTCCAGACAAGAGAATGTTAAGCATATTTGGAGGGTTGTCAAGTATATCTGTTTGTCTTGAATGAAGACTTGGAGTAAGAGTCTATTGAAGGGGTGATGGGAAGAGTGATGTGAACTTCGAACTTTAGGCCCTTGGATGATATCCAGCAAGCACTGGGTTTCTTTGAGCAAAAGGCAGATCTGGCCTAATCTGGCAGTGGAGGACAGGGCAAGGTGAGGGGGTTAAAGGTAAAGAAAGCAGCAGATTTTTCAATACTTCTGCGTGGGTTTTAGTGCCCAAAGCCAGTGAAAGACACATCATTTGAGTTGCCATTCTGGTTGCAAGGGTTTTCAGCCACAAGGATCCATTAGGACACAAGTAAAACTAAGACCAACTTAAACGGGGACTTCTGAGTCACATCTTTTCAATGGATCCCTTCTGATTAACTAGGCGTTACCATCAGCTAGACCTGCATGACAAATGCTCATCATCTTACGAATCCTGAAAGAGTTATTAACCATGAAAGGCTTGGAAGAAAAATAGCAACTACAAGTCAGGTTAAATAAAATTGGCTGCAAGCTGTTAGAAATAGACCAGGGGCTGGGATTTTAAAGTAGGAACACATTGGTGTCTATGAAACTGAAGTGAGCAGATACTCTACTGACTCTCAGTTCTCTTTGAATGTGTCTACAAATTCCTCTTGCACGTGTTTCTACACTGGATTTAGGAAAAGAAGAAAGTGGAATGTTAAAGTGTATATTTTAAATCATAGTCCCCTTCATTCCTACCTCATTGTTTCCCCAGTTCCCATATCTCCTTCAAATCTCTCACTCTACATGGATGCTAATTTCAACTAAAGTGAACTTACAGATAATGTCTTGTGTTATTGCTAGGACCAATACCATTTCAAAACAAAAAAACGGTTTAAAAATACAGATACATACATAATTTACTGTGACCCATCTTTATGTGTGTATATGTATATTATATATGAATACATATACATATGTATTTATACATATATAGATATACATATATAGTTCATTGTGAGTAAAATTAAGAATTAAAATGTAAATAAAAACTAAATATCCAGTCACTTATTTATAAACTGTAAAAACAAATCTTTACTTATTAAGCATTTTAAGTTTCAAAAGCCTCAATCATCCATACAAATAATGAACATGATGAGTTGGAAATACCATCTTATTTTCTGGTTCACTAGCAGCAGAATCTGAAAGCATTCGTTTGTCTTTCTATTTAAATAATACATCAGAATGCAAACATTCCAGGCATTAAAAAACTTGTCCTGTGTGCATTTCATACAAATATTCCCGTTAAAAGTACCGCTAAGTTGTGTTTGCAAATTACCTTGTGTTTTATTTCCTTTCCATATGAATACTTTAATTGGTTCTTTTTTAATTGTGGGCTGCTAAGGTGATCTTTTAAAAGCTTCAAAAAGTAGATTTACATTTGAGGATTTGATTTTCTAATTCTTGCAAACATCACTAGTTAATGGTATTTTTTTCATGAGTCCATCATGGATACTGCAGCTAAGATGAGAGAAAAGTGGGGCATGGGAGGGGGCAGTAAACGATGCCTTGTAGAATGCGGAAGAGACAAGTTGACATTATCCAGATAATTCTGGCCCCCAGATTTTAAGTATATAGACAGATACTGAGGCAAAATTAAGACAGTGTGTGGAATTGCAGGCAAGTTGTACATGAGATTAGGAATCAAAGATGACATGAATTAAAAGGAAAATGATGAAAATGTATTCCTTACCTTGATTATATGAAGGATTTGTCCTCCTTTCCTTTCAACATGAATTTCAAGTTGGGGATTAAATAAGAAAACTGTTTAGATTTTTTTTTCAGGGTATGAAAACAGTTGCATTGAGAAACCTACTTCACAGGAATCTCTTTTTTCTTTTTCCAGTTTAATTGATATAAGTGACACACAGCACTGTCTAAGGTTAATTTGTCAATTTTGGATCTATTTTATTTCAGTTGGCTCGTGATAACTAATAACATATGTGTGTTCAGTGTAGGTAATGTAGGTAAACAATGTTTAATATCTGAAAAATGAACACATGGCACTAAGAAAAGTCAAAGAAGCAAAGGTAAAATATATAGTCAGCCCTCCATATCCATGTGTTTCGTATCCAGGGATTCAATCTACTGCAGATCAAAAATATTCAGCAAAAACACCCCCCCCCCCAAATTGGAAAGTTCCAAGAAGCAAAGCTTGAATTTGCTGTGTGCTTGCAACTATTTACATAGCATTTACATTGCATTTACAAGTATTTACATATCATTTACATTGTATTAAGTATTATAGAATCTGAAGATAATTTAAAGTATGTGGGAGGATTGCATAGTCTATATGCAAATACTGCATCATTTTATATAAGGGACTTGAGCATCCATGGATTTTGGTATGGGGGGAGGAAGGTGTGTCTTGGAGACAGAGGAACAACTGTATCTCCCTTCTCCCCATTCCTCCAAATTCTTTAGTAGACCTCCCAAGGGGGAAAAAAAGTTATTCATTGAGCTATGGTTCATTAAATTCAAATTTAGACTAATTTCCTTTATCTGGTCAATAATCATTTGGGTTTTTTTTCCCGCTTTAAATCTCCAATAAGAGAGGTTAAAAAAATAGCACATACTATTTTGACTGGGTTTTCAGAAAGTATATTACCAAATCTTCCAGCTTCTTTTTTATTCTCGCTTTTGAATAGTAATATTCTAATTGTAGTCCCAAATAATACTCATGCTCTTTAGAGGGACTTGATTAATAACAGTTACAAAAAGCTTTTTGAGAGCAGAAGAGAGTAAGTTATTACTCATAATGATTGATTTATAAATACCAACCCCATCATCTTTCAAGTATATAACCTCACTGCATTGCATCCATTAACTTTCTGAATCTAGTGTAAAAGTGAATGAAGTTATTTTGTCTATTATCATCATCATCACTATCATTTACTGTGGGTAGCTGGTGATCTGATGCATGAAGGGAAGTCCCGAAGGGATACATGCTGGACAAAAGCAATTTGGTTCACTAATTTAAAGTAACAAACTCAGGTCTCAAGATTCCTGGACACAAAAATAATTTGTGTGATGTCTGCTTTGCTGTATCTGAATGATTGATTCTTTGCAATTTACCTCCTGAAAGTTCATCTTAGCTCTCCTCTTTGCTTCTTTACTCTTCCCCAAACTATCCAGTGTCCAGCAGCAGACTCAGCAGGTTTACCAACATTACTGTATTTGCTTTCCCTGTGGCTCTGTGAATTGCATATTCACAAGCCCTTCAGTTTCTCCTGTGTGTTGGCAGATCACATCTCATCAGCACTGGCTCCTTGGGATTGGGAGTGAAGTGTAGTTGGAGATGAGAGCAGCAGCAGACCCAGAGAAGAGCCACCCAGGAGACAGATCTGAGTCAACATGAACAATACCAGAGGCAGAAATATGGGTAGAAAGAAGGACAATTCTAGAAAACCAAAAAAAAGAGAGGATCATTGGTACATGGTGGGGAAGTCATAACTGGGGACAGGAATGGGGGAAGGTCGATCAGTCAAAATGAGAGTCTGGGTATAAAAAGCAGATTCTTCAGGCTCAGTTGCTGTAACAGTTGCCATAACAGCCACAGAGGAGCCGGTCTGTCACTGGTGCTTGGACATTCACTTGGGAACATTTGCCTCTGCAAAGCAGCATTTTCCTCTTGTGGGCCCAGACTTTGTTTGAAACATTGGCAGATATTTTGCTTGCTTGCTTTCCTAGTCCCTGCAGCAATAATTTAGATCTATAACAATATTACACAGATGCTCAAATGCATCACACAACTGAAAACAAAAGGAGTCTAGGTGATTTGAACTAATGAAGTCACAAAGCGCAGCAGGTGCTCTGACGTTGTCCAGTCCTGGCAAGGGGAGAGACATAGCAAGGGAGGCAGGGTTGACTTTGGACTCTGGCCATTTCAGGAATAAGTTCAAAAGAGTTCTCTTCCTACCGAAGCCAGCAATTGAAGCTCGTGTTCTGGGAGAAGCAGCCTGGGATCTAGGTGAAGATAAATAGGCTCTTGAATCAGAATGCAGGGGCTCATGAGTCAAACCGGTCACAGCTGTTGTGATTTTTCAGCAAATGACTCCATCTCTCCTGCCTCAGTTTCCCAACCTGTGAAATGGCATGATAGTTCCTAGTCCATGAGGACTTTTGTCAAGAGTTAACCAAGTACTGTGTATTCTTGACACCTCTTTCATAGAAACTGCTACATAAGTTATTATTGTCCTTTTTACTATATATATTTTTCTCTTTTATTCCTTTTCAAAATACGTTCTCTGTAAAGCTGTGCTTGCTTGTTAAAGTAGTTTGTCTGTTGTCTCCTTTGGTGACATGATCCATAGCTCGGGGGGTGTTTAGGGGACTTAACTCTTCATTGTCTCCTTTGGAAAGGCTGGCTCATCCATTCAGGACTGGGAGGTGTCAGAGTGTGTAGGTCACCTGGGACACCCTCTTTACCAGCATGGGTATGTCTGTCTGCAGTACGTGCGTGCACTGCAGAATCTCCTCGAAAGGCCTCCCAATGCTGTCACTCTTGTTAAGTCTGAAAGTCTCACAAAATTGAGCAATTTTGCAACACATGGCAGAAGAATCTTGAAGTGTTTTTCTAGTTGTGACGTTATGGGTCATAACTGGGTAACAGGCAGGATTATAATCAGCAGGCCACACATATCTTTCTGCTTCTCACTCTACCCTTTGCTGAACAAGAACTTTTAGGATAAGCTATCAAAGCATAAGGTTAGTTATGGGTAAAATGATGGGGGTGGAGATGGACGCTCCCCCGGTGGCATCCAGGTTGCCTTTCCGACACTTGAGGTTCAATTAATTGCTAATAATCCAACTTGAAAATGTATTGAAGACCCAACCCCAAATGCAAAATTAAATATTTGTTTAGTTAATTTTTTTGTTTGTTTAGTTAAATTTATATGTGATGTTTTGCCTTTGAATTTGGAGACAAGTTCCCTTATGTGCACCTGCCATTTCAATGCTAACGTTTATTGTCAAGATTTTCCCCTATTTTTTAAAATGCATCACAGAAAACCAGTAGGTATAAGGTGAAAACAGCTCAAAATGTGTTCTGGTACAGCTCTGGAGCTGAGACATATTATTAAAAAATAATTGGTCTAAATATTTTGTTGGCTGTTTCTAATGAGATTATGGTAGATTTTGATTACCTTGTTGATCTGACTAGCCTGAGGACTACAGAGAGATTTTCATTTAATCTAGTGGAATTACTGTTCAAATGAGAGGTTTCTGCTGAAGGCAATGAAGATGGGGAAAAAAAGCCTCCTTAATTGGTTTATTATCAATTTCCACAGCTCCTTTAAAAAACAAGCATCTTTTAATTAATAGCTTGTACAGAAAATCCACAGCACTTTTAGATTACTCCAGAAAAATAGAAAAAAGTAAAAGAATTTGGAACAATGAGATTTTGCCAAAAAAAAAAAATACTGTACAAGTGATAAAAATGAAAACTCTGAATTTTAAAAAAATTGTTATAAATATACATAGCAAAATATTTGCCATACTATTTGTGAAGTTTAGTCATTGAACTCAGCTCTGAATAATTTTTTTCTCCTGATTATTCTTTTTTTTAAGTGGTAATCTCTTTAGTTAACTTATCAGTTTCCTCCAAAATGCTTTCAAAACACAAGTGTTTCCCAAAAGTTTACACCAGTGCATTCTTGTGAACAGAGTTTACTGTTCTCAGTAGGTGGCAGAGGGGAAAAACTATTGCACTAGAGAAACACATGTGAAGGTCACAGCCCAAAGACATAGACCCACTAAAGACTGAGTAACTTCTAAAATTGAAATACAGAGAGAAAAAGGAATGGAAACAAAAATAGAACACCCCAACACTATGGGACAGTAATAAAAGATGTAACAAGACATAATTGGAATATCAACAGAGAGGAAAAGAAGAACAGAGCAGAAGAAATATTTGAAATAATACTGGCCAAGAACTTTCTAAAATTAATGACAGATGCCAAACCAGGAAGCTCAGAGAACACCAACCAAGACAAAAACAACGGCAAAAAACACAACTATACGTATCAGTTTCAAGCTGCAAAAAAACAAAGGCAAAGAGAAAGTCTTGAAAAAAGTCAGAGAAAACAGCACCTTCTACACAGCACCCAGCACGTGCTCCTCAGAACTGTCAAGGTGTCAAAAACAAGGGAAGTCTGAACAACTGTCACAGCCAAGAGGAGCCTCAGGAGATGGGACAACTAGATGTGATGTGATGTCCTGGGTGGGATCCTGGAACATGAAAAGGACGTTCGGTAAAGATTAGGGGAATCTGAATAAGTTTACTGAATAGTTCAGGTAATGATTATACATCAATATGATTTCATTAATTTTGACCAAGATTTCATACTAATGTAGAGTTAATAGTATGAGAAACCGAGCGGGGTATGAGGAGAGGCTGTGCTATGTTCGCAACTTTTCTCTAAATCTAAACCTATTTTAAAATAAAAAAAAAAAAATTTAAAAAAAGGAAGCACAAGTGGCTGCTAAATATATGGGACAATATGTACTCATACTCCTAATAAGAAATGCAGATTAAAATTATGAGATACTATTTCCATTCATGTGATTTGTAAAGATGGCTCCCTCTCACCCTGTGTGCACTCAGAGGAAAGGCCGTGTGAGGGCTTAGCGAGAAGGTGGCCACATGTGCAAACCAGGAGGAGTCTTCAACAGAAACCAAACCCAGTCTTGGACTTTCCAACCTCCAGAACGGTGAGAAAATAAATTTCTGCGGTTTAAAGCTCCCCATCTACAGTGTCCCATTATGGTGGCCTGAGCTAACACAGACGTCCAAAGGGCTTAATGACTTTGGGCTTTAAGCTCCAGAAGTGCAGATTTCCTGGACCAAGGTGATTCTTGAGTTCTTGGCAATGTCCTGATTCTGAGTAACCTGTCCCTTAGCCAAGTCACAAGGAGCAGAGCCAGCCTCTGAGAAACAGAAGCCCGGCGGGGTTTCAGGGCAGCCCAGGCCAATGTAGGACGAGGAAGGCAGCGGTGCTTCCCTGAAGCCAAAGCAGAGAATCGTTCAGAATAACCGAGACTCCCTGCCGAAGGGCAGGCCACTGCTCCGGGAAGGCGGAGGGTCCAGGGACGAGGGCAGGCCTGATGGGAGGAATTCCGACTGTGAGACCCCTCCAGGAGGAAGGGGATATGGGACAGCAGACGGCTGTTGCTGCCTCAGTAGCTACCCTACTGGACGGAAGGAAAGAGTGGCCTGATGGGACAGTCCCCAAGTACCTCAATCCACTATTTGGTCAAGAATGTGTGAAAGGAAGGATTTCAGGACCAGCTACTGAAGGTGCTTGTGAAGGCAGTGGTCCAGGTAAGCAACTGTGTTAGCTCTGTGTCTACTAAAATCTTGCTAGTGAGAAGTCTGTGTCTTTCGAACGTTGTCCAAGTGGCTTCTTTATTCCAGTGTGTTCCTTGTGTAAGAAAGAGCCAGTCTGCTCTCTGTACATATAGAATATGTAAGTGACTTGCCTTTTCAAAACACATGTGGATGGTACACCAGTCAGGTCAAGGGCAAAAGCATGCATTTCTTTGTCTTCTAGAAGCCGTGGGTCGTTTGTACAGCGGTCCGTCCTGGGGCGTTTCTCCTGTGGTTGGCACACGTCTGCTGGCACTAGGCTCTTACCTACCGGAGGCGGGGGAGGTGGGGCGGGGCGTGGAGCTGCTATTCAGTTCAGTTAGAAAAATCTTATTTTCGTTGACTAAACTGCAACCGGTTTTTCAACACTTCATGCGTAGCAGGTGGCTGTGATGGAACTGATAAAATATTAGAACGAATCAGATTCTGCCTCAAAATTACCTGGAGCACTTCTTAAAAATGTGACTCTCTGGGTCTGCCACCAGACCTGCTTACAGCGGCTACTCTAGGATTTCTGTGTTGCAAGAACAAGGGGTCAGGGACCTGGTTAGAAGGTGTGGGCAAGGCAGGGGGTGAACCTGGAAAATCATCTTTAAGCTGAGTTTGCAAAGCATGCACACTCCTTTTGCATAGACTCTGTTACATTTTCATGGAAAATTTTTTCTCATGTTTCAGAATCAAAGTACACATAAGATTTGTATTTTTAATTAATTATTATTATTTTATTTGGGGAGACATTGGAAAGCTGATGTGGATAATGGGGACCAACCACCTCTAGACGCTACCACCCCCTTCTCAACTGGACTTTCTGGCAACAGGACCCAGAAATCTGGTTTCCAACGAAATTCCCTAGGTGCCCCTTATGTTTATGATGCTTGCTGAAGGGACAAAGCACATTTTAAGAAACACAGCACTTTTATGTAACATCTGGTCAATGGAGACTCTGTCGTAAAAACGAACATATAAAAATCTTCCTATTTACACCATCAAGAAAGCAATTAGGGTTTTCAGGCATAAATTCAACTACAGCTGCCTATAAACCGTAAAAGGAAAAAAAAAAGTCACTATTCATCCCTAGATAGCAGATCTAATTACTTTCTGGGAATAGTTTGCTTGACAGGCCAAGATTTAGACTACGGAGCACAGGATTCTTCTTACAAGGCCCAATGTCACCTCTGCTGGGTGTCTTTCTTCCAGAGCTTTTTGCTGGGGACGGGTACTTGTAGTTTTCACGTTTGTTGCTGTCTGGCGGTATTTAAAGACAGTTTGAGCCTAATGTCTTTCATTGACTTTCCCCCACATCTACGTTCTAAGCAATAGCACGGTTTATCTCCTGCCCTGTTCCTTGTTATGCTGATTTCTTTCGGATACAAGGGCCTTCTGTATCTTCATATCAGCATGTCCACGGTGCCACGCATAGGCTGACAGGCTCCTCTTATCTTGGGCCAAGTGCAAACTGTGGGGTTCACATTCTTCAAGTTAACATTGCAGGCCCATGCCATGTGGGTGAGATCTCCAAAGGGGAGAGAGGGGAAGAATTTTATTTTCTCTCTTCAGTGATCCAGTGCGACAGTATCTGTCACAACCACCTCATTCATGTAACCTGTTCTCAAAGTGAACATCTGTAGTGGCTCCTTGAAAAATTGAGCCTGTGGGTACAACAGAGCACTTAACTTCAGAGAAGTAATGTAAACACCAGGCTGAACAAATACTGTACCACTTCTGCTTGGCAGAAGCAATGTCTTTTCTAAGATTAAAGTCTTTTATTCAAAAGCCTTTCATATCCTAAATGGAAGGCAAAAGGATGTATAAAAACACATTTCTTTCAAATTCTCAAGCATAAAGAGTAAATTCATAGCTAACAAAGAGCTTCTGTGAGTCCCTAATTTTGGAAAGGCAGAATTCAAATCAAAAATGTCCAGAAAATGCCATTATGGAGGTCTTGAGTTTGTGACATATCAGTCTATTCTGGGTTGTTGGTTTGAACATACGTGGCCCAGTCTTTCCTGCGAGAGTGAGTCAAACTTGCCTCCACGCCGGCCAGCGTGGACCCCAGCATGGCATCTGGGAACCGCCTATCAGGTTTGCTGATTCCACTCCCAACCCACATGTTTTGGCTTGAAGAGGAGGTCTTCATGTGCTCTGTTCAGCTTGAAGATACTGAGAATCTGCCTGTAGCTCAGAGAATATTTAAGATAATTTATTAACATTGAATACTTAGGGTGAAATGTTCGGCTTGCTGAGCAATATTTTAAAAATTGGCCATGTTGTCCATTTTCATGTGGTAAAGCACAATCCATCACCTTCCTTCCCTTTGCCTTACACACCAAGTGGCTTTCAGCCAATAAATATCGATGTTGTCCGGCAAGATGTTTTGTTGGTTGAGCTGTCTATGTAAAACCCTGAGCTGTCTCACAATCATCAGGACCTTCCAGCCTTAAGTGATTTTTCTTCCTCCAATAGAAGCAGTTTGAGTATTTAGATCTTAACATTTTGACAGTCAGACAGAGTCTCCCCGATGAAGAGCCACTCGGTTGCAATGAAAGTGTAATTTCTTACCCTAATGAACTTGATAATTTAAAACTGGGAGCACTGTATTAGCAGTTTGTTTTAAAAAGAAAAAAAAATAAGCAAGGCTACATCTGGAAGCAGCATTTCTGTTGATGGATCATAGTTTCCATATCCTGTGTTTATTTCATGAGAATCTTTTCATTAGTGAGTTCCCCATTCCCCACTACTTCTGACATGTCCTTGAACCTTCCCAGTGTGTTAATCAAGGACACATGAGTCATGGCATTTGGTCACAACACCCTTCCTTTGCCTTAACTCAGATGCTAATGAAGTGCATGTTAGCCTGTACAGAACGAAGAAATTGAATATATAAATCCCCATGGTGCAGGCTCTATAAATCATTATTGCTTTCTTCTTTTTTTCATAGAATCAAAATTATCTAAACAGCAATGGGTCAAAGAGTGAAAATTTGAATACTTTATAGCACTGGGGACCTAGGCAGCCTGGAGGTGTTTCAAATCTACTTGAACTCTGTTTCTGACAAGTGGTCCCTAAGTGGAGATGAAGGATTTCTCCTAACGCTGCACTTTCTGTGCCAACGCTTGCTTTTCATAGCTGCAGTGATGGAGCTAAATGTTTTCAATATGTATTAAATTAATTTTTAGTGAAAAAACCCTAAGGCAAATGAGAATTTATAGTCTTGCATTTAAGAAGAAAGCAGACGTATGAGCAAATGAGGTATTTTTTCTGTGTTGGAAAGAAGTATCGAGAGTCAACATTTTAGTGAACCTATTGTTAGTTTCAGAGTCTGCTATTTGCAAGGAACAATGCTGGACACTGTTGATGAAACAAACAAAAGGCATGATCTCTGTGCCCAGGAGAGGTAGAGATACAGTGTACCTGTATAGGTGTGCCGCGGTGTACCTGTAGTAGACCATCCCTGTTTACCACCTGTTGGGTAGCAGGGTATGTTGGTTAAAGGTGCAGGCTTTCGAGTTTATGGCCTTGGTTCAAACCCTACCTCTGCAATTAATATTTTTTGCCTTCTCTTCCTTAGTTTTTTAATCTGTAAATTGGGTATCTTGTAGCCCCTACCATACAAATTGCTGTGAGAGTTAAATGTTGCAATACATATAAAATACATAGAACAATCAACTTTTTATATTCACTAAGGAATGTATCTATTCCATCATTTAGTAATATTACTACAGTGTATCATTCCCCCCCCAAATTGTATTTGACCTTATCTAGCAAATAAAGCTGCTAGAATGCTGTGGCACAAGCTGGGCTTATACCTCGTTAGAAGACTCATTTCAGTGCATCCGCCCCACAGTGGGTAATTCAATCAGTGTTTCTGCAAAACCATAAATAATGCATGTCATGTTCATTGACTCACAAATAGTCAAAATGGAAAATTTAAAATTAGTTAAATTCAAAGATCTGCTGTTAAATTTACATCCAGACGCATGTGTGCACACACACACATTCATATGCATGTCATACATTGTAGAGATATTTATTACCCAAAGCTTTGCAAGCCCAGATGAAGACAAATTAATTTCTACTTCATGTGTCATGATTGGATTTTTGGAGGGAGTAGCATTTGACTTGAGCCTTGAAGCAGGAGTAGGATTTGGGGAGGCTGAGAAGCTGGGGGAGGGAGCTGCAGGCAGAGGAAGCAGGTGCACAGGTGAACTGTTCACAGCTCACGTGGAGAGTGGTGAGCGGGCCAGTGACTTGCACATGAGGCACGGAGATGTTTGTTAAGAGATAAGGTCAAGGAGATAGGTTAGTGACGTTCTGTAGAAGTCTCTGGCTTTAGAAGGTTGAACTTAATTTGGTAACCAGTAAGAGGGGTGGTTGACAGTTCTGTGGAGATTACTATGCTTGTGTCTTTGTTTCCATTGTGAAAGACGGATGGGAAGCAGATTCCTGGTTACCATTTCTTAAGTGGTTAGAAAGCTATAGGACCTAAATTGGGCCAAGACAGGAGACTGGAAAGGGAATGGAGAGAGGTGACAACTCGTGGACAGCACTCTTACACTGGGTAGTTAATTGAGAGTGAAAGAGAGCCCAGGAGAGAGTAACAATGAACTGCTAGAAGGAAAGCAGGATTAATAGCACTCTGATGCATTTGGTGATAGTCCAGCTTTGTTTTCACATGGGCTCCAGCTTGACGTGGTAAAGAGGAAAATGAGCATTGGGTTCTATATCCATTGTGTCTTTGTGTTTTTTTCTTTTTTCAAAAGTTTTTTGCAGTGGAGTGAAAAGGGGGGAAATCTCACAATTCCCTTGACCTGCACACCCTGGTAAGCCATGGGCCTTGTGCCCTGGCATCACCTTGGGCACATCTGAGTGTCAAGGAACTTGGCTCACTACAGATGAAGCCGAGGCTTACCCCTGAGTCAGCCAGCCAACCTAAGTGCTGGGTGCGCGGTGCCCACGGATGTAAATCATGACTCATATCCCAATCCTATGCCATTTTTTAAAAAATCTACAGCAGGAGAATTAAACCATGAATAGGGGGAAATGCCCATATGTACTTTGGGGTGCCAGGTTACTTTTTAAAGCTCAGGCATGTTTTCTGCCAAAATCAAATAACAGGAACTATTTTCCAGAGAAAATGAAGGAAAAGGCAAAACTGACATCGTCCTTAGGTTTATTAACAAAATCTGAAATGACAGCAGAAGGTGAGGAAGCTATAAATCCAAGCAGGAAGCAGCCCCGGTGATGAGCAGAATGAATGAATTAGATGGAGGGGAAGACGTGGAGGGTGATGGGTTGTGCAGTCGTACTTCCAAGCCAGAGACAATGCCAATAACTCTGGTCTTAGACCAGGGTCTCGAATGCATTTCTGTCAAGTACTGTGCCTTCAAAGTGATTCATGCAAGAAATTCAGTGATGGGAAGTGATAAAGGGCTTGGGCAGCCTTACAACTGAGGGTTTTTAGGTCTGTCCTCATCAAAATACAGTAGCATCGATTACATAGGAAGTTGAAGAGGCTGTGATGTGGTTTTATGGGCAACTAACTTAAAACGACACAGGGTTTCTTCAAAAGGGTTGGTATGATCTTGAGCTGTTCCTTTCCATTCCTTTATTTTCCTTTTTAAAAAAAAAAAGCAGTGTTTTTACCTACGAGTTCAGGATACCATGTCTGAAGTTCTGTTCATTAGACATCTGATTGGATAGTCTATGAAAAAAAAATCCTTAACAGTAGAAATTGTACAAATGGGTTGCCATACTCATAATATTTCTAATATTTTTAAAAAGTGTGCTTTTTCAAGTAATACTAACATATGGTGAACCTTTATCCTTTAGGAGCTATTTTTGTTGGGAAATTATTTTCAGGGACTTTCAATATAAAGTTATAGGGGGAAACTGGGATTAAAGAGAAACCAAAACAAGACAAGAAAGGAGAAAAGAGGTGAAGGGAAGACAGGAGAAGCTAGGAGAGGGAGGGGAAACCATCCAGGGAGGGAAGAAGGGCCAGAGGACGGAAGGAGGGAGACGGTGGCGGGGAGCAGAGGAAGGAGAAATGGACAAGAAGGGAGAGGAAGAGATTAAAAGAAAGGAAAGGACCGAGAGTCACCAGGATTTCAATACCTGGCAGAAGAAGAGAGCAAATGAAGGGTCACTAGGTGTCAGGGGTCAGAAGAAGAAGGAGGAGCAGTACCCAGATTTTTAAGGGAGAGATGGTTTTAAAACAAAAGGAGGGACCAACAGTGCCAGATGTAGACAAGAACCAAGCAGGAGAAATCTTTGTGCCAGGAGGACTCCAAGCTTATATTCTATAAGAATTACTCATCTGTGAGGCTAAGTACTTTTTTTGTATATTTGATTACTGATAATATATATTTTTGATCTTGAAACTTGAAAGTTCATGCAAATTTATAGATTTATGTTCTGGGGAAGGAAGTCAGGGGAAAAAAGTGTTTATTGATGAATATAAAACCATTAATGAATATAAACCATTGCTGAAGATAAAACCATCATTACCAGCATTGGACAAACAGCATGCTCTCTCCCAAAGGCAGGATCTGAATATTTGTTTCATACATGAATGAAAGCAAAATTAATTCCCTTCTTAGATTTATCGGAATAAGATTTTTAGGAGCGCAATTCTGCAGGTTTTCCATTTGGCTGGCTTTCAGACCGACCCAGTCATTTCCATCCGGTAATCTGCAGATTGCTTTCTTGTTGTGCTTTGGGAATAGTTCTGATGGACCCACTTAGAGAGACCAGTGCTCAGAATTGATCCAGGAGCATTTGTCTCCTGTGAATAAGTAATTTAGAGTTGAGAGCATATTTCACACGGCCAGGGTGAAGAGACATCTTATTTCACGAAGAAATAGGTCATTTGAACCAGGAGACTCCGAGAGTGTGTTTAAGGTAATTACGTGGAGCAGGTGGGCTTCACAGCGAGTGCTGACTTTGATGAAAGAGAGATCATAGTCTGAAAATAGCCCATGTCGTGTTGAGTTCTGGAGGGAGAAAAGGAAAAATTTAATAACTGGCTTTGAAGTGAATACCAATATTCTGTCACCCCTCACTTGTTTTCCATGGCAGATTAAAGATACTATTACTGTTTTAACTTTGTCTCTGCAGGAAACTTGAGAGCCGTGCTCTTTTCCCATTTCCTTAATTTCTTCCTTAAAAACTTGTCCCAATTATAGCTTTTGGATTTAGCATGAATCTATTTGTTTTTACTCATAATTTTTTTTTCCAAACTTAAGGTTCCAAATTTGTTTTTACTCATAATTTTCTTTTTCAGAACTTAAGGTTGAATAAAAAAAATGGAAATCTGAGTCTAGCTGAGTATCAGCAATTTATCTTTTTAGGTAAATCTACTTTTGAAAATGCCCAGGCAGTTTCAGCAGAAATCAATGGAGATGGGTTATGGATACCCCAAGATTTGTTTAAATTGGGGGGCAGCACCTTGCTGAAAATACATTGTTTCCTTGAAATGGAAATATGAGAAGAATTAATTATTTGTTTTGCAAAGTATTTTATTTTTAAAATAATATTCTTCTAAAGGTAATGAATACATAACTTTGAAAGCAGTATTATATTGCTTGGTTTTTCTCTCTCCTTATATAGATATAGATATAGATATAGATATAGATATATTTAGTCTATGTGGCAGACATAAAATGTCAATTTTTCATTTGTATTTGCCTTTGACTTTTGTAACAAATTTCCACAAACCAGGTGGCTTAAAACAACAGAAATGTATTCTGTCACACTTTTGGAGGCCAGAAGTCAGAAATGAGCGTGTCCTCTAGGCTGAAATCACTGTTGGCCAGGCCACACTCACTATGCAGGCTCTAGATGGAAAAGTGCCACTTGCCTCTTCTAGTCTGAATTCCTTGGTCTGTGACCACGTCACTCCACTCTTCCAGGCCAATATCTTCTCATCTCTCTGGGCTCTGTCCTCACATCATTTTCTCGTGTCTGTGCTCATGTGTCTACTCTCCTGGTGCCTCCTTGTTTTAAGGATACAAGTGATTGCATTAGGACCCAACCAGATGGTCCAGGATGATCTTTTAACACCTTAGGATCTGCCAAGACCTTTTTTTTCAATTGAAGTACAGTCAGTTACAATGTGTCAATTTCTGGTGTACAGCACAGTGTCCCAGTCATGCATATACATATGCATATTCATTGTATATTCTTTTTCATTAAAGGTTGTTACAAGATATTGAATATAGTTCCCTGTACTATACAGAATTTGTTTTTTCATCTATTTTTTTATATAGTGGCCAACATTTGCAGATCTCAAACTTCCAAATTTATCCTTTCCCACCTCCTTTCCCCCAATAACCATAAGATTGTTTCCTATGTCTGTGAATCTGTTTCTGTTTTGTAGACGAGTTCATTAGTGTCCTCTTTTTTTTTTTTTTTTTTTTTTCTTTTAAGATTCTACACATGAGTGATATCATATGGTATTTTTCTTTCTCTTTCTGGCTTACTTCACTTAGAATGATAATCTCCAGGTCCATCCATTTTGCTGCAAATGGCATTATTTTATTCTTTTTCTATGGCTGAGTAGTATTCCATTGTATATATATACTACAATTTCTTTATCCAGTCGTCTGCTGAGGGACATTTAGGTAGTTTCCATGTCTTTGAAAGACTTTTTTTTTGGCCAGATTAGGTGACATTCAGATGTTCCAGGGATTAGGATTTAGGTACTTGGGGACAGGGCGGCGGGGGTGGGGGAACATTTTTTAGCCTGAGACACTGTTAGTCTTTCTTCCCTGCTAATAGAATCCTGATTTTGTTCAAGGTGTCAGTATTTCTGTAAGATGTTGTCATTGGCTTATGATGACTCTAAACCAGTTACGGCAGTCTGTCTCGGCATGCTGTACAGCTGTGGTTGGCCCTGTAATCCAGTCCTGGCAAATGAGATGTAAGGAAAAATCATTGTGGCTGTAAGCTTTCAGAACGGGGCTTCACTAAAGACACCAAATGGAACAGGTATTACGAACACCATCTCTGGCCCCACTTTCCGCCTTGAAATGAGACATGATTCCTTGTTACTAGGTAACAATTTGTGAATTGGGAGGCAAAAAACTTTTAAAGGGGAAAAAAGTGGCAAAGCTAAAGATGGGAGCATTGAAAGAAGATCATCGTTAAACAGCTGAAACAATGCCAACAACTTCCCATTCCAGAGTTCTTGATGTGTAAAAATGTAAATAAAATAAAGTAAAATAAAATAAAATAAACCAATGTTTGTTTAAGCCACTTAGTCAGATTTACTGCAACCAAAAGCATTCCTGATACTTTAAAAATATTTAGAAAATACTGAACAGCCCAAAAAAGAGAAGGAAATCACTATTAATATGGGCACTGAGGAATTATCACTGTTACCATTTTGTAGTGTATGCTCTCAGCCATAAGAAGGGGTCTCGCAGAACATACTGTTTTAGAAATTGTTCTTTTTGGTCTAATTATGTTATGACCATTTTCTCATGTCATGAAATACTAATTTGCAAAGCTTATGTCTGCATGGTGGTCCATTGTTTTGATAAACCATGATTAAATAATCTTCACTGAAATTTCATTTAAAAATTAAGGATTGATAATTTTAAGTACTTTCCATTCCAGTCTCTTTCCCACAGACCCTCAAAAGAATGTTTCAAGGTTTGTTGTTCATTGTTGCTTTTGTTGAGTGCTTCTTTGTTTACCAATAAAATGTAAAATGAACAGCAAAAAAGAAAAAGGTAGTGCTAAGTCATTTGAGTGAGGAGGGCCTCTCAGCCATGAGAAAATTGTATTTTTGTTTTCACAGTGTTCCATCTCCCCCTTGAGAAATCTGACAGAAAGTTCTGAGAAGATAAAATCTGGTGAGGGTTGACTGAGGGAGTGATTATGGTGCTAAGGAGATTCTCTTAATTACATTTGATAGCAGTCTTATAATTTGTTTTACCATTTTCCTTTCGTGATACATTCTCAAAGTAGCTTTTATGTAAAGGTAACACAGCATAGTTGTGATGTAATGAGCCTTAAAATACAAAATCAATATGTAATATTGATGCAAAAGAAAAACAGAACATTTCTCTTATCACATATTCAGAAAATGAATTCACTGAAAATGTGAGTCTAACAACTTATTCTCTGCCACAGAATTTGTCGGAGGAAACTGAGCCAGTGGGTTCAAGAAAATAAACTCTGTGTCTTTCTTGTCACTGAAAATAAGGAGACAATGAGTAGGAGAGGTTTGTTCTAGCAGATGCGGACTGTCCGTGGAAGGATTCCCAGCTGTGGGAAACTGTGAGGAGTGGCGAGGGAAAGTGTTGAAGGGTTTCTGGTCAAAGCAATGATTCACACAGAGAAAATCTAATCGTGTTCTTTCTCACTGAGACCGAGGTACCAAATGCTTAGTCTGCATGTAGGAGTTTGTGATGATGTTTTCATAAATTTGTAATTCCCCTTGTGTTTTCATTTGTAATTCCATATAGGTATGGGTGAAGGTGTGATCGTGAAAAATTAGTGGGTTTCCATAGCAACATAACAGAAAATCCATAACATGGAGGTGATGTGATGAAAACAGTTTCTTTCTCCAAGGTGAAGAAGGGGGGAAGTACAATGAACATGGCGGCCTGATCGCCCAGGTGCAGCCATGTGGTGTAATTCACAAGGCACTTGATGTGACGGAGAGTTGACTGCAGCTCAGTCGCTTAGGACATGTCATTCTTGTTCTTGTCTCTTCCCCCTAGTATGTAATTTAAGGTAAAATTTCCTTGGCCCACAGAGTGAGTGGTAACCACTTAAGCAGCACAAGTGACAGGAAAGAGAGGGCAGTCTTTTGGTCGGTTAATTAATTTTGCCAGTAATTTGGTGCATTTTACATTTTGATTTGCAGTTCAATCTGTTGATCTCAAAAATATTCATCACCAAAATACAGTTTTTCCTGGGCGCTTGTCTAAATTGAGATGAAAATCGCATGCAGCCCAAATCATATTCACATGAGCTAGAAGAAAAAAAAAATCTAAACAACAAATTGTTAGCTCTGTTGGCAGTTACACGGTAATCACTATTACATCTTATGTTGTCCTCACTTGCTACTTTAGTTCAGTTTGAACTTGTTATCATTAAGATGCCAAGGCTTTCATTGGCCAGCAGCTGTAATTCATCTATTTCAAATATTTTTCTCTGCAGAGTGATGAAAGTAAGTCACAAAGAAAAAGTGTGATATAAAGAAATTAATGGCATCCAGTTTGGGGACACAGTGACTTCTAAAAATGATGTGTGGGGATCTTATAACATGATTAAAGGTCTCAGAGGATGGCGCAATTTTGATTACTCATCAGACTGAAAATGGTGGCTCTCATTTCAGTTCAGTGAAGGCTTACTTATGTCAATTCTGAGTCAAGGAAAGAAAATTGAATTATAAGCCTAAATAGAACACACTCTGGCCAGCCATCGTCAGTCACGTTACTCTATAGATTTCGGCTCCTGAGCAACCTCCTCTCAGCATCAGTCCTCTCTTCGCCAGCCACTGATGTCTCCCTCCCACATCCTTCTCTCCAGCTTTCATGCACTTCATATCTTGCAAATGGTGAAGTTTTAATTTCACCCAGTTTCCTCCTTCAGTTATTATGCTTTTCTTGTATTAAAAACTGTCTTTGATTGATGCCTTCATTGAAGAGTTCTTAATGCTCTTACTCTGCTCTCGAGACTTTACAAAACTGATCCGCTGAAGGCGTGCCCAACACCTTAACAGGTCTAAGGGCAGATGACAGACCTTCATTCTCCTAGGCTTTTTGTAGCATTAGGCTCTCCTGATCATCAGTTCCTGATGAAATATTGTCTCCCCTTGGATTCTATTAAGTAACAATACTTCATTTTTTTTTTAAACCGACCTCCCTAGGGGATCCTAGTCTGTCTCATTTTAGTGACTGCTCCTTCTGCCATTTTGTGTACCCGAGCGACTCATCTTTTATTTTTATATTTCAGAAGTTTTTCATCTTCTGTATACCCAAATCTGCAATCTGCATTCTATATTGTTTTAATACCTAAACATCATCCTGCAGCTCTTTCTTATTTTGATTTGGCAACTCAGTGTTTCCTAAAATGCACTACATTTGGACAAGTATCACCACATCTCTTCCCTAACTTTCCTATTTTTCTTTGTCCCCAAAATATAATCATTACTTATTCCTACTCTTCTTTAACCTAGATATTGAATCAGTTGTTTATGTTTATTAAATGGGTTATACATTGGTCCTGTTCCACTACCATCAATGGTAATATATTTTGAAGGTATTACTCATAATATTTTTTGATGAATTGTATAAGCGACATGAGAAAAAGAGGACGTGTCGGGTGACATTTAGGATGTGGGCTTGCTCAACTGTGTCAGCGGCGGTGTTACTCACTGTAATGTACAACACTGGAGAAGGACGCATTGAGAGGGGAAATCCATTTTCAACCTGCTAAGTTTGAGATTCCTAAAAACATTCAAATGGAGATATCAAAAAAAAAAATTGTAAGATTTCTGAGTCCAGAATTCAGGGGAGAAGTGAGGATTGGAGATAGAAATTTAGGAATAACCTTACAAGTTGGGAATACCTAGGGACTGAGTGTTGGTGGGCAGAGTAGGGTCCTGCACTCAGTCCTGGAGCTCGACAGCACTCACGAGGCGAGAAGGAGGGAGCATGCTTTGAGAGACTGAGAAATGGCAACCAGCAAGGTAGGAAGAAAACCAAGAGTGCAGTGTCATTGAAGACATTTGAATGTAGGTTTCAGGGAGAGGATAACCAGCTATGTAGAATGTTCCTGAGAATCTGATTGAGGTGAGGACTGAAAAGTGACTGTCAGGGCCAGGTGACCCACTGCCTCCAGGTAGCACAGTGCCCCTGGCCCACCATACATGTTAGGGGCCCACAAAATGCTTTAGTTTTCATTTCTTTGAAACTTAGAAGGAAAAAATGAATATAATAACAATGAATATAAATAATGAATCCAGCATGGGTTATATTTACCTTTATAACAATGCACGTAAATTATAATTTTTAATACTTTTCATGAAAGAAAGAACCCTTGGAGGTCTTAATGTGGCCCTGCTGAGCACTGGCTGGGCAGTGTGGGGTCCCTGCTCCCCTTGAAAGCAACAGCATGAAGGAGTCTTGGGAACAGAAACCTGCTAAGTGTGGGTTCAGGAAAGAGTTGGAAAGGACATGGAATGTGGTGACAGGAGACTGCATTTTCTACAAACCTTTAAAAGAATTTTGTACAGGGGTGCTGAAAAATGGAATCATAGCTGGAAAAGTAGTGAAGCCAAAGAAATTTTTTTTATTTTGTGTGAAATGGAGCCAAAGGAGGTGTGTGTGGGCGTGCAGGTGTGTGGTATTTGGGAAAACGAGGAAGACGTATCTTTTAGAGAATACAATTCAAGGAGCAGTGTCCTTCCGGGTTGAAACTCATGGAGGTGGGGCCTTGGTACCCAGTGGGAGGAGCCAGCCTTGGATGGGAGGCAGTTCTTCCTGGTGGCTTCTGCTTCCACAGTGAAATTAAAAATAGAGTCATCAGCTGAGAGTGAGGAAGTCTGAGAGTAGATGGGAGATTTGAGGAGAGGACAGAGTATGCACTTTTACGTTGAGAGAATGGATTATCGAGAGAGATGTAAGAAAACTGCTGAGGGAGAGAATGTAAGAAAATTGGAAATGTTAACAACAGTGATTATCTCTGGGTAGTAGAATCAAATTTGATTTTTATTTTACTTTTTGTAATTTTCATTTTCAAAGTTTTTCCATGGAAGTACTTTTGATGCTTTATAAAGGTATTAAAAATAATTAAAAAAAAAAAAACCCCAGCAGGCTTTCTATCCCTTATGTCTTGTCTTGGTTCCTATTTTCTATAAGAATTTTTCCTGGACCAACTCCAGCTCCTTGTTAAAATTCCACGGTGACTTAATCTCCAGTGTGTGATGGTATTTTGTTATATATATTGTTATATGTTACTTTAACTGCTTTCTGTATGAATATATTGTTTTCCTAATGAAATTACCAAATCGTTACTGCCAACAAGTAGGTCCTGTATAGACATTTCTTGGTTTTAATGCATAGGTGTCCGCAAGTGTCTCAGACATCAGTCTTCTTTGTTGATACATGGATTTCCTCTCACCTTTGGTGGCAGAGCCTGCTCTCCCCTTGCAGGCGGTGTAATCCTCAGCTTGTCCTTAATCAGACACGTCCCTTCCTCCCTTCAGCCCCTTCCAAATACATCGCAGTTTTTATTGAGACCATGAGCCCTTCTCCTGCAGAACCGTATGTGAGGAGGGTGAACAAAGAGAAGGGGAGAGAGAACCCTGTGCCCTCACCTTCTCATCTCCACCCCTCACCTCCTCCCTGCAGTGCTCCTTAAGTGTCCTAGTCTCATGTGGCTAATAGGGAAGATGTAGGACTTAGTCTCCTGGGTCAGCAGTCAATTCTCAGTGCTGAAGACAATGGGCGATAAGTTGTTCTAGAGTCTGAAGTGAGAACTTAGACTCGTCTCAGAGGAGATCAAACTACAGAAGAGCTTGTATAAGAAAGATGATAACTCATTAGGGAGAAGAGTCTTCAGAGGGAGTTGATGAGAGTAAATAGGCATGTGATGTTCCCCCTCCCTCCTCTTAGACCCCTCCTGGAGAACTCTGCGGGGAAGGCTGTAGCTTGTAATGGGAGCAAGAACAAAGGGCAACAGTGTGCACTGTCCCCATTGTTCAGTGGAGCCAAGAAGGGTAGCCTGGCTTGAGAGATCTCAGAATGAATGAAGCCAGAAAAGGAGCGGGAGTAAAAGAAGAGATCAGCACCCCTCCAGGTCCCTGAGCTCAGGGTCCATGGGAGCGGGGACTAGCTTTAGGTGAGGCAGCAATCTTCGTTTCTTAATCCTGAACTCTAGTACTTAAAAAATGATACTATGCCTTAATTCCTGAAATGATATGCCACATTCCTGAGATGTCATCCAGGGTAAAGGTACAGACCCACTAGTGTTTGAAGGCTGTAGTGGGAAACAAAGTAAAGCAGCATCCTCTGGGGTCGGCAGATTCATTTAACTAAAGGACAGTGGAAGTGACAGTGATGGTGAGAGTAACAGTAATCATCATGGTACCAGTACTAGAGGTAGCAGCAGCGGTAACCATGGTGATAGACATCCTCACAGAAGGCCTAGCAAGTGCACGTCACTCCAGGAGGAGCTTGAGGTGTTATTTCTAACCTTTACCACCAAACAGCCGTGCAGTCGTTCTATCTCCAGTAAGCATAGGAGGGAACTGAGGCTCGAGGAGGTGAATAACTCACGGTCACACAGGCAGTCTCCATTTACACACAAGCTTGACTGTCTGGCCGTGTCGATCATATGACTCATAGGTTGAATTAGAAAAAAATAGGAGGTCTCTGAGTGGACAGGGTTATTGCTGTCATGAAGACAGTTTAATTTTCCTCTAATGTGAGGCAGGATATCCTATATACTGCATACTGTATGTTTTCTTCAGAGCATAGCATTTATCACTATTCTTTAGTCCACGTTAAGGTTGCTGGTTATTTGTTTAAATATTTTTTCCCCAATAGAAAGATTTACCAGGCTGGAAACCATGTCGTTGTTGTTTA
This sequence comes from Camelus dromedarius, assembly GCF_036321535.1. NCBI lineage: Eukaryota > Metazoa > Chordata > Mammalia > Artiodactyla > Camelidae > Camelus > Camelus dromedarius. The sequence goes on from NC_087461.1 coordinate 9,067,905, forward strand.
CCATTATATTCCTAGTGCCTCCATTAGTACTTTTCAAAGGTTGAATAATTATGATCTTCTGGAAGAGATTACTTTTGAGATTTCTGAAGGGAAGGCATGTGGATTGATGGAGAAGTGAGGAAGAGATTAGCTTCGGCAAACATATAAAGGCAGCTTCTAACAGGTGACAAGTAAACTTCTCTCTTTTTTTTTTTTTCATTGTAATGAATTATAAGATTAACTCTGCCTTTATGGGACATGGTCCTAAGAAGACTGATTCACAGTGACCCTACTTCACTGTCCCAGTCAAGGTTCTAAAATGGCTCTGGGAGAGTTATTATGCCGAGGTGACTTCCAAAAGTCTTCCTGATGAACGGATGCCAATGCAGAAAAGGTTTTATTCAGTTTAAGGTATTTTGGACATTAGCGTTTATTCGGTTTACAGTGTTTTGGCTTTTGTTGTTTGGATTCATATCCTCAGAATGAAAATTATTTCAGTATGTTTACCCCTTAGAAGTAAGGTAGTATATATTTATCTAAAAGAAAACAATTTCACAAGGGGACATGAACAAAAGAAGGAAAATTCAACACATTAATCTAGAGGATTACGCCTAAGGAAGACATCTTTATTAATTCTTTCAGATTAACCTTTGTACTCGGTTCTGTAAATGGTTACAGATGCAAAAGTTAAAACTCGGCAGTTCTCCCTATCAGACTTCCTGGAATGCTATTCTCTGCTGATCTATCTTCCTCAGAGTTTGAAATATTTGAAATAAATCTTCAATACATCTTTAGAAATTCCCTGAAGAGAAATTTCGTCTTCCATTTGTTTCATCTCAAGGAATTTAATTCAGAATCTTGTATCGTAATCAAGGGGAGGGCATAAGTCAGGAAATAGACAAATCTCTTTGGGACAAAAGTTGATTGTTAAACAAGATGCTCTGGTTGATCTTTCTCAAAATGGACAGATTATGTCTTGTTACCAGTACCCATTGAGTGGAAAATTAGTCAGTGCAGCAGGTCAGCAGGTCAGCGATGACTGTTCCTGGATCCGCCTGCCTTGCCCTTTTCACGCTACTGTGGTGTTTCTCAAGTTGTGTCCATAGAGATAGTCAGCAATCTAAAAAACGCCATATCCCTGCTCAAGTAAGTGTAGAGATTACCACATACCACATACCACATTCCACTCTTGGAAATTTATGTTACATTGAAAACTTTAAGGCATCCTACTATTTTTAGGAAATATTGTCCTAAGCTGAATTAATACAGCATTAGGGGGGAAAAATCAAGGCACAGAGAACAGATATTATAGCAGTCCTAAATTTCTCCCATCCGCTCTCCAATGCCCTGTGCAGAGTAGATATTGAGTAAATATTATGTGAGGGAGAGGACAAAGATGTTAGTGGCAATTAAGAAGAGATCTGTGCAAAGTAAGTCAGGTAAAATAATATAAAGGCAGAAAAGGACTCAGGCCAGTTCATCAGTGTTCTAAAAGGATGGAGAGAGGCTATTACCAATATTTAAGTTGAAAGAAATCTCATCATCACCTTTTTCTAATAGAGGTTATGTCATTTGATATCTTTCCAAATTCCCATTCATCCCCAATCTTCTATATATATATATATATATATATATATATATATATATATATATATATATATATATATATATTTTGCCTTTAGAATCTTCTAAGTATATGAATTTTACTGTAATTTTTAAAATTTCTTATTTTATATTGCTTTTTTAAAATCACTTTATTGAGGTACTATAGAGATAGAAAAAACTCTAGATATTGAATGATATCTTGAATGAAGTTGTATTGATATACAACTTGATGGGTTTGGAGATAAATATTCACTCATGAAACCATCACTACAATCAAATCTATAAATAAATCCATCTCCTCCCAAAGTTTCCTCCCACCCAATTGATTGATTAATTTTTGTATTTATTTTACTTTTGTGGTAAGAGATCTATACTCCTAACAAAATTTGAAGTCTATAGTACAATATTTTTAACTATAAGGCCCTGTGTTGTACAGTAGATCTTCAGAACATATTTTGTTTTTTCAGAACTCTTCAATGGATAACAAGTTTGTGATAGATGCAAAATTTAGATCACAGGTGGATTAAGAACATGAATAAAACTGGATTTTTAAAAAGATTTTCTAATGCAATCAAGATAAAGTTATATGGATTGAAGATTTCCTTTATTTACATATAAAATAAAGGATGAAAAATCAGATCAGAATTGAGATCAACAAATGTCTTGATTATTTTTCTGAAGGAAAAAAATAAAAACTTGGACCTTTTCTAATCCTGGGACAATACATTGCCTGGTTTTTTTTTTTTTTTTTTTAAAGAGTGACTTTATTTAGTTTTTTTGGGGGGGCAGGTAGTTATGTTTATTTATTTATTTGTTTTTAGAGGAGGTACTGGGGATTGAACCCAGGACCTCGTGCATGCTAAGCATGTGCTCTGCCACGTGAGCTATAACCTCCCCCCTTACATTGCCTAGTTTGAAAAAAAGAAAGTAAGAATCCTGTCCCATAACTCAGGGAGGTTACATATTTACATTTCTTTGACTTTGTGAAATAGAATATTACATTTTCTCAAATTTCTGCTTATACGGGTTAACCTTAATAGCATGACATGCCTTCATCCCCTTGTTTCCATGACATATTTAGCAGTGGCTATTAAGTTTTGAGCATTGTCTCAATGCCATAACATGTCATCATTTTTTATAATACATTATTTTCTATACCATATTGCTGCCTCCAAAGAGAATTACTGTCATGTAGTGTTTTTAAATGTTTCCATACAAATTGGCAACTTGAACATATTAGATATTGTTACTCCTTGAGTGGAAAAGCAGCTTCTCTTTTAGGCTGGTATATTAAATTATATTTCCAGTGATGCACTGAAAACTTTACAAACTCATTATAGGAGAGGCTTTCTTCTAGGGCATTCTGCCCTAGTGTTTGTAAGCTTAGCTCTAAAGAATTTAGATCAGTTGAATTGTTTTGTCTGAGAAAAATACCTTCTTGTCTAAAAGTTTCTCTTTTTAATGATAATTGTAATCAGTAATTTTCTATTTGAAAATGGTCTTTCTGATATCTTCTTTCACATGGAAGAGAATTGTAAGATCATCTAAGTGGAGAATATTTAAATGTATCTTTAAAACACCACCATAATTAGGAAATGATCCTTAAAGTAATACATCTTTAGAATTGGAAAGATATTTAACTAGTCAATATAAACCCACAACATGGAAAGTAAGTTCCCCAGAGAGCAAGACCCTCTCCATCTTTCAGTGCTATATCCAGCCCCCACAACGACATCTGGCCTGAGTCAACCCTCAGATGGATAAATAGAGGAATAAATGAAATATGTAAAGCACGGCTTTCTTTTCCAGACATTCATAGGGATGTACTAAATCCCGGATCTGATCTCTCTCTTCAAAGGGAGATTAATATGACTAGCAATAGAAACAGGAAACACAAACAAATATCTATAAGCACCAAAAATATTCTCCATGTCATGGGAAAGTTGAAAGATGACAGGAAAGTTCAAAGAAATGCAAGACATCTGCCTGGCAGGGATAGAAATGGCTCAAGAAAGAAGAAGATGAAGCTGGAGAAGAAGGTGTGATTTTGGCAGGGGTGGTTTGTGGGGGAGTAGAATTTCCCAGGAAAGGGAAACAGAGATGAGAGCAAGCAGAAAGGACCTGAAAAAACAGTGAAGGCTAGAAGACCCCACCTTGCCTATCCTGGGGAGAAAACTGGGTAGATGCATTTATGGTGGGTCAAGGAGGGCATTAAGTGACAGGCCATGCCACTTAGAGCTGTTTTATTATCATCTTTCACCATAAATTTGTTCTCTTTCCCGTGATCTTTATCATAAGCAATGACAAGGAATGCCCTGATCTTCTCTCTATTCACTTATCTCAGTGGTAGCATTTATACCGTAGACATCCCCTCTTTTGAAATCACCACCTCTTGGGGTCTATGTGATGCTCTTTCCTAGTTTATTCCCTCTTTCTCTGACCAACTCTGGCTCCTTCCATGCTCACTCTCATCCATAAAGAAGGCTGGCTTCAGCAGCCCTGTCCTCTGGCCTGCCTTTGCATGTGGACCGCTGTGACAGCCAGCCTCTTGTCTGTGTCCCGCCTCCACACGGCTCCACCAGGTGGCTAAGTCCTGAGAATTTCCAGTTTGGATAATCATCATCTCCACCTCCTAAATTTGCTCCTTAGTTCATCAGTCTTTCCACTTTTCTTCCAGTTTTGCAGGATCTACATTTTAAAATTAACTTTGCTTTTTCCTTTTTTGATCATCTTTGCTCCTTTTTTCCCCTATAGACTCTGTTTGGCCCATCCCTTCCTTTCCGTTCTCACTACCGACAGTTAGGTCACCTCACACCTGGTTTATTCCAGTCACTCCCAGCTCCTCACTGGCCTCCTTGTCTACCATTACTCCCTCAGCAGGGAGTATAATTCTACCAAACGGAACTGGAATGTATTTTTATTACTCTCCTTCCTGCTTAGTTTCACAGTAGAAGTCAGCCAGCGTGTATAGCCGACCCATCATGTGCTACGCCGAGCAGTAGGCAGAGGAGGTCACCACAACAGATGCCTTCTCTGCTCTATAGGGACGTTCAGTTTAGTGTGGGTGAAAAAACTTGCAAACCTAAGTTGCTCACAATGAAATAAGTAATAAAAAGCCTTAAAATTCCTTCTATCATTTTCTATTACTTTGACATAATCTTGTTTATTTTAACCTTGATAGTAAATTCTTCACATCATTTAAAAATAAATTTAGTACTCTCTTACTTAAAAAACTGATTTTTTTAAAATCGACACCAGCAGCTAATATTACAGTGTTTTATAATTTGAAAGATAAGTGAATCTTTAACCCATAGTTAGATTTTTTAAAACAATTGTCTTGAGATTCACAGAAAATAAATTTTACTTGGACTGTAGATGGTCTCCAAGCAAGACACACATACCTATAAACTAACATTTGGTTTTGTTTAGTTCAAAAGTGAAGCCAAAAATGGGCAAAGGGCTTTGATAGATATTTCTGCAAAGAAGACATACAAATGACCAACAAGTATATGAAAAAGTGTTCGCCATAACTAATCATCAGGAAAATGCAAATCAACACCACAAGGAGATATCATTTCACACTTGTTAGGATGGCTGTTATGGAAAAAAATAAATAAAGAAAAGATCACAAGTGTTGGCAGGAATGTGATGGGATTAGAACACTTGCACGTAGTTCTGGAGAATGTAAAAAGGTGCGGCTGCCATGGAAAATGGTATGCAGGTTCAAAAAAATTAAAAGCAGAACTATTATATAATCCAGCAGCCTCACTTGTGGATATTTATCTAAAAGAATTGAAATTAGAATCTAGAAGCGATATTTGCACTGCCATGTTTATTGCAGCATCATTCACAAAGCCAAGGCGAAGAAACAACCTGAATGTCCATCAATAGATGAGTGGATAAAGAAAATGTATACATATGATGGATTATTAGCCTTAAAAAAGAGGGAAATCCTGCCATATGCAACTACATGGATGAACTTTGAAGACTTCATGCTAGGTGTGACAAGTTAGTCACAGAAGGACAAATGCTGCATGATGCTACGTGTAGGGTGTATCTAGTGATCAGACTCATAGAAGCAGAGCATAGAATGATGGTTGCCAGAGGCTGTGGGAAGGAGGAAATGGGGGATTGTTTAGTGGGTTCTGTTATGCAATATGGGTAAGTTCTAGAGATCTGCTGTGCAATTTGTCCTTATGCTTAACAATACTGTCTTGTGCACTTAAACATTTAAGAGGGTAGATCTCATATTAAGTGTTCTTACTACAATTTTTAAAAAAAACAGGAATAAATGACCAAATATTTTTTGTAACATTTGTGTGAGATTACAAAGTGTTGATTTCATGGTTTCCATTTATGGTAACAAAGTTAATTTTCCCAGAGGGCAAATATTTTGAGAAACATTTGATCTCCAGAAAGTTCACAGATGCTAACATACACCTTCCAATGTTTTCTAACACTCCCTGGAAACATCGTCTTTATCACTTGAATCCTATTTGACAGTCTCTTTCTGAGTCTTTGCATCCCTGAACAACAGAGATAATAAACTCAAGTTGTTCACTTGTGAAAATAAAAAAGTTCTAATTCCCGCTTAGAATTCACTCTGTCCCTCTCCTGGCTTTGGATTTTAAGTAGTTCCTTCTCCTCATTGAATAGTCTTTATTACTTTTTTTTCCTGAAAAAGAAATCTTCCATTGCACTTCAACTCCATGGTTTTTCCTCCATTCCCCCTGGTTCAGTGGGAGAGTCTCCTGTGGGGATCTTTAATGGCCATTTTACTTCTTTAATCTCTCATATTTGTTCATCTGTAATAGGTTGGAAACCCTCAGAACAAGACTTCTGTTAGAAATTTATTTACAACATTTATTTGGTTCTGTTTTATAGATTTTTAAGCACACCGATTTTATTGCTTTGTATTTTTTTAACATTATGTCAATACTTTATGCTGCCTTAGTTTATTCCAAAGAGAGATCAGCATGAAAGTTGGGAAGAAAATCTTTATCATGAAACATATTTGCTTTATCTCTACGTACTTGCTTGTGGAATACTAATGTTGCAGACAGATATATTGTCAGCAGAAAAGTAAATGCATTTGTCATACATACTAGGTGCTCCTTACAGTTTTGTTTAGATGACAGAAGCTCACAAGTCAAAATGCAGTGTGACCCCTGAAGTGATTTTTTTCCAGCTCCCGGAAGAGTAGTTTAATCCATGCATGTCATGCAGCCTCACCTTCTCTAGGGCAGAGATACAAACCAGTTTCATGGTTAAATTAGCAGGTAATCCCTCCCGTTTGTCGGCCTTGAAATGGTGCTTCTCCGCCAAAGGAATCCGATTACACCAGATCCCCAGGGCTTCTGCCGCAATGCGTGTGGGCTTGATTCAGAGACAGCAAACTCAACGGGGAAACCGCAGTGATGGAAAACCACCAGAGGACCCTCTGGTTGTGATACCGAAAGCTGCATACGAGTGGCAGAAATTGGATTAAATTGCTTGCACACGTTTCATTCTGAAACTAGCCTTTAAGCCTAGAGTTGGCTTTTTCTCCACCTTCTTCGTAAACGGCACCATCAGCTTCCAGTCGACTCCTTCCTCAGCTCTTTCCCCTCACATCTAACGAACTTTCTGCTCCTTGGCTCTACTTCTGAAAAACTCTCTGATGCATCTGCTTCTCTCCACCTCCCTCCTAGTTTAAGCCCATTCCTTCTTCCCATGGATTACTGAAATAGTGAACTGTTCACCCTGTTTCAAGTATGGTTCCTCCTTACTCATTTTCTATACTCTGCCTCAATGAACTTCTAAATAATGGAAATAGTTCAGCCATCCCCCAAAATACAGATAATGCAGAAAACATGTGTGTACCCAGTACGGGTTGAAGGGGGTAAAACAGACACAATTGGACTTCGCTGTGTGGGCTTCTCCACGCGTCCTCCACTCTTCCTCTGGAAATAAACACTCCCGAATGTGGGGTTTACCAGAATGCTTTCCCAGTAAAGCAGATCTGGTTATGTCAAGTCTCTGCTTCAGCCCTTCCATGTGTTTCCATAACCTTTGAAAAAAAAGTCCCCAGACTGTTGGTCCAGGGCTGAGCCACACACACCATTCTCTGTGCAGTCCAGAAGTTGTCTTCTCCTGCCTCGAACCCCAATGCCTAGTGGAATTCCTCTGATGTACCAAGCACTCAACAATTGCTTGCAGAATGGATGCGGACGTTGAAAGGACTGTCAGTCACTATGTTGAGACACAAACATGAAAAAGGTTTTTTTCCCCATCCTCTGGAGTCTGTAACAGGTGATAAGGGAGGGGAACAGGCCATGGGATGGATGTGAAAATAAACAATCATAACTCAGTGTGATAAGACCTATAATGGAAGTCTGGGTGAGCGTAGGAATGGAGCACCGAAGGGTGTAATCAGATCTTCTGGGGTTGGAGAGGATAAAAGAAGGCTTCATACAAGAAGAGATGTTTAAATTGAAGCCTGAAAAATGAATAGGATTTTTCAGGGCACAGGAGGAAAGTGTATTTCAGGCAGAAAAAGCAGCATGTGCAAAATGCATAAAACCCGTGGCCCCTGCGGAGAGCAGGGGAGCCAAAGCACAGGGTGCAGGTGGAGGAGAGGTGGGAGAGACAGGTGACAGTCTGGCAGGAAACGAAGCAGGGAGAGCTCTCTAGGTCAGGTTGTGACATTTGGAAATTCAGTGATTCTCATTCTTGAAACCCAGTTTATTACTTCGATGCGAGAGACTCTGCCAAGCCAAGCAGCATGCATACAAAGATGAGGAATTTGACCCACCTATCCTTACAAGCTTACCTAACAAGGAGAAAAAACAAATCCACAATGCAATTTTTTTTTTACCACTTTCTCCTCAAATATAAGCATCTCTGGAATGGCTGTATCTAAAGAAATTAAGTTTTTATATATTTTTTGTAAAGTCACTGGGTAGCACATAAGCACATAAAGTCACTGTGAGGCAGCATGTCACTCCAACACCTGCAGGGAGGTCAAGCTACAGAGGATGGCACGGCCATCTGAGGGGCAGTGGTGACCCATGTCCCCGAGATTTCAGCCTCCACTTCTTGCCAGATGGTATGGGTTTAGTGGAACACCTGTGCTGATCCTCTGCCCAAGGTCAGCAGTGAGTAGACACTCACTGCGGTGATTTCAGCTCCTTGTTGGTAACAGGAGGGAACCATTCTTTTTTTTAGCTTAAGGGGGATCATCTTCCTCGATAACATGTAACTACTCTTAGAGGGGATATCATGATAAACACAGGGAATTATATTCAATATCTTGTAATAATATTTAATGAAAATGAATATACATATGTGTATGCATGACTGGGACATTATGCTGTACACCAGAAATTGACACATTGCAATCGACTGTACTTCCATTAAAAAAAAAAGATTCTGTACCATTCACACAGTAGTGCATAATAAATCATCAAATTTTCCTTAGAGAAGATTTCAATAGGAAGGAGAATGCCGATGGTCATTAGGTACCTGAAAAGGGTTTTTGACAATGACAATGTTGAAGCCTGAATAATGAACTCGAATAAATTTTGCCTATTTCTCCCATGCCTCCTGTATCTCAAATTTATAGAAAGGTTAAAAAACATCATTAACTTTAATTTTAATAGATTTAAAGGGGTATTACTTTAGCCCTGGCGTCTGATTGAATACAGCTTGCCCTGGTTTAGTTGGGCCTTGGAGACCTGTACGAGGTGCCCTATTACGACTGGGTTATGTCATCAAGGCCAAATTCACCTGCAGCCACCCTGACTGCTCCATTCACACACTGAACAGGTCCTGCAGATGAATGTACAGGGAAAGAATTCTTCCCAGCATGGCGAACCTTTTCAGTCTCTGCCTTAGCAGACATAAAAGGGAAATAAAAGTAAAAGCATCCGTTCGGTTCTGAGCTGTCTGAATCAGTTACACAAAAGTGCATTTGGGATCCGGGCTTTTGCCTCTTTCCCACAAAAGCTACATGTTAGAGAGCCAGGTTATCAATTACAGGATAGCTCCGGAGCCTTCCCGCCGTCGCCTTTGAGAAGTGCCTCTTTTCAGCCTAAGAAGAGGACACAGCTTTGCTCCCCCAGCCTTTTCAGCACATGTAAATGTAAAGGTGTTGGAAAAAAAAATCTCAGGACCTCTTTGATGTTCCCTTGGAGGCAATAAATGTTGCTACTGCACATGGAAGCTCCTTCGCTACTGGTCATAGCAGTTACCCTAAGAGCAGGATAGCATTATTCTTTCTCTCTGGGTTGTCCAGAGTTGTGGTTCTATCGCCTGCCTTTTATTTGCTACATACCCATTTCTGCTTGTTTCCAGTAAGTAATGTTCTGGTCAAAGGCCCAACAAAATGAAAAGTAAATGAGCCACTTTTGCGAATAACATTTCCTACTGTTTTACTTAGGTTGTATAATCAGATGTTAAGATGTAATCAAAGTAAAAATGTTGAGAAGGGAATGGAAAAATAATGTCTCTAATAAAGTAGCTAGAAAAGTAACGCATTCAGGTATCTGGGGATTGATGGCTTGAGAGACATTTACCTATTTCTGTCTAAGGTGTGTATGAAGTAAGAATAAAATACACAGTCACATTTAAACAAATAGATATTGTTTGAACATAGAAAGTATCCATATTAGAATGTGTACAAATGCTTGAATATGTACTTAAGAATTTTAGAATCTACATAATCTTTGCAGTGATTCCCAAGGTTGAGAGAAAATGCTTTGCCAGTATTTTGATCAAAATAAATATATTTCAGTCAAATGTTTTCACAGTAAGATTATAGCAAGTAGAATCTCTTAACATTTGGATTAGGATCTAACTTGTGAGATAAATGGTAATTCTAACCAAATCCTGCTCTTTTCAGCCTCAATGACCCTATCCCAAATGAATACAAGTAATTCTGTATAGTAACTCTGGTGGAAGAATATATTTTCAAATAAATTCTCCCCTGAGTCATCAGGGACGAGATGACCCTGAATAAATGAACTTGATTTTTTGGGGGTTGTTTATCTTTTCATTCAGTGTGAGGGAAAGAATTGGGAGAGAATTACTAGGCGTGGATGCGGAAAGGTCTTAGGGCTTCTTTCGGTCTCTCACTGCTGTCTGTACTTACGGTGTTTCCTAAAATAGAGTTGATACATCTTATGTAAGAATACATTATGTCTGTGGAAATAAATGCATTTTGTAAAAGCTCGGTCTAGGTGGTATTAACCAAGGTACTGACAGGCCTGTGCAGTGGGGTCAGCAAAATGGGTAAAATCATGCTTAAAATGCTTCCAGAGGAAGTAAGCAGATTGGATTTTACTGTGCTTTCTATTTCAAGATACTCTATATGTGTTTTGTATTGATTTACAAAAATTGATGTACTCTACGATGCTCCGCCTCTCGCTCTGTCTTTCTGTATATGTGTATGTACATACACAGTGTTTGTATATGTAATATATGTGTGTACATACATGTGTGTATCTATGGGTGTGCATACACACAACACACACACACATATACGTATGTAAAAACAAAGCCAAGTGTGGTATAAATTCCATTCTTTTCTCAAATAGAGTTGGTTTTTCTTTCAGCATCTACTGTTTTGAGTGTTCAAACCGTAGGGCACATTGCAAGAGCAAAGCGCAAACTGTAAAGTGACTACACAGTTGGGTCAGTGCTCTCTTGTTATGGCTATTTTGTCCCTCTCACTGCGCGCTCATCGGCCAACTCCTGAAACATCTGAGAAAATTAAGATCACACCTCTGAGATTATAAAAAGGGCCCATGGCTCAAGGAGGTTGGAAATACCACAGAAGTACGAGCCTGACCACAGGACCGCGAAGATCAGGAGCAGAAGAGAGGAGTCAGTGCTGCAGAGGGAGCCTCCACGGAGCTTTGATTTCAGAAGGATGTCAGAGCAATGCAGATGCTCAATGTGTGTGCACTGCATGGTGAAACTGCAGTCCCTTCTCACCAATCAGTGCACACAGCAATGTTGTTTAAAAGGCAGTTAATTGTAGCCTAATTTTGCAGAAGAACCTGCAGCTCAATGCGAGGAAGTAATGACATGAGATCGGATCTTACAGCTTGTAAAAGATGAAGAACTCAGATCTGAGTCTTTCCATTACACTTTGCCTTTTCATGGAGAGAAATGCATGTGTATATAACAGGTGTATTCATATACGTAACATGTGTACACACACTACACTTGCACCACACTGTTTACCTAGGATCTATCTATCCATCTGAAACAGTATATGTAACACTAGATTGGATGTGTAAGTTAAACGTTAAGGCGTTAAAATTCAAACCATCTGAGGCAACAATTGGGATATTTTGGTTAAGCTGGAGAGAAAAGGAAGGGCCAGGCCTCTGGTTTGGGGCAGGTGGGGCAGTGCAGGTGGCTGTCTTTGGGAAGCAGAGCTCTCCGGCCCCTGCACAGCTTCTTCCTCGTCTAGATGAATGCTGTTTCTCTGGCACTGGACAGGGGAGGACAATGAAGAGATTGTCCGTACATCCGAGGCATCTTGTGACTCGACTCGGATGGATTCTGGTAATACTTGGGGCTGGGATTTCTCTCTCTCCTAGGAATGTGTAAACAGCGGTGGAGAACAAAAATGTTTCTTGGAGGAATGGTGGTCGGAAAGTGTAGTTATCCTTTCAGAAGTATGGAATAAAATTTGTTTTAGAAACTGGAGGCCAGATAGACTGCGAGTCTAGGCAAGAATCTAAATGAGCATTTCTCTTGCTACATTTTTACTTTAAATTTGCCTGATTTTTAAGGTAAGACATGCGGTGCTACAGCCTGTTCATAAGTACAGTCAGGTCTGATGGTGCAGAGGCTGCCTGATGTGGCCTCTCTTTACATTTGGAACTCTTCCTTCCAGGGCCATTTCTAGACATTTAAAAAAAATGGGTTTCAGTGATAGCTTTTAAATCCTTAGAAAAGGAAGGGACAATTTTCATTGTTTCTCACAGTAGGTAGGGGCCCTGGAGGTGGAATGAAAACCAGAGCAAGACACGAGCCCCACTCTGATGCTCGGCAGTTTATAGGTCAGTAAATCAAGTATTTGTCTTCTAGAAAGACTGCCCACAAGGAGCAGGGTCCAAGGTACTGGGTGGGATTCAAGATAAAGGCTTTGCAAACAGGGCAGCATCCCCCCAAACCAAGCAGACCTCAGATGCTGGGGACTGACTCCCAGCTGTAATTTGGCTGCTACACGTGAGTCCAGCATTTGGCAACAGGATCCCTGAATCCTCACACTAGGGCCAGAAGTAATTCAAAGCAACCCTCCCCTTTTTCACCTTGTAGGAGTAAAGCTTTTAAAATATTCCCTGGATCCATCTGAATAGAGGGGATGAACTTGATTTTCAAGTAAAAAGGAACAATCCGGCATCGTGGAAAGCATGTAGCTCATGCATTACCCAAAACCTGGGGGTGCCGGTCACGGTCAACCGTGAAAAGACCTGTCTCTGGAAATCCCAGATGATCAGAAGCCTTGAGAAGGGAGGGAAGAGGGGAGCTGTTGACAGTGACAACTAAGAATTAACATGAGTTAAGAATGAGTGACATTGATTTATACGAGAAACAAGATGAAGAAGGCAAGAACTATTAACTTTGTTGATAGTTCACAGTGAAAATTAAAGGAGATTTTTGTCTCTTCCTTTCCTCACCTACACAATTCTGGCTCCTGTTCTTTTCTTCTGGAGTTGGAGAGAGGCACTTTATATCAACATGAATTTTATATTGGTACTTTCATGAACATAATTTGTAGCCAATAACCAAGCTGTAACTGGTTGCTTTCTTCCCCAGAGGATGACTTTGTTGTAATTTGTAGTCCCCGGTGGTGCCTTAAGCCAATAAGATAAAGGAGTCTATGAGATGCAATCTATGTTGACATATATATTTCAGTATATAAAATATGATTGATATGTTTCACCCTGACTGGTTGGAATTGTAAAGGGAAGATATTTGATGATCGACAGTAGGATGGTTGCTTCCCAGGAGCCCATGGTCCATAAGCTCTCGTGAACTTCAGAAATGCTTCTGCTTTTTTTTTCTTTTTTCTTTAACCATCTAGGCTGCGTGTACAAACCAATATCCTCCCAGTGAACTGTGTGGTCTACTAGCAACAATTTTGTCCAGAGGAAGCCTGTTACACAAAACCTATCATTGTACGGTTGCAGCTGGCAGACAGTTAGTTACCAGATAACTTACCACAACTTTAAATTTTCAGATTAGCAGTTGCTGCTACCTGTGGTTTTACTTAAAAGGCTGACTGAACTACAAACAAGTATTTGTCTGCAAGGGGATAGTTTATAGCATGTGAGAAGGTATTATGATAAAATGGCATTTGTGCAGAATGTTAAGTTGAATTATGCTCAGATTTCATTTGTTTGCCTCCAGCCAGTTGTCCACCACAAACACAGAACAATTGATAAAACAATAACTGCAAACAACACCCAGTTAAACAACTCATTTCTTCATGAATAGATGGAACAGGTCATATATAAGGTTGATCAGGATGAGGAATCTGTTCTCTAAATCTTCATGGATAAAAGACCATAAATTTCAGGTCTACTTGAGTAATGTGTAGGGGTCATAGTACACATGTCACAAGGATGACAACAGTGGCATGCACTATTGTCACTTGTCTCCTAAAGGCAGCATTTTCCTATGAATGTTCAATGCCCTACAGGCATAGCCATGAGCTCCAACCTTTCCTCTGGGGTCAAAAATAACAACGGAAAGATGATGAAGGAGGATATTGTATGTAGTCCTTTACACATTAAAGTTCCACAGAATGTTTCATAGGCAGCTACAGCCTCTTCATGCTTCCTTCATTTCCATGACACTTGTAATTAAATCAAACAACCGTTTGCAACCAATAGGAGGCTGTTTATTTTTACAGGCTGTTTATTCCATCAGAATGTAAGGAAACATATATCAAATGTAGAACCTTGGACATTAAGGCTTTTTTAAAATTCCCTGTTATCTTGTAGTTAGGCTCAGTGGTGCACCTTAACCCAAAGTGAAATAATGCAGAGAAACACAGATCATACCATTTGAGTTGGAAGCACAATTTTGAAGTTATATAAACATCCCAGTGCAGGTGTCATCAACTATTGGGCAGAAAAGGCTTCAAGGGGTGAAAATTAGAAGGGATTTAATTGATTGGTTGTTTTGTGCAATTTTTTTGTTTGTTTTAAGCGCTGTCTTTGAGTGCTTTTTATGTATCAACTCATTCAACCAGCATGACAATCCAATGATATTGGTGTGATTACTCCTCCATTTAGCAGATTGGGGAAGGAGGCACAGAGAGGTCAAGGGACTTACGTCACACAGCTAGGAAATAATTTGATTCCACTATTAAATAAATTCCCTAGTCATAAGTCATTCACTTACCAATTTGAGAGTCATTTGGTGGATTGCAATAGAGGAGCCTAATTTAAATCCATTTATGCAATTTGCAATTACAAGAACAGAGGCTGAAGCAATGCAATAGAAGTAGTAGGACTGGTGGTGACTGCCGCTCTGCCCTACGGTGGAGGTGTGGGAACTTTCACAGAGACAACAGGTCTTTTCTTCCTTAAACTCCTTGCTTAAGTATGAAATCCGATGAGGGAGGGTATATAGTTCTGGATACATAATGAATTCTAAAGTATCTTGTGAAGAGTTCATAAAATTTGGAATCAGAAGACTAATTCTAGCCATGTGGCTTTAAGCAAATTACCCAGCCTGATTACATATTTCATTTAATAAATGGAAATAATAATAATAATAAAATTCCTTTCAAAGCTATTATAAGGATATGGTGAAAAGAATACATGAAATAACGTAATTGGTAAAGGTTATTTAGATATTGGTTAATTTCACAGTCAGTGGTTTATAGTCAGTAAATATGTAATTGTGGGTAATAAATATACAATGGCTGGGTAAGGGTTATTCATGCGAGGGCTTACAATGATAAAATCCTCAAATGACTCGATGAGGTTTACAGATTTAAAACTAGACTATTCGAGTGACTAGAGACCATCCACAGAAATAGCCCAGGGAGATCCTTCAGGTGCAAGGACAAAGCTGTCAATTACAGCTGAGCTCTGAACTTTACTTTAGGTTTACTGGTGAAGGCAAGAGAAATGCAGTGGGTAGCTATGATTTGAAATTCAAAAAGCAAAATGCATTTGCTTCTCTTATTTGGATCTTTTAAGTGGAGGTATCTTTCTGGGTTCCAAACTACCCAGATCAGAACCACTTTTCTACAAGTCTTACGACTAGGTAAATGAATGCTATTTAAACTAGAAGCATATAATGAGTAAAAGAGACATTTTGTGATTAGCTTTTCAGATGGCGATAACCAAATTTGAAAGAAAAAACAGTAAAAATATGTTGCCTAAAGTACCTGAAAAGGTGAAAGGCCAGAAAAATGAAATATTTTTTCCTGTACAACTGGATATTCTCAAGACAACTAAAGAAAAGAGACAAGTGCCTAATGGGACACTGATAGCTATGAGTGCCTTTGAAGATTTGGAAAAGTTTTATTCTATTAGAGGACTGTACTTTGCATAGCTGGCTCCTTTTTTTGTGTACATATATATATACTTCAATAAATATATATATAGTCAGTTTACAATGTTGTGTCAATTTCTGATGTACAGCATAATGCTTCAGTCATACATGAAAATGCATATATTCATTTTCATATTCTTTTTCACCATAAGTTACTACAAGATATTGAATATAGTTCCCTGTGCTATACAGTATGAATTTGTTGTTTATCTATTTTATATATGAAAGACAAATGAACTTATTTACAAAACAGAAATAGACTCACAGACATAGAAAACACACTTATGGTTACCGGAGGGAAGGGGATGGGAAGGGATACATTGGGAGTTCGAATGTGTGTAGCTGGTTCTTACTCAACACCTGTGATCACACTTCTCTTCCTGCTCTCGGCAGGCCTGTAAGGTTTCTCTGCACTCAGTTAGTAATCACTGCTGAAAAAGATGTTTTTAAAATCTAGGAATGTAAGGAGAACACGGTAGAGTCCATCACTACAGTCAAGCATTTTACTTCATGGTCACTGAGAACTGAACTAAGATAATGAAGGAATTGGCTTTCATATGGCTAAGGAAATAAGCAAGTATTCGCTGAATTAGCAAAATTAAACTGACTTTGTGGAGTAGTGAGATTTTTGCATCCTTGCATTGGTTTTCACATTATCCTTGGTGGTGGTGGTAGATGAATAGCAGTGGCAGACATGTTAGTCATTATAGTAACTGTTTCTTGTTCATACTGGTTGTAGCAAATGGAATAATACTCATAAGAACAGGACTTATAATTTATTTTAATGTTACAATACTAGAAGAATCAAGAATTGTAATTATAGCTTTTACACATTAACAAATTCTTCCATCATTTTACTGAGGTCTTTGGGAACAATTTGAGACTTTACCTTTGAAATTTGGGAAATTGTAGTTCTGGAAAACTTTTTCCTAATGAGAGGAAGCAGCAGATAATGATTCTGATGATATGAAAACTAGGTTATAGATAACGGAGAGTAACGTTTTGCCCAATATAGGAACATTCAGGGACAAATATATATAAAATATATATATATATATATATAGATGTATGTTTATGAATATATATTTTACATATATTTATAAATATGTATTTATATATATTTACTTATCTAAAATAAGTAAGATGTATGTATGTCTTCTTTATTTTAAAAACTAACAGTAGGAATTAAATATCTGAAATCATTGATGGCTCTGTGTTTTCAACTCTGTTTTTCTAGGAAGTGCTGTTGCATTTTCTTAGAGTTGTTTTGATGAATGAATTTTGTATTGATTTAAAATTTTCTTACTGCCCTCTTTATTCTTTAAATCAATCAATTTCTCTTATTAGTACATGGGAGAACTTAAAGCAGGGGAATAACTACCCAGAGCTACGGTCCCTAAAAGAACACTTTCAGAGTATAATTCAATCTTTTCCTTAAAAAAATCATATTTATAGGAGCTTTGTATCGGTGAAATTACAAAGGCATGCTGGTGAGGATAAAAGAAAAAAAAATAAATCACAGACCCTGAAAAGTGGTCACTCTTCATCTTTATAATTTAAGGATGTGATGTTGGACTTTGAACAGTAAGAGCTTGATTCTGAAAATCTACAGGGAAATCAAATAAAAGCAATGACTGTTTCACCCTTTCATAATATCTTTTAGTATACTTGAGCTATATGAAATTGCAAACGGACAAAGTTCTGCTCAAGACATAGGGAATTTATTTTGAAAGGTATTTTTTGGCAAATGAAAAACAAAGAGGAATTGATGATTTAAACACATGCTAAAGATTTTACTTGTTTAAATGCCTTTTTTAAAGGTGAATAATTACAATTCAGTTATGCCTTTGATAAAAATATAAAGGAAGTCAGAGGAAAGAAGACATTGCTGGAAAGACAGAAATTAATATCAAAGTAAATAACTACAGATTTAATTCTCCAATAGCTTACCTAGAAATTACAATTGAGAATTTGAAACAATAAAGGGCATGATGCACCAGTGAAACTTTTATTCAGACCACAAAGTGAGACAACAAAAGTTTTAACACTTTTAGAGGTTTAAATTCCACACAATTCTGTGTTTAAGAAAAAAAAAAATCTGCTTGTTTTATTTTATTCGTCCTTGTGAAAATGGAAAAATGATCTGTAGTAAACCCAAATAAGTAGTTAATTCATGATTGCCTAAACATCACAATTGCATTGTCACAAACAACTTGCTTTGAATTTTACTTTGTAATAATGCGTGTGTGCTTGTGCATTTTTATAGATGCTTTTTCATTGTGCACTTCTTAGGTTAATATTAAAAATCAGTATTCCCTGAGCCGAGTCTCCTTCCAGGCAGCTGAAGTCCTTGGAGGCAAGAAGCCAGTATAGGATTAACAATTTGTCATGGATAATCCACAAAGTAAATAAACCCAGTGTGAATAATTGAAAGTGGGTAACACAGGAGCTATTGAAAGTTAATTCAAGACGAAGTTCTCCGTAGTAAATTCTTTCGTTATCCAACAGCTGGAATAGGCTGGCGTTGATAACTCTCTAAATAGCGAGGCATCTGTTGTACATTATCAATGTTTTACCATCGTATCTGCAGACAGATTGACTTTACCTCCTTGATACGGTTCTACTTAAACAATCTGACAAATGTGCCAGTTTTGCCATGGGTGTTAAGCCTCCTTTCAACTTTGACAAAAGTGGTTCAAAACGTTTTCTGCATTTTATTATTCAAGATATGTATGTGTGATGTCTAACATGTCCTAAACTGAGATTAAGAAACTGCATTGAACATCGTGAAAATGCATTTTATTTGCAAACTGGACTTGCCTGTTTGGCTAGTGTTAAAATAACAAGGGATTACTAAAGGCATGTTTAATGTTTGAACTACTTAAGAGAACTATATTAGGCTTTTCAGCCTAACAATTTGTTCCAGATAATAGGCACTTTCCCACAATTAAAATTGTACATATTATAGATTTCTGATTTACCAGTCTGCACGGTGCTACCTACATCACACAAGAATTTGTCACTTAATTCAGACCCAATTATTGCTGATCAGACATTGATGTTTCTTTTTGTTAGCTACTGTGATATTTTATTTTCAAAATGTGACTGAAGTTGCGTTGAGATATTTTAATTAAAATTTCATCTGGGCTTTTTCTTACCATATTTCTCATTTTTCTAACTATAGGTTTTATATACACTGGAGAAGTTGTACATCGCATGCTAACAGCCACACAGTACATAGCACCTTTAATGGCAAATTTTGATCCTAGTGTATCCAGAAATTCAACTGTCAGATATTTTGATAATGGTATGTATTGGTTAGCCTATTTTTTTTTCCCACTGGATGTATACTTATAAACAATGCAAGTGCTCCCGGGCATGCCTAGTAACAATTGCTTCTTTGTGTACTACAGTCCTGGGGAACTCATGAATGCAAAACCCCATTGTCTCTCAGATCTAGGTGACCTGGGGTGACATAAAAGCTGGGTGCCAGACATATGTGCAAGCTCCTTCCAGAAAGATGCTGGTGATTTGGTTTTATCATTGGACTAAGTCAAAGGGAGGAAGCATGGGAAGTACCCACTGGCTCTTTTGGGCTCCAGGGAGGATGACAGTAAGCACCTAGATGTGTGCAGCTTCAGTGTGGGTATTTTCCCAGTTCGCCTGATATGTAACAGTCACTCCGCTGATTCTGAATTTCTCTTAAAAGAAACTGCTCCATGTGTAGCTGTACATTCAGCGTATCCATGGGAGGAGGGAAAGTCAAGAGCCTCCTGTATCACCATCTTGGTCAAAAGATCTCATTAAAGTTTTACTCAGAAGCACAGTAATGACAGTATTCTTGTTCTCCTTCAATCACCTGGTTCAGGGATTAACTCAGGAAGAGTCCGATGAAAGAAATGCATGAGGCAGGAGTGTGGGAAGGGGTGTGGAGGTTCCATGCCCGCTCTGGGCACTCTACTCTCCCAGCATCTCCAGGTCTCCACTAACCCAAAAGCTCCCTGTCATACAATATTGATTTTTTTTTTTATCTTTTTAATCAAATACTTACTGACCTGGGAGATAACATTTTGCTGTTTCAGTTCTGTGAGTTTCATTTCTGTACATCATTTTTTGGCATCATTTCTGTACATCATTCTTTAGCAACATGATTTTGTAAGAGATCAGAAAATTCAATACTTAGAGCTAAGCAAAAGTCTTAGCTGCTTATTTATTCTCTAAAAAAAAAAAAGATGTCAATTAAAATAAAATATGAATTCTCTTTGGTGGCTATTAAACTGTGTTTCAATTTATATTTCATGATAATAGTTTTATAGCAAACACTGGCAGATTGACTCATCAGAATATGATATACAGCACTGAAGATTCATCTCAGTGTACTTCGAGGGGGCTTCAGAAATCCTAGCCTGGGGCCTTTAAGCTACCTTGCAACCTTCTAGAAGCACTACAACAAAGACAGAAATGCAGGCATTGTGAATCAAAGAAGGAATTCCCATTAGTGTTAAAGGAATTTCTTCAGCATGGAAGAGTGTAATTCTAAGTATGGAAGAGACATTTTCAAGTCTTTTATAAGTGATTCTAGCTTTTCTGAATGTGGTCCTTTCTCTCTCAGCATTTGTCAAACGTATTTGAAGTTCATTCAATCCACTTGTGTTGCGTTTTGAAAGTGCCTCATGGAAATTTAAGCAGACAGTTCCCATTAACATTAACGGACTTCCTAAGGCGAAATTCCCCCATACTGGGCTCAATATTAACCTCAGTATGAGGTTAGATTTTACCAAATATTTAGAGAATACTCAGTTCTTTAAAAATATCCCAAGTGCTATTTCAGTAACAGAAGTCCAATTAACTGAATTGAAAATTCAAGTGACTCAGCTACTAGATTTGAAGGTTAGATCCCTGCGTCTGTGAAGATTCCCATCAGGATTGCTTGCTGTGTTTTTCTCATTGCATTTCTTCTGTTCCCTTGGGGCTCACAGGCACAGCGCTTGTTGTCCAGTGGGACCATGTACATCTCCAGGATAATTACAACCTGGGAAGCTTCACATTCCAAGCAACCCTCCTCATGGATGGACGCATCATCTTCGGATATA
The DNA here is from genome assembly GCF_036321535.1 of Camelus dromedarius. Classification (NCBI taxonomy): domain Eukaryota; kingdom Metazoa; phylum Chordata; class Mammalia; order Artiodactyla; family Camelidae; genus Camelus; species Camelus dromedarius. Next base: position 9,089,153 of record NC_087461.1, read on the forward strand.
AAGAAGTAAGCAATGTATTGATGGCTTCCTTTCCCCTTGACCTTGACCTTGACCTCTCCATCTTTTCCTCCAAGTGTCCAGAAAAGGTCATTTTACAGTCATGAACCTCCAATCATTTTCTCACCTCCTGGTTTCTTTTGCTTTGTAAAAATAAAAATACAATTTTAAATATCTAGTGGGTAGCACTGACTGTTAATTGTTTGGGTTTTGTTCTGTTTTGTATTCTGATATCTTTGGCATCATGACCCATGAATTTCATAAAATTATTAAATAATTATATCCTAGCAGTAGTACAAAGAAATCTCTCCAAAAAGTATGCCCAGTTTGGAAGGCTTTTTCATCTGAATCTGATGATTTATATTTATACTTTTTGTTTGTAACTTCTGTGACATTTTTTGGTTCTGATTCCAAAAGTATTAGTAGACATGAAAACTTATGTGGCTCAAGGATCCAGTACTGAAAGGGCTCCAGGACAGCCAAGTCCACAAGCGCCTTGGCCATTGCTTATTGCCACTTGATAGGAAAGGTTAATTAGAGATTTAAATGACAGAAAGAATAAGGAAATTTAAACTTAACGGTTTCATTTTGCCAAACTGACAAAGAATGGAAATTTACTAAATTGTAGCCTTAAATTTACAGAATGTCTAAATTAGAATAAAAGCATGTTTGGCATAAAACTTTACTGACATTGTAATTAAGTTCTATTAGACACCCTGAAGTTTTGGATAAGAGAATAAAGAATCTAGGAATAAAGTTACAGGAATAAAGTTACATCACATCAAATGTGATGTTTTAGGCAGTCACTAGGCATGGGAGAAATTCTGACAATGTGAATTGATAATGGGCATTATTAACCATGAATTCATGTGTATTTATAGTAACACAGACTCAATATCTTATATTCAGCTGAAGGGTTATTTTTCTCTTGGGAAATCAATCTCTGGCTACTACAAGGATGCTGGCAATTAAAAAAAGTATTCGCTTTGGTCAAGTCTTCTGAAATCTGTATTTTTTAATAAAGCGAGCGATGGTTACTATTTCAATTAAATAGACTAACTTTTGGAAATCTCATAACCACATTAGATGTTTCCACTCCTTTGAAGAATTGTTCTGTGTGGGATTAATCATTTACTTGGGGCGTTAATACACACAGAATATAAGGTAAGATCAGTTCTACTCAGCCCACCATATCGTTCTCTCATGCTCCCTGGAAGCTGAGAGAATATTGCTCAAAGGGACTCTTTTATTTCTAGTTGTCATTGTAATCTGATGTTTTGGTCGGACTGCAGAGTGACGTTATGGAATGTTGTGTTCAACATTTTAACCAACAGTGGGAAAATTTCTGGAAAGATGCGGAGTCAGTAAGTCTAGAGTCTGAAATCTCACTAACTGTAGGCTTTATCAAAACAGAGGCTGTGTTCTTACTGTGGCCTTTTTCTCTAGTCTTTGTTATCACAATTGTCATCTTCACTTATACAGTTCTCAGTGGGTATCTCACATTGCAGGGTAACAGTTTATTTTTTCTTATTCTCTCTTTGTAGTGAGGTTGGTATTTTTAAAATGTCCTTTTCTTTTCTTTATTTAATCAAAGAAAAAATTTTCCATTGTGGTCTTCCTGTTTTGTCATGGAAACATTAAGCTGATAGGTAATTTTAACTCTTGATATCCCAAACCATCAGTCCTTCTGAACTCAGGGTTCTAAAGAAGTCATTACTTTATTATTTGCCTCACTGTCCTTTCTGTATCTTGGTTAAAAAACAGTTACTTATTTCCTATTCTACCTTTTTTCCCTGATAACTGTCATGTAGTTTATTTTGCTGAGGCAAGTTTCTATTTGTAAAATTTGCCACCATAAGGATCCCCTTGCATTTGAGGTAAGAACTAAATGCTCCTGGCCTCTCTAGAAAAATATTTATAATCTCAATAGCATAAAATAGTTGCCTGCATAATGTGTTACTTAAACATACATTGTAGTTTTCAATTCTTCAACAATATTCTATATTCGTAATATTCTTAGCCTTTCACAAAGGCACTGGTACATTGAAGGTGTTTACTAAAGTACCGTGGATTAATTATGGAGTTATATCATACACAATTATCTTTATTTTATAGCTAAGCAGATTGAGTCAGAATGGTTAAATGATATGCTTGAGTTTACAGAGCTAGTCAAGGACAAATCCAGGACTAAAAACCTAATTTGTTAATCCCAGGATACCTCAACATTTTGTCGTTCTCAAGGAGATTATATAAACAAATCACAAATCTATTTCTTATTTTTTTCAATAAGTATTTGTTAATGTTTGGTGTTTAATAATCTTTTTATCTTGCTCCAATATATTATCACACAATTACAATCCCATAAAGTCAGGAGAAGTACTCTAGTTAAGCTATACTATAGAGCTAATGAAATTGTAAGAACATAAGAACATAGAGGGTATAAGTTTGTGTTCCCATTCAACTTAAATATGCAGAGCCAAAATTATAGATTGGGAAGTAAATACAATTCTCACTGTAATGAGTTGCTTCTAACTGGCTAATGCCGGCTTTGTTTTATTATATTTTATGTTAGTGAGAAGAAAAATTCTGATTTATTCAGAAACTACCCATAAAGGACTTAGTTAAATTGTGGAGTAAAATTAGTATTGCATTGAATAAATTTATTGACACAAATTTCATCTTTATTACCCTCAAATGATTTATTCCAGTAGCTAATTATGTTTCTCTTAGTAACTCAATGTACCAACAGCCCACACTAACCACTCAAATGACCTACAGTTCTTTTATGTTCCATATGTAGTCATATCTCCAATAGCATAATTTTTTACAGTTCAGATTAGATAAATAATGACCAATAAATTAGAAAATACATTTGCATTTCTCATAGCAATCTTTCTTGTAATGAAATTGAGATAGGGAAGTACTATTGCTATTTTAAATAAGAGTAAATACTGATTTGCTCAAAGCATTTAATGACCCTTCACTAAAGTCCCAATGTTCCCTTAACCATACTGGCGAGAGAAATAGTGGGGGCATAGGTTTCTTTAAATAATTAAGTTGTAATTATTTCTCTCCCAAGGTTGTAGCTCTGTATTAGTCAATCAAAGCTTTGAAATTCTGTTTCAAGTATAGGCCCTTACTGGTGCACAGCTGTTTAGTTAACTTCAAAGATATAGTTTACTTAGGATGAAGCCAAAGCACAAAGAACATACTGTCTTTTAAAAAATTTCCTCTCAAATTATCAACCATTCACTTTAATGCATTTTCCAGTTTCAGGGTATCCATCAGTTTCTTTTGCATAGATTAAACTACCTGATGAAATTGATCATCTTGTCATCTATTTTCTTAAAGATATTAGTAACATATTAAGTGAAGTAAGTCAGACAAAGACAAATAAATATATGATGTCACTTATATATAGAATCTTAAAAAAATGATACAAATCTTATTTACAAATCAAAAATACACTCACAGACATTGAAAACAAACTATGGTTACCAAAGGGGAAAAGGTGAGGGGGGGATAAATAAGGAGTTTGGGATTTGTAGATCCAAACTGCTGTTTATAAAATAGATAAACAAGGACCTACTGTATAGCACAGGAAACTATATTAACTATATTCAATTTCTTACAATAAAATATGATGGAAAAGAATCTGAAAAAAAAGTATGTACATGTAAAACTGAATCACTTTGCTGAACACCTGAAACTAACATTTTAAATCAACTACACTTCAATAAAAAACAAAGTTTAAAAAAAAAAGATAGTAATAGCAGTTCTTTTAAAGTTTGTGTCTAAGTCTAATATCTAGATTTTCTGTGGATCTGTTTCTATCATCTGCTTTTTTGTTTGTTTCTTCTTCTCTAGATTTTCGTTCATTGGTCATGTCTCCTGACATGCCTGGTGATTTTTGATCAGATGCTGGGCATTGTTTACAAACTAGTAAAGAGATGCTTTGAGGTTGTGGATGTTATTTTCTTCTTCCAGAAAGGGCTTACCTTTTTGTTGTTGTTGTTGTTAGGATGGAACAGATTACTTTAATACTGGGAAGGGCTAAGCTCATTCAAAGTTGAGCACTATCCCTTATAAAGACGGCTGTATTTCTGGTTAGCCCTAACTCTTAGAGTATCCTTCAGGAATCTCCACTTTGGTCTGGGTATTTACTATGGACCTTTTGCCGTAGGGGCCCTGACCTCCTGTGTTTTCCTCAGCTCCATGAGGCTGCTTGAAGTTCTGTTCAGCTATTCGGTCTCTAAAGCTTGCTCATGAATGGTCAAATGCCTTGAAGGGAAAGTGGTGTTGGGTTCACCTCTGTAATTTCCTTTCTTTGGAATCTTGGCTTTTCAGGTTCTTGCTTTTTGGTAGTCACCTGGTGCTTCAGCGGATGCTTTGCATGTATAATTTATCTTTCCTGCTTGGTCTTAGTAGTAGAAATGGTCTTATACAAGTCTGTCTGCTGTAACCCAAAGTCCCAATCACTTTTAATTACCAAATTTATAAAATCTAACATTTACTGAGTTCTTCATATATGCTAGGCAGTGACCTACGTGCTTAAGATGTATCTCATATAACTCTCACAAAAACCAAGAGGTAGTCGCTTTTATCATTTACAGAGAAGGAGCTCAGAATACCCAGAGGGGTCAAGTAACTGTCCCAAAATGATGAAACAAAGATTCCTCCAAGGAAATAGGATTTCAGAGCCTGTAGGCCCAACTACGGTGCCACACTGCCTCCCTACAAACTTCTTTTTCAAGAAATGACTGTACCATTTTGTTCACCTTGACATCCTTGACAGTCTCTCCTGCTTAGTCATTATTGTAATGTAACTCAGCCTCTTGAGAGCGCAAGGAAGAATGGTTTGCCTTTGCACAGCATTTATCTTATTTTATTATTTAAAAAAAAATGAAAAGAACTTGCACCTAAGTAAAAATAATAATACAAACATGCTTCCTTTCTTAGATAAATTGAAATTAGAAAAATCAAATCCCCATTTCCTATTCTGTTAATAGGAATAACAAGCTAGTCACCCTAGAACCCAGACTCTTTATATTATTTTAAATTACCACTGAATAGTGATGATTGTTTGCTTGATTACAGTGGACATAAGCCTGAAAGTTTTGGTCTGTTGATAATGTAACAAGGAAACTACCTGTTCCTCAAAAAGATTTCATTCCAAAAACATTAGAGGTTTGACATCAGGTTTCTTGCCGCCCTTGATGCTACCTGCCCTAGTATACTGTCATATTTCAGCAGGCACATTTCCTCCGACTGTTTCATCTCTCTTCTCCCATATATTTTGAATTTATTGTTATTTTAGATACAAACTTGGGAAGGATGTGATTCATTTTGTGTCTATTGTAAATTTGATTATTTTTTTCACCTGTTCATGGGAAATACAGAGTAGTCATCAGTTTCAGATGATACAATTTATTTTTTTTTTATTTTTGTTTATTTATCTTTTTGGTGGGAGGTAATTAGTTTTATTTATTATTTTTAGTCAAGGTACCGGGGATTGAACCCAGGACCTTGTGCATGCTAAGCATGTACTCTACCACTGAGTTATACCCTCCTCTCAAATAATACAATTAAAAAAAAGAAAAGTCACATAATCCTACATGGTCACGGGGGAAAATCATAGAGAATTTGCACCCGCCTGAGAGTCAGCCTGTGTTATCCATTTTTGGGGGGGGGGGTGAATAACTTACTGTCTCCTTCAGCAGCAAATATTAGAGGAGGTTCATATAGAGGAACTATATTGTTTATTAAGTAAAATCACTTTTTATAATCTATTCTACCATTTAAGTATTTAAATCTAATGTTCCTTAGTGTAACACTGACTGTTTCTGTGGAAGAATGCATAGTTAATAAATCACCATTGCCAATTGGTTATAGGTTTAACTGGCACTCTGAATGCATTTTTAAAATTTCTTTGAAGACCATTTCTCTTATTTAAACTGTAATGACCCTTCATTCATGGTAATCATCCTGAAAATATTAAAAGATGAACACTTGCTGAGCTTGTAAAATTTATTTAAAAAAATAACTCAAAGAAGTCAGAGAAAGCCAAAAAGAACTGAACAGTAAAACAATTACCATTTAGATGGGAAGTCATTTGCCTTTATGGCTATTTCTGTATATGTAAAAATGTTTAACATGTGTTAATATAGTATTTATGCAGCCAAGAAACTATGTGTATAATTTAAATATAATTCATTTAATAGATTTATAATACGAGATTAACAAAACCCAGACGACATAAAATGCTGATTATAAACTCTCAAGAAATAATTCCAAGAAAAATGTCAACACAGATGATTTTATATCATAGCACTTCCCTGTATTTTAAATACATAAAGTATAAAATTGTATCCACATGACTTTATTTAGGATCTAATTCATTTACTTGTGCAGTTTTTAAAAGTTATCTCACATATTAAAGCTCTCAAATGTCTTAATTTCCTTTCACTTCCCATAGTGTAAGAAAATGACAAACTGAACCATTCTCCCTTTGTAATGTTGCAAGTGAAAGTAAATAAATAAATAACCTAACAAAATAACCTGGAAGAAATAATTGTAGAAACAGAAAGCTTGTTCTAATGCTGGCCTTGCCCCTAGGGGGTTCTGTTGTCCTTGGACAATGTATTTGATCTTCCTGGGTACATTTTCTGCTTCCAAGTCCCACTTCACTTTAATCTCTAGGGTGACATTGAGAGGTTAGCTTTACATGGTGCTCTTGCCCGTATCAGGCCATATCCAGTTACCCTGCTCTGAGGATTCCAGGACCAAAGGGCTAATTTGTCCCTGAGGTAAAAGGCCTCGTACATTCCACGTGTCTCCCCAAACCCAGGGTGCAGGTTCCTAATCCCATTTCTTTTCCCGTAATGTTTTATCCCCCGCCATGTTTGGGCAAGTTCCCTTAACAAGCCATCATGCTGGATAAAGTCCTCGTTGTGGTTTTGACGACCTTGAGCCGAGCTGACAGCCTTCTTGGGGGAGCACCTGCCTGACTGTCTTCTGTTCTAGGGTGCTCCACCTGTAGTCTGTCCCTTCAGTAGTGGGCAATCTTTAAAGCAGAAGTCACTCTGATGTGTGTGTGTATGTGTTTATAAAACAGATACGTTGCCAACATTGGATCTCAGAAGGTTTCACATAAAAGTATAGAATTGCATCTTCTCTTGAGAAATCAGAAGGCTCTGGAACACTTACCCCACATTTTCACATGGTGGCAAGTGGCCGGGAAATTTACTCACAGTGAATTCCCTACAATTTCTCCCTCACCAAGGTCTTCTATCCTACCCCAGGCCAGCACCAACTCATGAATAGATTAAGTTTGAAACCCCTCTTTTAATATAGAGGCTATTTTTACTTATCAACTGCATGTTATTGTCTCCTGGGTTTTCTACAGGGTATGATTTTGGAGATGGGGGCAGGAGAGATGCTAAGAGTTTATCTGTAACTAGTGGGTCGCCTTTGCTTTCAGGTCATCAGGTACATTGCTCAGTGTCTGGGGCATGAAGAGTTCAGAAACTGAAAGCTAGAAACGGATAAAAATAATTGTGCAAAATGTTCACGACATTCAGGAAAGCAAATGGATGTTTACGTTGTCAAATTTAACTGAAAACTTTTCTATTCAAATATAGTTTTCAAACAACTAAGCAGTAGTACTCAAGACATTATGTCTTAACAGTAATAAAAGGGATCATGACTTTTTCAAACCTGATATCCAACTGAATAATGAGAAACCAGATCACACATTTAAGGGAGAAGAGCTAGGAAGTTAAGGTTGGATGAAAGTAAGAATGGTTAAAATCGTAGGGCTTGGGTTTTTTCTTTAAGGTATATACAAGAAGCTATTAGACACCACATTGCCGATTAGCGAGTGAACAGAAATGAGTTTAGAGTAATTCTTCTCCACTTGCGTGCTGATAGGCTTGTGATTCAGACTTTGGAATGCATACTATGCAATCAATCCCTTGCTGAGATGCTGGGCTGCCTATTAGATAGATAGCTAGGCCCATAATGGAAACAAATGAATGTTTTGGCAAGGTTTGCAGGGCAGAGCAGAGCAGAGCAAAAAATAAAATTCTATTCCCTCTGACTCAAGCATCATGACGTTATCTCTGTTTTGAGAGACAGACATCAAAGTTCACATTTTAGGGATTGTGTTGGGCCCTCGAGTCCTGGAGAATGATACCGAGGCGATAAAGAGAGTAACTTTTGTCTCTGAATCTTCCTCCAAGGGCCAGCGTGCTCTGCCCTGCCTTCGCTTACTTCTAACATCATTTCCTGCCTTAATTGTGTCTAGTTACTGCAGCTCCTCTCTGCTTCTGGACTTCATTTGCTTCTCTGTATCATTTACAGAAAAAAAAATTATACTTGCTTAAATAACAAACTTATCTGTGTCTTGTGAAATGGAAGGAAAATTAAAATACCTAAAAAAAAAAAAAAAAAGAATTTCTAAATGCATATGTCAGCCAAAATGGGAGCATATTCTAACTGTCGCCCGTGCTCCTTCTCTGTATCCATCCTGTGGAATGGATGTAATTGTAAAACTCATTCTCAGAAATTTATGATTCATTACAAATCATCCAGAGGCCGACTGAAAATTTAGCTTTGCTTTAATCATAAAAAAGGCAAGTATTACAGGCACTTCAAAATAATGAAGCCGCATTTTTCTTAAAGCTTATGTAGTTCCGAGTTTGTATTATTTCAGATTGGCTTCCTGACATCCCCAGGAACTGACTTAGGAGACGTTTTGAGGATGAATATGAATTTTTAGAAAGGACAAAGAGTAGCTTCCATAAGCAGCATTTTCAGAGTTTTTGTTCTTGCGCGCCATCCTTCGCCATGGCTCCTCTGGCCCAGTACAGAGTCCTCAAAAGCTTCTTGTACATATTCATGTTAATATTTAACCAGGATCTAAGACCAGAGTTTTAGAAATTCATGAACTCTGTCAACTGAAAGAAAAGCCTCTGAGGCCAGTGGTACTGCAGTCGTCCTTCCCGCCGCTTCCCGTCCGGGTCTCCTTCTTCCCCGGACGTCGCGGCTCTGCTCTCCGCAGCTGCGCGCGCTCTTCTCTGCACCCGCGGAGGACACCACGATCGCAGCCCGTCGTGTGGATGAACCCTGATGGGGTGCGGCAGCTTCTCTTGTCATCTTCCGCTTACCTGAGATAATCCCACAAATCTCAGAAACATTAAAATTTCCCCTTCGTTGGTCAATTTCAACAAAGCCGCCCTTTTACAATTTCACGATGTTAGGGGCAAACCTAAGCACTACGACCCTTCTTATATCTTCTCTCCAAGTGATTTGTTTTCTTTTTGCTTGCTGTGCTGTTTATTACGGTTTATACAACCATGTCTGATCTAATATGTTCTTTAATAAATTGCCCACAGCCCACAGATGGCCCACAATCTGCTTATTCTACTTAGAGATTTGTTCATGCATTTATCCTTCCTCTTTGTTCCTTGTTCCTTTATTTATTGAAGATAGTTTTATTTCCATTTTTATTTCTATAAAACTGGTAGTAAAGATAGGGATCATATCTCCAATGATTCTATTCTAAATCTAGAAAAAAATGGCTCCAAGAGTTAGTCTCATTTGTAGCTGTTGCATCACGTTTAATATGCTCTCAATGTGTCCTAATGTTTTAAAACTGTATGAGTTGTAAGTGTCTGTAATATTAACATTCGTGTTCTATTGAGGTTTAAATTTAGGAAGTGTCACCGTAAGCTGATCCATAGTAATTCATAAGTTTTCCAGTTTTAACCAGAACAGTGAAGTTCACCATCCATCAACAAACAGCTGACAAATTCTCCTGTAAATTTCACTATATATTAATCAACAATGATACTTAGGAGGTGCACTTCTTATCTTTCTCTAGGTTTTGTAAATTTTTAAAACTATGAAAATAAACCTATACTAAAGTCTCTGGGAAAAACAAATGGTACAAAAACAATCCCTATTTCTGAAATGATCACCAGCGCTAAGTGCATTCATGGAGTGCCTGTATGTGTGATAAATTTTCAGCATCAGATAGATTCTCTGAGAACCTGTTACCTTGACCATCACGTAGCTGTCTGTAGGACCAGGAGCTCTCCTGTCACCCTGACCCATCGAACAGCACTAAGCAGATGTTATTTTAAGGTGCTGTGTGTCTTTCTTCACTTATGTTTCCTGCTCTCTCTGGTCCATCATCTAATTTTATCCATTAAACAAGGCGATCACCTTCCCCACCCCACCCCTACCCCGACTGAAATTCAGATCTAACTCCTAACAATCTGCTTTTTCTTTTCCAGATTCCTGTCTTGGTCACACAGATAAGTTCGACCAACCACCCAGTGAAAGTGGGGCTGTCAGACGCATTTGTCGTCGTCCACAGGATCCAACAAATGCCCAGTATGTAGAGAAGCGTAATCGCAGGGTCTGAGGCTGCTGTGGGGGTGAATTTAGAGGCAATTGATCTAGGGCGGATGTGGCTCTTTGAACAATAGAATGACTTAGCCAGTTGCTGCTTGTCAATCATGTTGTTTGGAAGTCTTATTGACATTTACCTCTGTTACTGTTGAACTAGTAATTTAGATGAAGTTAAATTAGATAGACAAACCAGGAGAGTTTGGATTCTTTGGAATAGATAGCTGGGTTGCATAGATATATGTCTTTTATTAATAGGAAGAAGAACATAAAAGAATGACAGTTTATTTGACTGACAGTTGTATGACTTTTATTTATTTAGGTTAAATAAATTTATCAGCAAAAGAGCAGCTTTGTGCCATTTTAAGTTTATCAGGTTTGTATAAAACTGAGAGTGTAAAGGAGGATGAAAAAAGTATAATTGAGATTAAAAGAAATCTTGATGGAGCTATACCTACCACAGAATACGTTTTATTTTCTTTGTTTGAGTCATTTTTGCATATCTAGTCTAGTTTACGTTTGTCGAATAAAAACGTAAGTGTTACTTTGGGCAGCTGTTCATCAGATTAGAAATCCAGAATGTGTCTACTCTTTGTAATAGTTCTGATCGTGTAAATAGCTGTCCTTCGAAAGCTTTCGTTTTCCCAACCTCTTCTTTTGCAAGAACAGCCCTGAGGGATGCTTGGTTACCTGAGTACCGAAGGTGTTTGTGTCCTAGACACGCTTATCTGAAGCTAGACATTGTAACAGAAGACATCTCATGACTAGATCGTTTCTCTCCCTTTGGTTCCAAGTTCTTGTTCTTGTTTATTTCATTATGGCTGTGGACTTAACTTATCACGTGCTTATGCTGTTTGGTCTTGACTTGAGCTAATTCTGTTTAATTATGTCATCTCTCAAATATAGAAAGTAAATGGAATGGAAATTAGACTTTGCAGAGCAGTGGATTGGCTGGAAACATTACGGGGGTTCTTTTACTACTGCGGTTTAGAATGACATTCGTTTAGAATGACATTCGTATGTGGAAGTTCTGCTTGGTGAATCTTCCATGGCAGTGTCTCCTTGTTAGCTGAGAATTTGCAGGAGGTAATATTCCAGCAAATGGTTAAATCAAGGCAGATTTTTCCAGAAACAAACGTGTACTGTGAACGAAGCAGGGATATATTCGTGTGTGTAGACAACATAAAGACATCCTGACAGAACTCTTAGTTCAGAGCCTGAGCCCTGCGAGAGGCCAAGGAGACTCCTGTCTGAAGAAGAACGTTCTCCCTTTGTTGCTTTCAGAGGAGTTCAGTCAAGCATGACCTGTGTCAGTTATTGTGCAAGTAAAAGGAATCACTAGTTTCAGTTTATCTGTGGCTTCTCTCCTCCCAGAAAGAATTTTATTTGCAGCTTCCTCAGAAGGCATTTTGGTCCATATCGATGTTCTGATACATCATTGTTTAGAGAAAAAGACCCACCAAAGTACAAAAGAATTTTTTTTTTTGCAAATGTACTTTAATATTCAAGTCTTGTGCTAGCACTTAGACAGGATAAAGTTGCACTCAGACTTTAGAGTCTCAAAATGCAATTTTGCATCTTTTGTTATACTGTAATAGTGTGACAATTGTGTTTAGGGGGGAAATACCCTTCTCAAATATAAATTTCATTGAGTAAATAGGCAGAAGTTATATGAATTTTGAGAACAGATTATGTCTAAAATTTGAGACTCGGCATTCATCTAAAGGAGGTACTCAAGCCTTGTGTTGGGGGAGGAGCTTCTCTCAGGCAGGCAAGGGGCAGGAGTGATGCCTACATTTCCCATTGACCTCACTGTCATCCCTGAGAAAATTTGCCAAGAAGGAATGGAAGTCCTGAGTTTCTAACCCACTCATTCCTGCCATTAGATGGGACCATATTTCAGCAAGAAAATCGAAATTGATGTGTTCTACTTAAAAATCTCTTTGAAACAGAAAATTTTAGATCTCCTTAAAAACTCTGTTCCCACTTTATAAAGTGTAACAGTGTCTGTTACATGAGCTTCTGTATAAAAGGAAAGGTACGATTGCATGGTTGCATTGCATTCTCAGCTGGGAAAAAAAATAAAGCATGCTTGTTTACTCCAGAGATTAGGGTAACCCAAGATTATTGTAATACAAGTTATACAAGTATTATTTTTCTGAGAAATAAGATTCCTTAAGATCAGTATGTTACTTACTCATACAGTCAAAATTTAGATAAATATTTAAGTCCTTTTCAAGGTTCTGTTCCCTTATTTAACAGTCCTCATTATTAGGAGTCATCCTTATAGTGAATTTAAAGCTTTCATCTCTGTTACCGCTTTTTCTTCTCCTGAGTGAATTTAGGGAAAAACTGATCATTATCCTAAGTAATGGGTGGTTTCACTTCTTCTGTTTCCGAGGTGCATTACCAAACATTCCAAGGGACCATGCTCTCATAAGATCAATTTTCTGTTCTTTTAATCATTTTTGGTTACATGGGTTATAGAAGCTGGATACTTGGCTTGCTCTAGCCATGACAACATGGGAAACTGAGCTACAACCTTGAGAATAATTTTTCCCAGTGGGACCATAATTACTACACCAATCTTATCAGATTTGGTGGAGGTTTGGTAAAGCATTACAAAAAGCTATAATGCAAACTGAATTTGTTTATTATGAAGATTTCTCCTCACCCCTTCATCATAACATCAGCAACAACAACAAAAAATGTTTTTCTGTTTTTAAAGGCTTGCAAATAGTAAATCATTTCTGTGTAACTTTCAGACGTAGTTTATTAAAATAGCCTTTACCATTCAAAACAGATTAAGTGATCTGATACCTTAAAATATCAAAGGGAATTCAGGTATCATTAGTAAATTAGTAAATAGTTCTGAGATTACAAGAGAAATTCCTTTGCTTCTTCAAAAAAAAAAAAAGAAAAATGTCTATGGTAAAATTAACCCTCATATTTAAAAAAGAAAATAAAAGATAAAAACTAGTTAAAAGTCTAGAAAGTATAAGGGATATTATAATGTGAACACTGGTCATGAGACCTTGAGCATTTTATTTAATTTCTATAACTCTCTTTATATGCAAAATAACCATCTTAGTACCTAAGACACAATGTGTACATAGCATATGGTACCTGGCACAAAGTGACACTATGTTTGTATCTACTGTTTGTTTATCAGCATTGTTACTTTAAAAAGACAATGATGCTGACTGGTCTGTCCGCACCCAGGCCCAGTGCCCACGGAGGTGAGGCCCCTGGGGATTTCCACTGAAAGAGACTTTGACACCTTCTCTCCAAAATTCACTTTTTCCTAGGACAGCTTTTGTTTTTTTTAACATTATTATGTCTATCTGTCCAGTGTATGTAAAACTCTGCATTACCTTCTGTTCTTCATAAAATATTTTATAGAACTTTAGAAACAAAACCCCCCACAGAGACCAGCCAATTCAATCTCCATAGGTACAGATGTGAAAAATGAATCTACATACAATGACCTTGGTTATTCATTACAGAAATATGAGTATAAAAACATACTTGGGATGAAAAGCATAGTTTACATTAATTCAGAGAAATTCATAAAATAACAGAAAATGCAAAGAAGAAAATTAAGTTGCCTGTAAATCTACTATATAGAGATAACAATGTTTCGCATACCTGCATCCAATCTTTGTTTACAGTATATACACACACAGACGTGCACAGTAAGAAGACTGGCATCATGCTGTACTTTCACCACCTGTTTTTCTCAAAATAAATACAATACACTTTTTCTACACTGTCAAATACCTGTCTGAATGTGGCGACCCATAGTTGCAACAAATTCCTTTGTTTCATCACTTATGTAATCTGTTTC